>NW_015090879.1:1460583-1511994 GCF_001431845.1 Calidris pugnax
TTTCACTGAAAGGGTTATCAGGCATTGGAATGGGCTGCCCAGGGAGGGGGTTGAGGCACCATCCCTGGAGGGGTTCAAAAGCCGGGTTGATGTAGTGCTGGGAGGTATGGTTTAGTGATGATGCTCCTTGTTTGTTGTGTGGGTGTCTATTTTTGTCAGTCAGGTTGATGGTTGGACAAGATGATCTTGAAGGTCCCTTCCAACCTAGAAGATTCTGTGATTCTGTGATTCTCCTGTCCTACAACAGGAGTGATGAGCAGCACTTCATTTCACATCCTTTGTTTGCATTAGAATGGAGGACATTTCTTCTTCCACCGCACCAGTTATTGTGAACCCCTCTTAATGCAGCTTAAAGGAACTTCGGCTGAAATACACCCATGTGTTAAGATTTTAAAAACCCAAACAAAACCCCTCTAACCTCTAAGGAAGAAACACAACCTTCAGACCCTTTTTGAAAACATTTAGCAGCCCCAGCTGGCTATGCTTTAAGCATACTCCCCAGGTCCTCCCCCATCTTCTAAGAGCAGATCCATCTCCTAGGGCAGATGTTCCAGATGTTATGTCCTGCCCCCCTGCTACTGCAAATGGGGGTCATTGGGGGCAGCTTCAGACCCAGCTGACGTTATGGGGCACTGGTTGTGCCACAGGAACTATTCACACACACACAGTCTACCCCACCCCTAAGTGCACGGCAATGGGATTTGGGTGAAAGACTCATGGAAAAGGTTTCAGGGCCCCGTGCACCATCTAAAGGCTTGGCTCCCGGACAACTCCCGGCTCCTGTGATTTCTGCAGGGCAGCAGCAGAAAGCTGTCTGTGGGTATTGAAGGAAGCCTGAAGGTCATGAAATTAAGAACAAGGCTTTGCGAGCCTCGTGACAAGAGGCTCCAGTATCTTTCATCACAAATTACCATTCCGACCAGCTCCCCGGTCCCCATGGCCGGTGGCTGGGATGCCGTGCCGTTGCCAGGCTGGGTTGCTAGGCAAAGGCACACAGCGCGACTGCGGCTTCGTTACAGGGCAGCCTTAACGAGAAACGAAAGGGGAGGGGAAGAAAAAAAAAAAAAACAACCACCCTTGATTTTATATAGACACAGAGATTTCTCTGAATGCTAAACACCAACCAGTTAATGGAGTCTGGCAATACTGCAGCCAAACCAGCTTCACTAAGTCACAATTAATTTCCTTCCCCTCCTTCACGACGTTCGTGCCTTCTGTATTCAGCAAGACCCATTGTTTGGGGGTTTCTGCTGAATTCTGGGCATTGCAGGAAGCCAAGGAAAGGGGTCTAGAAGATGCAGCAGGAGGCGAGGGAAGAGAAGCGACACCCCCAGCCCAAAGCAGGCAGGTGTGACCATTCTTCACAATGAGCCTTACACACACAATTAGGACCTGAATTTTGGCCCAGGGCCTCTTAGCAACAGGGTTCTGAGATGATGAGCTCAACAGTAACGTTTTAAAGCAAAGCCAGACGCTGCAGGTGTTTCCACATATCTCCAGGACACAGGATGTGGCCTCTTCTCTCCAGCACCAGACCCAGGAACAGAGATGCTCCCATCCATCCGCTCAGAATCAAGCATTTTATGTAGATGACACAGTATTATCCACCTCCAGGACCAGAACTATGAGATGCTTCTTAAAAAGCAATATTTGAAGACTCAGAATAAAGGTCAGAGACATGATGAGTCATTAATACAAAGAGCGGATGAATGAACAAGCATTTGTAGAAATAATCAGTAATGGGGTCTGTCTCTTTGTCTGACAGGCTGCTCGCCACTTACCTTCAACGGATCTTACCCAGAATATTCCAGAGTACATTAACCAGATCCACTTTAAAGTACATTTTATTCTTGTAACACCTGCTGGAATGAGAAGGAAGATCTGTGCTTCCTCTGTGCCCAACAGATTTACTAGGTGAGTTAAGTACATGTTTTAGCACTGATATTCTCTGGCGGAAATTTAAAGCGAAGTCTATTGTGATCAGTAACATCAGTGTTCAAAGTTTAAAATTTTTCACACCAAATGGGATTTCACGAAATAGAGGACATGCAAAAATCTTAGTAAGAAAGGATGGTCTCACTCTGCTTCCAGCCTGACAGAGAACACACAGGAGACTTTCAGAGGAGCATTACAGTGTGACAGGTTCAGACAGGTTGGACGAGACGCAAGAACAGCGACTGAAGGCAAATGTTCATGAGCCCAACTTTGAAGTTTGCTGAGCCTTAAACACGGTGATGGACAGCTGGGCCTGTGCTCAGTCTCCAGCAAAGAAAATCTGGAGTATTCTCTGCCAGTTTAAGCCCCAGTTAGAAAAATGCAGATACAGCAAGTGACTACAAACAGGACTATAAAGCACGTACATGGATTTGTGTTCATCTGTATGTATACACAGAGATAAGAAGTTAAAGCTAAAGAACTAAAGCACTGTCCTGGTAATTACATACCATCTCTGTCCAGGTTTGGCAATCACACCATACAATCCCATTTAGAGAGATCTTTGCTTTTCTGTCCTGTATTTCCCACCAGAAGATTTGCATTAGAGCCTTACTGCTTTGATGATTATAAACATTAATTTCCAAGCTAAAGTTAATTCACCACCAGCTGAAGCCCATTTGTTTTCAAACCACTTTCCTTTAGCTTAAACAGCCCTTCTCCCTGTCTTGTTTTCACCTGGTGTCGTTGTTTGTGTTGGCCAATGACAAGGCAACAGATGCTCTCCCCCATCTCTCCAAGGAGAGGAAGAAGAGAGATAAAGAGAGTTATGAGTTTGGAAAGAACTGAACTACTTGAAATATTGATAATAAAATAAAAAAGGAAATAAAGAAATAGATACAATATATAGAAATATATATACAACCATATCAAGTCCCCAGGGAGAGGTCACCAGCAGGAACTAGGGAAGTTCCAGACTGGTCTCGGGAAGGAACCGGAACTGGATTCCGGAACACACTGGTGGGGTTCAAAGGTAGACAAACTCACAGGGTCTTCGTTATAAAATGCTTTATAAAAATTGTACCAACTCTTTCTCCTCTCTGCTGCAAGACCCACTGGAGTTGCTCACACACAGACTAAAGCTTTTGTGATTTATAATCCAGAAATTCCAGGGTTTTCCTTTTACTGTAGTGGAATTAGATTTCACAAGTTCGATTTCAAACTAAACACTACATGACCCTCACACCCCAAACAAGCTGAACAACTGGGTTCCCTAATGCCTGCAACAATTCCACACCTCCCAAGCAGCCACTCATTAACAACCTAAAGAACAGCAATTATCTGCAAAAGTTCACAGCTGCATAATTCCTGATGAAACTGGGAATCTTGTGCAGACCGTCCATTACTTGAAATCATTTGCTCAGCCCGGAGAAGTAACAGTTATCCCAACATTCAGCCAGAATGGCCTCTTCTCAAGGGATGTAATTTTCTCCCTTCAAAACTTTCTCTTTCAAAATTGTCTCTTAATCAATTTTGACTGCTCCCTTAGCGCCACGACTCTTCTACACAGCCATTGTCAGCATAATAATAATACCAAGCACTTATATGGCTATTTCCATCTTCAAAGCACTTCACAAGCATTAACCAATTAATGCATATTCTTCCCATGCTGTCTCTAGTGCCAGCAACAGCCTCACTGGGTTTTCCTGTGACTTCTCTTCATGCCTTTTCAGTTGCCCCAATATCCTTTAATTGAACCCCACCATCTAAGGGTTTACACATCCCATTTCAGAGTGAGCCAGAGAATCCTGCTCCGGTAACAGGAGAAGGGCTTTGCTAAACACCACTCAAGCTCACGTACTGCTTAGCTGAACCCAAGAGCTACCCTAAGAAAATACAGTTTAACACACAGTTAAGGCACTAAACTGGAACTTGGGAGACCTTGCCTTGCCCCTGGACTCATGGCAAGATGTCAAAGAGACCAGGCAACTCCCTTGGGCAAGATCTGACAAAAACAAAACTAATTTACCAAAGGACCACAAGTCCCTTTTCAAAAGGAACTTAAGTGGACCAGATTTACAAACTTTTTTTTTTTTTTAACCAGCCAGGAACTGCAGACAGATGCCTCGTAGCCTTTACAAACACACAGATTTGCAGCCAACAGAGCCTCTTACCAAACCCCACTGGGCAAGTATACAGATATTTAGGCACCTAAACATCCTTGCAAATCTTGCCCCAGGAGTCCAAGACTCAAAGCATTCAAAATTATTCAAAAGCTTCTTAAAATTTTACTCTTATTTTCTCTCTGCATCTGTAAAGTAAACACAGTGAGGATTTAACTTTTCCTCACCTTCGGTCCAGACATCTATAAAAATGACCAGGGCAGACACAGTTTTTTGCTCTGTCTGCAATTCCTGGCACACAAACCTTCTGAACCTCAGGTTTTATCCAGCTCCCAGAAGTTTGGTGTTTCACCCGACAGTTCATCTCAACGCGCAATTCAAATGAAAACTCAGAAAAAGGAAACTAATTTGAAGAAAAACAGTTGTACAAACCCCTGCTCATAAGCAGCATTTTTACTCAGTCTCATTTATAAGGTGCTAATTATTATCTCCAAAACAAATTTTTTCAATTTGTATTTCAATTATTTTCCAGTAAAAGAATATTTGCATTTAAATGGCTTATCCATTGTGCTCAAACACAAACTCATTTTCATCTCAGGTGTTAGGACTCCTTTATCTCAAAAAAAGTGTACAAAAGGTGAAATAAGGTTCAAGGTGAAATCCATCTCACAAATCACAGTGAAGGTCTAATTTAAAGATTTGCTCATGATAAATTTTCATTATTAGTCTCTATCCCCCCCCCTTACCAAATCCATGTCATCATGAAAAGACTTAAAAGTAGCTGCAATTTCATTTGCCTTTATTAGTTATGAAGCTGTGTGTCCATCTATAAAGTTCAACGCTCCCTCAAGGCCAGTGAGAATGGAACTTGTCCCCAGAGAGATCTTTGACCTAACTACAAATCTCCTCTCACTAATGATTTAGAAGACCTCAGTCCTTGAAATTCTCACAATATTAACAATTTCATCATTACACTGACGGAGAACTGACAGTTTAAAGGGAATAATACAGCAGATATAAATTCTTCTTTAGAACAAATCTGCCCTAAGCTCAGAGGGAGTTGCAAGCGGTTTTTTCCCCACCCCACCACGTTTCAGTTTCCAGCTTATATCTTTAACCATCAATAGAGTAATCAGGTTATCTTTTCATACATTTATAACCACATGGAAAGCAGAGAAGTTATACAAATCTACTATACATTTTTGGTAGCAGCTGGGGGGCCACCATCTATTTTTATCACGTGGGGCTCAGAAAAGAAAGGAGACAAAAGTTTTGTGGAAAACAGAGAAGAACTGACTTCAAATATGCAGCTAATGCCATAACCAGCAACCAAGCTGTCACTACAGTCACTGGAATCTTATCCTTTCAGATATATTAAAAGAGAAAAAAAAAAGAAAAAAAGAGAAGTCCTGAGTAAGCAGAGACTCCACTTATTAAAAGCTCTTCACTTCTACCACAATTCTCATTTCCCCACACTCTCTATAGAGAAGTGTGTTCTGTGTTTACGAGTGCTTTGAGATCTTCCAACGAAACACTCTGCTAGGCATTTGTATTATAACAGCTTGCACTTGCATTATCATATTTGAATTACAAAAAGAGGCAAACAGAAGGCAATTTCTCCGGGGAATTTTTGTTGGGATATAAATCCAATTTTTACTTGATTCCGTTAACAGCACTTTCACATTCACTTCCTTTAAGTATTGCTGCACTTGATATTTATTACCTAATGCCTACTTGTCACCTTGAGCAATCAATGAAAGTCACCAGAAGTTGACGGTACACAAAAAAGTTAACAATTCACTTCACTCAATAGGAAAAAAAATAAGACAACAGCCATACGCTCTAAGCAATAAATAGCTACAAGAGGTTTCTAACAGATTATCTGTAGAAAAAAATGAAACATTTCAATTATATTGAAATTTTCAGTCCCTTTACACAAGGATTTCATGTATACAACAGCAAAAACTAAATTCTTCACTGAAAACTATCAGCTCTGTCCTAACAATAAATGTCCCTCTGTCCAAACACAGTTTTGGCAACTGATGGATGCTCTGAATCGACAAAACCAGACTTCTCACCCTGTTCTGATACAATTCAGAAAAATTCTCGTACCAGATCCCAGTCTGTCACGATTCACACACAAATATTCCCACCAGGGGCAGCGGATCAATCAAATCATATGCAAATTCACAGTCACTGCCACACCATTCCTCTATCCTGTGACCTCCACCTGTGTATAACCAACAAAGAAACTCAGAACTTATTTCCATTACCATTAACATTATATTGCACTATTTTTCTTTCACCACCTCCATTCATTTAAAACCTCATTTTCACCCTTAGACATATTCTATTTAATCTTAGTTTTCAATCCCAAAAGCAGATCAATACCTTTCTTCTTCAATCTACATAGCTCTCAATCAAAGAGTTAACAAGGGGTGAATTGAATCGACTTGTCGGTTCAAATTGGGTATTTTTTTTTTTGGTAAAGAGTCTCATTTGCTAACTGCACTGATGGAAAAGAAGGGAAAAAACTCCCCATAATAACCCTTAGTACTAGATTCCTAGGCAAAAAAGGTCATAATTTATTCGCTAATTTAAGACTGGCGCAGCACTTAGTGGAACAAATCAGACCCTCCCATAAAACATTTTTTTTCTGGAGCCCTTTAAATCCAGTGAAATGAACTTGCTCTTCCTGAGATGACTTCTTTCAGCTTGAACCAACCCAGCTGTTGACAAAGAGGTACCAACAGCATGGGGCTTGCAGGGCTCTCTCTTGAATCTAAAATCTTGCCAAGGCAAAGAAACCAGCACTGCATGTGCTATTCCAGGACCCAACAACAGAAAGAAAAACCCAACACTATCAGGGACAAACTCCCTATCCTTCAAATGCTTATTACTTCAGCATGTAGGCATTATTTTAATATTTACAGAGTCCTTCTCCAAGTGGTGCTTGACTTCACTGAAAGCATCCCAGGATGGCTGCTGACAGATGTCCAGTGTCCAGGATCAGTGCCTACCCTTTCCCTAATGGAGACAAAACAACAATCGAGAGATATAAACAATATGCTGCATGATGCAAGTAGCATCTTTAAAAACGGCATCAGCTTTGGAAAAGCACCAGGCTTCATTATCCTTCTGAAGGAGATTTCCTTTCTGGGAGGAAATATATTATTCTTGATATTACTATTCAGTGTATCAAATGGGAAAGGAACATTGAATTGTGCCTTTGTTAGAGAAGAAATGAGCTTCCATTTCCTCTACCTCCAACTTGGCTTGAACTGCTCACCAACCTCAGAGCAAGCATCCACCTAACGAAGGACCCGATCCTGCTTTGTCCTGCAGCCATGAGAGGGAAGAACCCTGCTGACAACAGAGTTATGAACCAGGGAGGAGGCAGCACTGGGGAACAGGAGAAGACCCAGGACACCCTTATATTTTCAAACTATCAGACCAGTTCTTCTGCGAGATGCTGAAATTGCCAGCTAGTGATGCTCACGTCGGCCAGGGGAGCAGTGACAGAGTCCTCCTCCCAGGGGACACAGAGGGACACAGAGGTATCAGAAGCAGAGCCAGGAGAGGGGTAACAGCCTGTAAGCAACTGCACAACAGCACATCCTTCCCCCTGTGAGGTTCTTCAGCAAACTTTCTACGGAATAAAAAGCCAACTCTAACCTTGAGGAAACCCACTCATCCTGCTCTTTCAGGGAATAAGCTCCACCTCAGGTCCTCTGGCTGCAAAGCAATCACACAGATGCCATGAAAAAAAAAAATTCAAAGTCTACTTTCACTAATTTAACTAAAAAACAAAAAAATAATGTTAAACTGCTGATACCATAATTACTAAACAACAGACACCAT
Organism: Calidris pugnax; assembly: GCF_001431845.1. Lineage (NCBI taxonomy): Eukaryota > Metazoa > Chordata > Aves > Charadriiformes > Scolopacidae > Calidris > Calidris pugnax. The sequence goes on from NW_015090879.1 coordinate 1,468,500, forward strand.
AATTTGGAAGTAAGTTCTCTATTTGATCTCTGCCATCCTTGAGACATTCACCTTCATAATACGTAAGATACTACTGATTTTTCCACTCTGTAGACAAGATGCTGAAGCGCACACAATTTAAGCAACTGCTCCGAAGCCAGAGAGTCTGTGGCAGGTTAAAACCTGAAGGTCCAGACCATCCTTTCTGCCAACACCCTGCTTCTGCTGCTGAACACCAGTAACTGATTCCCCAATGTTTCTGGTGAATTCTTTGTCCGCCTCAAGTCTTCCACCTTCCCATCTATAGGGGAGCACACTACTCTTTTAAAAGCTGTGCTACAGTTTTTCAATACAAGGCACAAACGTAGATATAAATGTATAAAACTGTACGGGTGATACAGCTTGAATCCCAGGAGGAGCTGAGCGACCCGTGCAAATCCTTGCTGGAACAGAAACTGCATTTGATTGTACTTCTGACATTTTTTTTGCCATGAGTACTTTACTACTTAAAGTTCAGCAGCAGACAGACAACTTTCACCTCAGAATGTCATTCACAATTAATCCCAAATTGTACATGAAATGGTTGAATTCACTCCATGCAATCAAGGGAGAGAACCAAGAGCATAAAACTTGTGTAGCTAATCAACCTAGTGCAATTTGTATCTGCTGAAAGCTTTTCACAAACATCCAAAGATCTCTCTGCAGAATAAATCTGTAAATCATTTCAGGATTTTGCAAATTCTACTTATCCCCATTTTACAGAAGGGCAAGTGAAACAGAATGACTAAGGCTCACACCCTCAAGGATTTGTAAGTGCCAACAGCCATGGAAAACAGCAAGAACTGGGCTTTAATGACTTCTGCAAGTCAAGAGAGTGTGCAAATAACAGGAGAGCACTGAACCAGAAAATCCCCAGTTGTGGTTAATTCTCTGGCTGTGATTAACTCATCTTTGCTGTCTATTGCTGTACTTCTTGCACCTTCTAATAAAACCAGCTGTGGGCACCGACGGGGCCAGGACTATCGGACCGTAGCCGTGGTTTGGCAAAACAGCCTGTTGGTCCCCATCCCACTGAACTGACAGCTGAGAAGTGGCTAAATTCTTCACACTGAGAGAAATGTAGGTGGCACTAAGGCAGGTGGATGAAACCCAAATAAAGCCATTTCATTAGGACAGAATAGACTTCCCATTCCAAAGAGCAAATGCAAGCCAGAGGCCAGAAGAACCAATCTTCTCTTTCTTTTGTTTTAAAATGTCCTGGATAAAGACACCTTTATTTGATATTCATTGTTGTTTTATCTGCCTTGAAATGGAAACTGCAGACATTTTGATAAATGGATTGAGAAATTGTTCTGTTTCAGTGTAACTGCTGTAAAATGCCTTCACATCCGCTAGCACAGACACAGCTCAGACCTCATCTGCAGAGAGAGAGCATCTCAAAAACATCTCTCTTGGAAGCAACAGCCCGGCGTTTCTGCGCTGCTGTTTAACAGGCAATAACACCCAGGAGCCAGGAGACCTAGTGCCTGTTCCCAGCAACCTGCTGCCTGACCTTGGGCAAACCCTTCTGCATCCTCCTCTGCCTCCCCTGCTCCTACAGCAGATCCTCTGTGGGCACAGACTGCTCCTGCCCGGCCCGTCTCTTACAGCACTGATGATGAAGCAGGAGCATCTATGTCTCCTTACATAGAGGGAGTCAAAAAAAATTTGCCAGCAGGATATAGGATGCTGCTAATTTCCTTCTGGTCATGGACAGAAACAACTGCCCCTGAGGTCACCCGGAAATTTTAAGGAGGACACCCAACTGCCAATGAGGGTTAAGATACAGGGCTTTTGTGAGACCTTTGCTGCAGCTCCAGCCTATGAGCCTGCCCAGCAGCGCTCTTACAGAGACCAGTCTGATGTCTGCATAAGTATAAAGCTGTTTTCTGGTGACACTGGTTGCCTTTATCATGTCTTGTCCGTAGACAAGCCTGGTGTAAGCAGCAGGCTTCCAGCAGATCAGCAGAGAGCCCCTCCGTTGTGGTCTCCCTCCACCTTCACAATCCTCCAGCACTCAAGAATTCTATCCAATACTTGTTGATAGTTTAGACTGTACACTCCTCCAGGCAAGGGCTGCCTCTGACTGTACATTTACACCTCACTAAGCACGTAAGAATCACTGCTCATGAAGCTGCAGAGTCTACCATACTATAAATATACTAATACCACACTGCACAGATGTTTCTTCACATCATGTCCTTCTTCCTTCAACTAAATACCTTACCAAGGCCCCCGAACCTAGGCCATCAGTTCATTTTCAAGTAGATTTTTGCAGTCAATAATGGGGAAGGATTTTTATTATTTTTTTTTTAATTACTTCCCTATCACACATCTCCCAGGCAACCACAGCTGCTCCAGGCCTCACTGTTGCAAGACCCTTCTCCTCTTCCAGTGAAAGTCAGAGATCATCACATCTCCCTGTTCCATGATTATTTTGACCTCTCAGAAACTGCTGGCACTTGCAGGACTCTGACACAGTCCCCAGTTCTCTCCCCATCCAGCAGACAAGTGGCCTGCACACAGAAACCAGGCAGTCAGGTTATGCCTACAGTGGGGATGCCTGTACCTCCTATGGATAGAAAATTACTGCAGCCATTCCTGCAAGGGACTCAGTCAGGGAATGCACCTGACACTGGGAAGAAAGAACAAGCAATTTACTGTTCATTGAGGAGTAACACAAGAAAAGGGGGAAAAAAACCCACCCCAACCCCCCCTCCTTTTCCACTTTCATGCAAGGGAGGTAATAAAAAATTACATACAAGCTCCCTGCAGCATACTGTCTCCACTCGGGCTGGCTGTGTCCATGGCAGCAGCAAAGAGACTGAAACAGAGTTAATTTGATTTCTTTAATCAATGGGATTTTCCCAATTACACATTAACCACTATCAGATCAGTCTGCCACTGCATAGCATGGCAGAAGCACATATATTTTGCAGATTACTGCACTGCATCATGTTTATTGCAAGCAAAGGACATTGATTTCCATAATTGCACTGTACTTCACTCCTCCAGAAACATTGTGTAAACACGGAAACTGTGGGTGCTACTATCACTTTTTTTAATCTCGGTATCTTGGTTTCTTTGAAAGCAGTGCAAGTGCCTACTTCTCAAATCAGGCACTCACACACCACAGGAGGCCTCGGAAATAACCTTAGAGCTGCACTGAAAGCACCTCACAACAAGCAGCGTCATGCTCCTTCGCAGCGAATTAAGAAACAGAGCAGGAAAAGGGATCTGTTGCTTAAGGCTGAGACTGAGGCGTTCGCAGCTCTGCCACGAACTCCCCAAACCACCCTCTGCAAGTCCCTCGGGGGAGCACGGCGCTGCTTTCCACCCCAGAGCAGCTCCTCGGGCAGCCCCGAGGGTGGGAGATGCTGCCCAGGGCAGAGGTTCCCCCCACGTCCCCACCTGGGGCAGGGAGGACCAAGAGGGAGCACATGGTGACACCACTCCTTCAAAGCATCACGTCCAAAAGGACTTGTAGGTGGCCTCTGTGGCCTGGCACCTGTAGAAGACACTGGACAGGCAACAGCCATATTTCTCTGACACCTCCACAGCCCCCAAAACTCTGGATTTACCACTGATACGTGTTACAAGTGCTTTCTTAGGGAAGCTCTTTAATTCTGTGTTTGCCTCTACTCTGAAAGAGGCTACTGGATGGCATTATACAAGCCTCACCAGCCAGACTTACACACTGTAATACACAGGTGACAACTGCACATACTGGAGTTCAAAAATATATTTTTAATGGAAACTTTTCACAAAGCAGCTATATACAAACTTCTTTAAAATACTGAGCTAGACTATAAAAGCCTAGTTAACACGCAGGATTGATGAGGTCACCTCTGTTCCTATGGTCAGTCTTTCTGGGTGGAGCAAAAAACTTACCTGTTTTACATCCCTTCAAAGCCCAATGCTCTGAACTTTCCCCTCAGTCATCTGCATCTTCCCACCAGCACCGGGACACTAGAGCCAACGCGTGTGATTCCACTGCCTCTGACATTTTTGGCTTCTGTATATGTCAAATAGACTACTCAATGCTGGACTTACCAAGTCAAGCAGTACAGAACCTCTGTAATTCAGTTTAATCATCTCTTTTTTTTTGTAGCCCTTAAAGTCTCATCTTTCCCCTTCAATTTGAGTTTGCTCTACTTTCTGTCGGGCAAAAGGCTAATTCAAATCTAGGCCTATTCACGGTATTTCTGAACCTCCCAATGCCTAGAAGCATGGAGCATAGTAAAAAAGTATCATTTAAAATCCACTCAGCTAAACATAGCTTTGTTATAATTCCATTAAAGCCTATGAAAAATTACTCCAGCCCTATGTCTCAGGATACTTTTGATAAAAATGGAGTTAGTAAGACTTCTCTTGCAGTACGAAAGGCATGAAGACCATGTCTTGCACCTTTCTCCCCAAAATCTTTATACCACCTATACAATATGTCTCTTAAGTTTGCACGAAGGCATCCTCTCTCTCTCTAAAGAAGGTCTTGCTGGTAAAAAGCACCTGATTGAAGCAGCGTAGTGATGAGACTCACTCTCCAGCCCACTCTCATGTTGCTATGGCTGGATGTTTTACCATCAGCATTGTGGAGGTCAGGCTGCCTCACCTTCCACACAAGACTGTCGAACTCTCAATATTATCATAACAATTTCCTCTGGTCAAGGTTCATGCCAAATTTAAGAGCTGGGGGGGCATTTCACAACCAACTCTCAAGAGCGATGTTCTTCAGGCATCACACAGGAATTCAGCCGTTGCTGTTCCCTGGAGCACTGGTGGAAGTGGTTAACAACAAACTGGGCAGGGGAATTATTTTTTATTTGGGCCTGAAAGTAGATTAATAAGACAACTCACATCTGCATAGGAAAATGTGTTCTCTATAGCAAGGACACTAAAAACGATCACCCGATCAACAGCCCAGCTACACCGAGCCCTAACCCACCTTGGCAAAAAGGATATCCACTGGGTCTGTGGCAGATTGCCTGGGTCACATCCCCTGCACCCATTTTGACACGTGCCTTCTTTTGACAGACACCCCCAGACAACTGGAAGGCAGCCACCGAGGCTCAGCCGAGCAGACATCCACCTCTGAACCACCAGCTCAGCTGGGAACCATCAACCAGCCAGACAGAGAATTTCCCTAGGAATATCTGACATGACAGAGACTGAGCTCAGTAGCAAGGAAAGGTTGAGCATAGATGTTCCTCAGGAACACTGAGAGGCCATGACAACAACAACAGAGTGACAGGCAACAAACAATTGCACAGCAAAGGAAAGCCTCCTGTACTCTAAATTATTAACTCAATTAATACAAAGAAAGAAAGACGTTAAATCACTTCCCTATGGTGCCACAGGAGGAATTGTCCCCCCAACATCCTATGGACTCAATCATGTATCCTGTCTCCCAGCCACAAGGGCAAGGAGCAGGTACAGCACCATGATGCCTTCTGTGTTCCCAACCTCTGTAAGGACCAAGAAGCCAACCTGACCCCAAGGAAAACAGCTCTACCCTCCAAACATCTGCACCTTCTAAATGTTCTCCATGAATTACTCCTTTCCAGTAACAAAAGAATCATAGAATGGTTAGAGTTGGAAGGGACCTTAAAGATCAGCAAGTTCCAACCCCCCTGCCCTGGGCAGGGATGGGGCAGCCACAGCTTCTCTGGGCATCCTGGGCCAGGGTCTCATCACCCTCACAGCAAAGAATTTCTTCCCCAGATCCCATCTAAAAGGCAATAGCAAGGCATCAATGAGTACATGGGAATCATTCCTTCCATTCAGTGCCAATATCCCCTCTGCTTCAGCAACAGTAGGGCTTGCATCAAAACGACATGCTCAGCTATTGCCATAAAATACTGTAGTTTCATCATATGCCACAATCAAATGTAATCAGGCTGGTGACTATTCACTTCCCTCTCTCCTACAAAAAAACCCATCTATCTACCACTTCAGAGAGCTAATATCTCACACCCTTACCCCTTAAAAAAAAAAACACCACTCAAATCACTGAGTATTTCACACTGAAGTTCTTTCCCCGGCAGAGTAAGTGCGCCTGAATCACTCTCCATCCTGTGGAGATTTAAGACAACAGAATAAAATAAAAGGATGACTTACAACATAAATACATACACATACATCAAAATTCATAAACACACTTCAGAGGAAGAGTCTGCCAAAAACCATTTCCCATCAAGAAAAAAAGAAAATTACAATGGGTTTAAACTGATTAGACTGTGTATCAAGCCAGTGCATCTTTCCACAGCCCAGTACAAACAAGACACCGACGAGGGAAGCACAGCACGTAAATAACTGTATCAAGACCCCCTTTAAAAGGCCTTCAGAAGAAACTGCATCTGTGTTTATCCATACACACCCCAAATGCACCTTCTAGTGCCGATGCGCAGCTAATTACCCTGAGGGGAACAGAAAGGAATACTGTCCCTACCTGCTTTGACAACCACGAAATACAATTTCAGACTCATGATTCAGACTGTATTTCTGAGAGGCCAAGCATGGACCACAATCAGCTCGCAACCAAAGACAAACTCGGTGCCCTCTGCCATTCTTAAAACACTGTCACATCATTCCTGCACCCTGACAACTAGAAGGGGATACCATACAAACCAGCCCCCCCACACACACAATGAACTTCAGTGTATCTCAAAACCCACCTCCCCTACGCTCGGTCACTCTTGCACTAACAGAAGCTGCGTTTCCCTGCCTTCAGCCACAGCAGCACCCGGAGAAAGCACATTATTTGTGCCATTTTTTAGAAGGATGTTATTGGGGAACAGGACTACATAGCACAACTGATGTGTTTCTTTCCCTTTTTAAGACGGCCAGAACTATTAACGGAGAGTTTCACACACACAGCTCTGCTGCCACACCATGGGTACTGCCGGTCATTGCCACACACAACCCCGGCACAGGCCAGGTTAGAAACCAAAGCCTCTGAGGAACTTTGTCCTACAGAGGTTCACCATTTCCTCAGCGAAGGTACTAGAAGTTCCAGCCCAGATTAAATGTACATTCTGGGATTTGACCCTGAAAGCACCACAGACCCCGCAAAAGGTGGGTGCGTTCACTCCGTATTCACTGGGCTCCGGATACCCAGCACTAAGCTCTGATTTCAAAGTTGCTATCTTGCTTTACAAAAAGATGATTATTAGGATTTCAGAATTCGTTAAAAAAAAAGAAGAGCTATTGACCGATGCCTCTAACTCCAATGCAAATAAAAAAAGCAAGTGAGGTCCAAAAAGCCTTTGCAGATCTTCTGCTTACAAGGAAAAACACCACAGAGCACCAACGTCTGGGTGAAGGATCCAGAACAGCCAGCACTGTAAATGCAGAGAGGAGGGAGCAAGGGGCCTGAGAAGAAGGGATTAGAGACCGAACAAGCAGGTACAGAGAGAAGCCTGGAAGCTCTAGTATGAATAAGCTACATATAGCTTAGAAGAAAAATAAGCTGTAAACCCCTGATAGAGTAAATCATGTATTTAGGTTTCTCTACATTGGTCTACTCGTATCAGAACAGCACAACAGAAGCTGCTAGAATGGTTTTCTCTCGTGTGCAGGCTAAATGCTCCTGCTAAAGAAAGGAAAAAACAGTGGCCAAAATAAATACTCATCCTTCATTAGGACTTGCAGGTTGTTTGGCTGGTTTTATACCCTTTCCTAATAGATACTTCCAGTTAGCAGAACTCTTCAGGTCCACTGCAAGAGTGCTCAGGAGGAGCAGGTAACACTTATTCTGGATCTCCTTAGAGCAATCTGCCTTACATAATAAAATCAGTGTTGCAGTCCAGATAAAGTTTTCTAAAAAACCCACGGAGGTTTCATACACATCAACACACAAACACACATTCCTCAAGCCTCAGATACAGCAGACAAGACAAATGCTGCTCAGAAACTCTTGCAAATCGGGGCACTGCACAGTGTTGAAAGAAGACACTGCCAAACACTCAGCTCTCCCACTCTTCCCCCTCCTACAGACACATAAGGACAGTCCCTAAATATTTGCTGTTTACACCAGAAATAAACTTCAGTCCTTAGATATGCATTTGCTACAAGGGCAGTTGCGGAAACGAGAGAGGAGACATAAGCAAACTCCCCCCAAATTCAAGTCTTTTTTTTTCTTTTTTGCTATCTTTGAAGTCAATAAACACACATTTCACCAAAAAAAAACCCAACCCTGAAGCTGAGGCCAAAGAGCTCATATAATCAACTTGAAAAGCAGGAGGAATAAGAGAAGAGTGCTTCCATCTTCATGCAAGGCATCTGAAATCTATTTTATCAGCTATGGGCAAACACTAGGGTAGTGAAATACTGAATTAAGATGCAAGGGAACGACAGAGGGGGAAACTGTGATGGCATTTTTCACAGTCATCGTGCATATCATACAGCAACAGTGCACAAATGATTTGACCCACCAGAGAAGGGGAATGAGATTAAATAAAGCCACCTTTTATTACCCCAGCGCTTAAAATTGTTGCTCCCAAAGGATCCAGAGGGAAACTATCTTGTAGAAAGCCACAAAGGGCTAAAGAAAATATACTCCTTATTGAACGCTACAGGGAAGCATGTGCTGACACACAAGTGTATGCACACACAGTGTCATCCTCCCCCCGCGCCCCCCCCCAGAGGGGATTAACAGTGGTCCTTTGATCTAAGGAGCAGGAAGAAAAATGCTCCTAAAGTTGCCAGCTTTCTCCATTACACTCACCCGTCACCGAGACAGCCAGCAGCCCCACGGAGAGCAGCAGCACCCGGCTCCAGGAGCTCACTTCCACCGTCATCACAGCAAACATCCCCAATTTTCCCCAGTTCCTTCCGAAGCCGCAGCTGCATCCCGGCTTGTCCCATCCCAAGGAAGGTTGCATGTCAAAGGGCAGCAGGAATGGGGCGTGCTGGGGGTTGGTTGTTGTTGTTGGGTTTTCCCCCCTTTTTCTTCCCCTTTGCGATTGGGATAGTCCTCGGCTCGGCTGGATGAAGAGAAGAGAGGAAAGAGGGGGGGAAAAAAGCAGGTCAGGCTTGTGATTATTTTTTTTTTTAATTTTTTCAGCCCAGGAAAAAAAAAAAATCCCACCGCATGGAAGGCTCTGAGCTTCTGCAGCTGGAATGAACCAAGTGTGGCAGCAGCTCGGGGAGAGGAGAGGCAAGGAAAGGAGAGGAGGGCTGGCTCGTCCCTCCCGGTGCCTGTCTCAGAGCCAGCTCCTCGGCATTAGCAGCGCACAGTCCCCAGGGATTTATACTTTTTTATTAGCCAGTTGATTAATCGTTCCCATATCTTTGCTCTTCGCTAAATGCTGGGGAGGGGAGAGGGCAGGGGTGTCGTGGCGGGGGGCTGCTGGGCAGCCACCGAATCCATCTGCCTCCGCTCTGCTTCCCCAAACCCAGCGCAGTCCTCCCACCAGCACCCGCCCCACCAGCACCAACAAATTATGCCTCAGCCCTGTATTTGTTTTTAAACGCACACTACAGGTTTCTCATATAGGAAGAAGTCCCACAGCCCCCCATTTTGCACAGAGGAAAGCATCGGATGCATATGTACCCCCCCGGGCAGCATCACGGCTAGGAAGACATCTGCCAGAGCGATGCAGCCCCCCCCTCACCCGACCGACACAAATTTTGTGATGAAGCAAATTTTGTTACAAACACAAGAGAGATCACAAGAGAGCCAGCTCCCCCCCCCTCCTCCCCTCCCCAAGTCTGCGTCTTGTCCTCGCAGCACGGATCCCAGCAACAGAGCGGTACCCGGCACTGGGAGGACTGGTTCAGGAGGAGAAGGTATGCTGGGGGTGGGAAAGGCTGTGCCTCCCCCCACCAACACCAAGCCTACAGTCGTGCCTGCCTGTAACTGCTGCTGCCCCTTCACGGGGCTGCCAAAAGGGGTAATTTCTCCTCCACCATCACCCCTCCGCCCTCTCCCCGCTTTATTTTTTTAACATTTATTAGTACATTCATCCCTGGGGCTGCATGCAAGATGGGGAAAAAATGCAGTCCGTTAAAACCATATTCAGGAACTTAATTATCTTGGTAACGATGCTCAGATCTACGGACAAGAAAAATAACTCGAACGTGACACCGAAGCTTAAAGAAAAGGCATCCTCAAATATCCTCCCCCCTTCCCGGCAAGAACCTCCTTCGATGTTTCCCAGCCCAGGAGAGGGACCAGACCCAGACCCCCCCTCTCCAGCCCTACCCCCCCGGGACACGGACCCCCCCCACCTCTGTAAACAGCTTGATGATATTGACACAAATTTTGTGATGAAGCAAATTTTGTTACAAACACAAGAGAGATCACAAGAGAGCCAGCTCCCCCCCCCTCCTCCCCTCCCCAAGTCTGCGTCTTGTCCTCGCAGCACGGATCCCAGCAACAGAGCGGTACCCGGCACTGGGAGGACTGGTTCAGGAGGAGAAGGTATGCTGGGGGTGGGAAAGGCTGTGCCTCCCCCCACCAACACCAAGCCTACAGTCGTGCCTGCCTGTAACTGCTGCTGCCCCTTCACGGGGCTGCCAAAAGGGGTAATTTCTCCTCCACCATCACCCCTCCGCCCTCTCCCCGCTTTATTTTTTTAACATTTATTAGTACATTCATCCCTGGGGCTGCATGCGAGATGGGGAAAAAATTCAGTCCGTTAAAACCATATTCAGGAACTTAATTATCTTGGTAACGATGCTCAGATCTACGGACAAGAAAAATAACTCGAACGTGACACTGAAGCTTAAAGAAAAGGCATCCTCAAATATCCTCCCCCCTTCCCGGCAAGAACCTCCTTCGATGTTTCCCAGCCCAGGAGAGGGACCAGACCCAGACCCCCCCTCTCCAGCCCTACCCCCCCGGGACACAGAGCCAGACGGTGGTGGGGTCCCAGCACCCGGGGCTGGAGGGGGCCAGGACCGACCCCCCCCTCCATCCCAGCACCCCTGGCTCCCCCAGCCCGGGGGTGGGGGGGGGCTCAACTCGCCACCCATCCCCCTGCCTCAGCGCTTTGCATTTGCTGCAGTTTCTTGCTGCAAAACCCCCTTCTTCAGTCTTGTTCCGGTTGCCTTGAATGAGCTTATTTGACAGCTAAAAAACAAATTATATCGAGGGCTTGCAAATCTGTCCCTCCACCCTCAAATCAATCCCCTTTCTCACTCCCCTTCCCTGTGTCCCCTCTGCATTTCAATCCTTCCACTGCCTACACTGGGAGCCGATGCCAAGAGCCAAGGCAACCAGGGCTGTTACATGAAAGAGTTGCTTTATGTCTGTTTAAACTGCAGTGTCCTATTCAAATAGACCTTATTGTTCAAAGGCACGGATCCAAACAGAAAAGGATGAGAGAACAGGGTACCACGCTTCACAGCTCCATACATTGGGCTCCCCTCACACAGCTATTCACCCCAAAATCCCCCCCTACGCCCCAAAATCGCGTTCAGCCGAAGATGTGACTTGGTTGCTGCACAGGGTACAGGCTGAGCCAAAGTCAGCCAGCCCTGCAAGGAACAATCCACAGGCATAATACAGGCATTGAGGAGACACAATCCCACTTTATTCCAGGGTTAATAAAATCATATCTATGGCAAATCAAGGGGTTCCTCCCGAGGAAGTTTCCTTCTCAAGATCACTAAGGCTTCGGGTTTAACTCCCTCCTAAAAAAATACTGCGTTTATTTGCTCAGTGGACAAGACTGAATAGAGGACACAACATCCCTGCAATCACCAACTCCTTGGATTACAACCCATCTGTAGGAGGGAGGCGTTTGCGGGTTGTGGTGACCAGCCCATTTCTAACCCCCTTCTGCTCACTGTGCCTCTCACCTTGCAAAATTCCCTCTGCTCTGAGCAAAATAATCCTGTCTCCAGTGCGAGCCCCAGCGGGAGCCCAGCTCCGCACTGCCACCCGCAGCCACCACCCAGCCTGCCAGCCCTGCTGCCTTCCACGCTCCCTGCAGATATTTACCTGGCTCTTCTGTATGCCATTTATCACACAGTACCTCACCCTGTTCACAGTACCTCTGATCTGTTCTGTGATTCCTCAAAATAAATATTTCGGCAACATCCCCGAGTTCCAGTTTAATCCATGGAGCTGGGAGCAACGCGCAGGTATGAACCGAGCCCTCGCAACAGCTTCTGACACTGATAAAGATCAAGGACTTATTAAACAGAGCGAGTGCCAAAACCTCTTCTTCCCTCTAGTTTTGACACAAAGCCACATGCATAAGGCTCTTCTCTTTCTCTCTCTCCCCGTCTCCCACGTGCATCCTGCTCCAAGGATGCAGAAGAGCACCCTGGCACAGAAACACAACCCCGAGACATTCACACCAGGAGCATGATCACGTTCCCTAAAATTTTAAGTACCACAAACAGTAATTTGGTTGGGCGGAAATAACCCAAAACATCTTACTAAACCGCCACACACTTATTTATTCTCTCTTAACCATGTATTATCATTATTGGGGGGAAAAAAGCATTTATCTGCTCATAACCAGAGATTAGCTATGAATAATATCTCTATTAGCAAGAAGCTGCAGTCACTATTTAATTCACAAGACAGGAGAGCCCAGTTCTGGATTATCTGAAAGGAGATAAGTACAGAGCCGAGATCGCAGTGTACAGTGTAATGATCTTGGGAGCAAAGAATTCAATACACAGCTGTTGCATCTGAAGGTATGCACAGATCTTTCAGATTAAAAAAAAACAAACCACAAACACCTTTGCCTTCTATTTTCTTATCTAGAACAAAATTTATAGCCCAGCACCCAAAATGTCACAGAGGGTTTTGAAAAGACACGGCACCCAAAGCAAAATCCTGTAGCTCTGATGCTGAAAAATACACAAGCTCCAAAACTGGGAAAAAGTTCTTTTTCCGTGCAGTTTCAGGGACACAAACCGCTGGAGCTGGGGTGAAATGTGTTACTAGATGGGTCTCAGAGGGATAATAGTGCTCGTCATCTTTGGGCTGTAGGACAATAAGAGTAAGTGCTAAAGCAGGAGCATCCCTTCTGTCTGCACCGCTTCCCTCACCCAAGGGCTCTGCTCTTCCATCTCGTGTCAGTGGGAGGATGAGGAATTGAGGGCAAGAGAAGGGAAAAGGACCAGAGGGACAGTCCTCTGTGCGCTCCATGGGGCTTCACCACCCACAGGCACACGAGGAGCTCAGGTACAGGGAGGGAGGGACAAGTGAATACTGAAGACTGAAGTCTATAATTTAGAGATTTATGGTGGAGAAGACTCTCAGCTCCATGAGAGGACACAGCGCTGCCATTTCCACTCCTGCTGCTGGAAGCCCAGTGGACATTTCCAGCTGTTGCCCTTCCCACCAGCTGCCAGGCCCTGGGGTTCCGTGGTTGCCACGACTCTTTGCCAACACAAACCACCTCTTCAAAAAGACCGTTAGCAAACACGAAGAGGCTGGAGGATGCTGGCTGGAAGGAACAGGTTTTCAGCTCCAACAGTAACATCCGAAGGTCCGTTCCCACTGGGACCTTTCCCTCGGTACATCTGGATCCACAGCAACACTCCCCAGGACAGCCTGGACGAGGTCTGCCATGAGATCTGGAAACGTGTTCAACAACTCTCTGGGGAGCTGCAGCCCCCCTCGCTGGTGCCACTGCTGCCCCACGGGCTCTGCCCACCCCCACCAGGGACCCCGCGGAGGGACAACGTCACCTACAGCATGTGAGTGATCCCTCAGCATCGCCCAAGCCCTAGGGAAAGAGGGAGCTGCTTTCCTTCTTACGCCTTTCCAAACTTGACTTTTATAGCCTGTAAACAAAAGCCTGGGGCACATGGATGGCTGGCTGACACCCTCCTACGGAAGCAAATTATTCCCACTTTTTTTCCACTATAGCCAGTTTCCTTTGGGGAAAAAGTGTGTCCCGTGAAATCCGACTACTTCAAATTCTGAAGCACCATAAGCAGCTGCTCCATTCGCTTCCCCACAACATTTAGAGAAAAACAGCCACACGCATCAAAATATTTACAGGAAGAAGTGAAAGCAGCATTCAAAGAAGCAAAATCGAAAATTAAAGTGTTATAAGGAAGCTACTGTAAACAGCTGATCTTTACAAAGAAAAGCTGAATTTAGCACAGAAAAATTTATGCCAAATCATGTTTCACAAGATAAATAATGGTAAGAGAGGGAAGCATGCTCTTGAGATTAATAGGATAATATTTACTGTATGCTCCCAAAACAGAAAAAGTGAAATTTATAAATCCAGCTAGAAATCAGCAAGCATTAGCACATGTCCAGTTCTTAAAGTCCAAACAAAACATCATGCAAACGTGGCCTATCTTGTTTGGTGCTTGAAAGAGTGTAAACAGTTATTTCATCTTTAAAAACAATAACTTCACAGATGAGGAAATAAATAATTTTTCAGATGAAGATGTGGAGGCACAGAAGGGGAAGTACCTAACGCTATGTCAGGCAGAAACCTAGGAACTACATCTTGAGTCACGGCTCCTTTTCTTTCTCCTCCGTATCCTGAATAAGCCAAAAACTTAGGAGTCTCCAGAATAATTGCAGGAAGAGGGAAACCAGGTAAATCAAGAATAAGCAGTGAAGCCCACAGAGTTGCCTATAGCAGTAGGTTAAATTATACAGCTGAAATATCTTTACAATTAGTACATGCTCAGTAGCCACGTATTTTAGTCCTGCCACTTGCTAAGAAGTCTTAGGAAAGAAGGCATTACACAAACCGGCAAAGAACTGAGCTGCTAACAATCTTAATTGTATTCTTTAATAACACATTTTACTCTTAAAGGAGTACAGATCTGGTCTTTAGCAGCAAGCTCACTGCAGCAGGGCCAGCCTGACCACCAGGACTTCCAGCCCAGGCAGCCCGTGGTGACCCTGAAGCCAGTGCAACTGGGCAGAGAGAGCAGATCTAAATAGTCTTCATTTTGTTGCTTTACTTGGGCAACTCATCCGGCCATTTCTTTTAGCAACATTCTCCTGTAATTAGCCAGAAGGCTCTTCAGGACAGAAAAACCTCTGCACATACACACTCATACAGCAGAGCACGTTGATCATGAGTTGCTCCAAGACCCCCAAGTCATTGACTGTTCTAACAGCAGCCAAACCCAAGTTCTAAAACCAAATTACTGTTCAGAGCTCAATGAGCTGCTTTAAAGTGGAAGCGATTCAAGTGAGACAGCCCTAGGTCAGGTTTCCACCTCTGAGGTAGAAGCTCCCCTATCCTACCTTAGCCACCCCTGTTACTCCTGAAAGACTTAGAGAAAGACAGATTAAGAAAAATCTTTCAGTATATACCACCTGCCAATAAAGGTGTTACCCAATTCATCACCTGCAATAGCATCAGCGCCCAAAGATTATACCAGGACATGCTGCATTCACATCCTCAGATTCAAACACAGGACTCCTGTAGCATAAGGTGTAAGTCCAAGAGAGACAAGAACCTCAGTTGTCACCTCAACTCTAGGTCTTTCCAACTACAGTCAGGGCACAAATTCCAACAGGTTGTGCAAAGCAGTAAGAGGCGACCCGAAGAATATATGATTTGAGTAGGAAGACCAAGATTTGAGTAGGAAGTTGCAGAATCAGGGCTGCAGCCTGCGAAGCCATCAGAGACCAGAATCCCACGGAAAGATGGGGTGAAAAGATGTATGAAATCAGCTGTACTCAGAAACAGCCCAACAACATTCTATTTTCATATGCACAGTATAAATCTGTTGAGGTTTTTGTTAAAGAGATTATCTATGTTCTTTAAAAATAGGGGGGAAGCAGCATTCTACTAATTATAGTGATTCTATGATTAGAGATAATTAGATACATTTACAATTTAGAATTTTGTAATTTTAGCTGTTTATGAACCATATATGTATCTATATTGCATGTGCACACAGCATCAGTCTTCCCCTCAAGCTAAGAAGAGTAAATTGATAATACATTTAATTATTGAACATACTTGGACGTGAAAGAGCAAACTGGAATTTAAATCGGTGTTTTGAGTAGGTAACCACATAGGCACTAATTGGTATTTTGAGCAGGTAACCATTATCGGCACTTAGGTGTGCCTTAAAAGAACACAAAATTGTTCAGCTTTGACAGCAACCCCACGGTAAGGTCCCAGAGGGCTTCAGGAGATATAGAGGTGCTTTGTGATGCACCCTAATGATTAAACCATCCGAGAGTCTCATCTCCCTGTAGGAAAGATGGTTAATGAGCTACAAATACTGCACCACCCAGCCCTGTTAAAGCCTCACAGGTGATAACTGAATGGTGGTGACAGGTAAGTGCAAGGAAATGCAGGCCCTTTGAGAACAAAGAATCATCTTGTTTGACACAAAACTTACATTTGCTTTACAATCACAATCTATTTCGACACACAGATATTTTTAAGCATATATTCTACAATCACTCTTTGCACATCTATAATGTTGCCATCCAACTCCGCTTCAGTTATTCTTGAATAGATACATTAACTAAGATTTTTTTCCCCTTTCATGTGGTTCTTTGGAAAAGAATAGCGTCAAAGACAAAATTTTATTCTTGTTAATAAGGAATACTTGAGTCTTACATAGAACACTAATGAGAGAGAAATTCAAGGTTTAGGAGCAGTCAAGAAAAGTAGCTCAATTTTAAGTCAAACCTCCTTTAACAGCGGCCATATTCCACTTTCTTACAGCAACCCCTTGCTAGATGAACCAGCGGGACTCCAAAGTATATACAGAGAGATGCTTGGGAACAGGGAGAGGGAGATGAAGTTAAGAGCTCTCTGCGACGCCCAGCTCTCTGCCAAATCCGTTATCACCAGCCTCCTGTCTTCAGCAAAACCCCACCGGAATCCCAAGGGGCTGGGGGATGGCAGTGTGTCGGGCCCTCGCAGCACGGAGGGGAGCAAGGCAGAGGTGCCTTTTCTCCCAAAATACCCCGACCCTGCCAAAGGCTCAGGCAATCAGGGACCAGCAGAGGAAACAAAAGCAGGGAAGGAGCTCGTAAAGAACAGCACCTTCAGCTCTGCCAAGACCACTACAGCTGGGCCACCGAGAACAGCAGCAGAAAGTCCAGCCATGGAAAAGAAGCAGCAGGTCCCACCATTTGCTGAGATTCATACCAAAACGGATTCTGACGTGGCCACAAAGAATCCAGGTACGGAGCCGGGCATGGTCCTTCAACACCAGCTGGGAGTCGTGGAAAAGCTAAGATGTAAAACAGAAGCTGCTGAAAAGCAGATGGCAGGAGCTGGTCAGGCATCACTGCACCATTTCCTTCGTGGTGATGTCCTTTCCTTATGTACAAGACTGAAAACTCCTAAAACAACCTTTTCTTTTCAAGAATTCTCATTTTCTACTAGGATGTCGGGATCTCTCTCTCCTCTAGCACCCATCCAATGTCCTTTTCACGTGTTGGAGTAGAGTAGATATAGGAAGGTCATGACCATAGAGATTTATGTATTTGGTCAGTATTTTCTACAAGTGAATTTTTTGGGGTTTGGGTGGTTTTCGTTTGTGGGTTTTTTTGGTAATGTCATGGTTTTGGGGTTCCCATTGCAAAGCATATAAGAGAACCCAATTTCCACTGAGTATTGATAACTACATTCTTTGAAGCATCTTGGAACATACACAAACAATGGTGCGTGTCCAGTTCTATGGTTTAAGCTTCTGGACTAGATTTATCACTCTGGAGCCTTAAAACACAATCAACTTATTCTCTGTTGTAATATCCTTATCTCAGAGAGTTTTGAACTCTGGGCAAAGGTTCTTGTTCTATTCTTACAATTTCATTCGTTGTTATGGCTCAGGCAATTAGCTTTATCCCAGGTCCCGTGGGTCAGAGTTTAATGGCCCTACAAGTGAATCTGAACTGCTAATTGCTGAGTTTGGGTCGCCGTGTGTGTTGCACAACTACAGCCTACAAAAGTAACAGATATCTTAAAACAGATTTTGCTTACAGGCAAAGCATGTCCTCTTAATTGCAAATGTTCCACAAATTAATGAAGAGAATGCATGTTTATTAATATCTTTAACCTTGTTTTGTTTTACAGTAACTACTGCAACACCGGATAAAAAAATTGTTAAATACAATGCATGTGCTTCAGGCTTTTCTACCACTTCAATGACCACAGCATTAAACCAGCCCGTGTGGCAGAGTCTCAGCTTCCCTCCCTTTTCCGTCTTTCCCAACCACTCAAACTTTCCACACTTTCAGGTAATGTAACAGACCCACATTTTGGGCATAACACTCTCCTAAAAAGCTTACCCTAATTAATGGACCAACTCAGACTGCTTTAAAAATCATGCCCTACCTGTGCTTAACAGGGCCCCTACCACCAGAGAGCAAGGATGCCGTACCAGCAAGCTCCGTACCCCTCCTTTGGATGCTATTTAAGACAGGTGCGTTTAAATGCTTATGAATATGCTTTAATTTGCAGAACACAGATGCTAAGCATAATAGATTAGTCAGAGCCATTTGTCATGTGCCCAGATTGACATTGGTGCCATCGCAAAAAACAGATTTAGGGACAAGATGCTGAAGGGGTATGAATTAATACCGTTTGCTGGAGCACCGTGTGTCCAGATAGCTCCAGAGGTGGCCTTGAGCCTCCCACTGAAAACACTCACTGCTCACGCTCTGGTTTTGTAGAGAATTGGGAGAGACCACTCTGTGTGTCTGAAAAAATACTTTTGACAAGTTGTTTCCACATATGGAGTCACTGCCTTGTCAGAATTCCCACCCCACCACTTTTTTTTTTTTAGTTTGGTTGTGGTTTTTTTGTTTTGTTCTTTTGTTTGTTTGTTTTCTTGGGGTTTTTTTTTTTTTTTTTAAATATATGCTATTTCTTTTCCCTCCCCAGGTAGCTCCATACAGCCCACAGCAGATTTTCCAGCCACCTTACGCTCCGATGTTGAACTACATCCCTCTGGTCCAGCCCGGTTATCCCTACCAGCAGAGAACCCCACCAACACCATCCAGCACCATCCCACACCTGTCCCCGATGGCAGGCGATGGCATCCAGTATCCCTTCTCTCCTTCCTACGGGTACGGCCACGCGGATTTGCTATTTTTTCACTACTTTAGGGAGAGTTTTTTAGTTGCTGCAAACCTGCATAAAGCTAAATATTTAATTGGCAACTGGGTTTCCCGGTTACATTCTCACCAAATTCCAAATCTGAACAAAAGACAAGATTTACTAGAAGGTCTAAATTCTAAAATATTTTTGATACAAAACCAGAGTAATTAGTTCTGGGTAAATGAAGCTGAAACATTGCTTTATAGGAGAAGCCACCTACAACTTCCAATAAATATTATGGATAAGAAGTATAAACACTTTAACAAAAAGGAAATGCTTCAACAGGATGGAAACCAAAATATTTTGACACTGTCAGAATGAAATTAAAGGACTCATTTTGATACTTTTCTGTAAAAACTGAAGTTAAGATCAACATATTCCAAGGGTCTGATAAAATAATCTCCAGAGATTCGAGTTCTATGTATCATCTTCTGTGAAATGCTTATGGGATAGACAGGAATAGAACATACTTCCCCCCTAGATCACCTTCCCAGAAACCATCTTAACACATTCAAACTAAAAGCAGATAAATGCTTCTAAAAGCTCTGTTATTACAAAGAAAATAAAGTAATCTGGAAGTTAGATGTAATCTCCTGGAGCTTCACTAAATTTCATTTTCTGTTTTAGGTTTAATTCTACACCTGGAGGAACTGTGACGATTAACCTCAACTACTTTTCCAGCGAGAACCATGTAAAATTTTAAGCAAACCCACTTTTTCCTATCCTAGTATTCAGAGAAAAACCTGCTATGCTATAAGTCCTAGGGTCCTATAAGGACTTCATGTTTCCCCCAAAATGAATGTTTCCATCTAGAACAATCCCTATGACTTACAGGGGAAGGAACAGCTGCCTGACAATTCATTTGAGACAATTTTTTTTAGGACAACAATAAGGGCCTTTTTTGGTTTGGAAGAGGGAAAGATAATAAAAATATTTTATTTATGACGAGTGCCTGAGCTGCTTAGTATCGAGTGTTGGAGCAATAAAGACGGTTGACAGAAAACAGTTTTGACCACAAATTTCAGAGGTAGTAAATTCAGGTGTATATTCCAAGTGAGATCAACACAGATACCTTCAATAGCTGGGTGATACAGCTCCATGCATGACAAATTCCTGTCTTATTACCTTAAACTTGAATGCTAATCCAGATGATAATCTGACTTTTAAAGACAACGAAGCCATAAAGCTTGTATGGAGAATCCCTTTTAACTATATTTGGGTCATAATTCAAGCAAGAGATGGAGCATCCTTCCATTCACTGAGCTTCAGACTTGGCCCCAGATACACAAAAAACAGATTTTTTTTTTTTCTCCTTCTCTCCTCCCACTAAAAAAAACTAATCATGCAACTAAAAAATTTGGCTGTTCCTTCTCCCCTTTAATCCTGCTTAATGTAAACAGTACAGCTTAGTTGTGTAGACGTAGGTGAAGCTAGTACAGAATTCACACAGAGTATGTTTACTCTTGTAAGGTTGATAAACAATCTTACAGTGAACCTTCAGGTGACATTTTGCACATTATAACTAGTTTACTCCTCACTGTTCCTCTTTCCACACTGCATCAACATCTATTTTGAGTCACCCAGATGGCTGAGGTGATCTAGGACAATTTATAATAAGAAACTCATGCTTTGGCAAGATGTGCCCACCAGCCCTTTTTTCTCCACTTATTGCTGTAGGCCAGCATTTCAACTAAGATAAATTAGAAAAGCGATTAGGAACCTCTAGTGTTTGCACAAAGCATCAGCCTTCTTCACTCTCCTTGCCTTGTGGGCAAGGTGACAGGTTGATAACGTAACACAACGTGAAAGACTGTTCCAAGTACACCAAGGCAGCCAGGAGAAACTGAACCCAAAGCCCACATATTGCTTACAAACTCCCACCAGCATCCCCAACCAGCATCTCAGAGTTCCACTGCATTTCATGTCTGAAAAGAGCAGAAGAGAGGGGACACTCGTATTGAGACCACCCATGTCATTTCACCAACACTTGATTGGTTAGTGACAAGTGACCTGAACCAGATATATCCCTGTTTTACCACAGGTCAGGCTAGAAGTCAGGCACCTGAAGATTAGCCAAGAAGAAGAAATGAGCTACCAAGGGGTCCCGTGAGGAATGAGGCCAGAGGATCATTAAGGCACAAGTGATGCAAACCCCAGCTGTACCCCTCAGTCAGTAACACTAACACACCAAGGCAGGATTGTGTGGGTTTTCTACCCAAAATGATTGCTATTACATTTAGCACAGGATCAAAGATACCTAATGAAGACGCTTATCAATATTTTTTCCTTTCTTCAACACGTGGCTGTGGGACCCATATAAACCTACGGAAATATCCCACTTCTCAGGAGCTTTTTTTGCTCATACTTGAAAATCCACGGTTCCAGCCCTTCACAACACACTTCTCCCAAACCTCTATAATAGGTAAGAAAAGGAAGTTATCCCCATTTTACAAATAAAAAGCTGAATTCTGGCAAATGAGAGCTTAAAGATTTCATCCATCCAGTTTAAGTTAACAAATTCTCAGGAACACTGACCAGTATCTGGAAGGCACAAAATTCGCATACACTTTTCCTCTAGCTTGACCCTTTTTGCAACTCCCTCCAAGTGCGTCCCATTAGTACCTGATGGCACACACAGCTCCCTGGCCAAATCCTTCTTTAATAAGTAGGTCCTGAGTTTTCCTGGGCTCTCTTGCAACACACTCAATTACTGGAATACGCTCCTCTTATGCCTGTTACAGGCTTCCTTTCAGAAAGAATTTTACAGAACGAAATCATTGCTATGTTTTTCAAAACCTAAACTTGGATCAGAATTTGCTTTGGCTAAAGTCAGATATGCTTTGCCCCAGTAAATTCCCATTTTCTTTAAGTAGAATAGAAACCTGGATTTTTCTGCTATTAAATCCACTGGCTGTTTTTCTCCAATATTCCTAATGCAATTAGCATAATAAGATAAAGGAATCATCAAGTCCTTTTCCATTTTTCTTCCTTTATAAAAGGACTGATGACAAACTGGGAATCAGAATCTGTATTGAATTACATTTGCCACAAAAGAGTTCATTAAGTAATAGTACGTAATAAAAATCGTCTGTCAACTTGAAGGATAGACCAAATCCACTTAACGAAACAGCTGGTTATTTTCTAGAGCACTCTATAGCTCATAAACGGTCAATATGAGCAAGGAGAGAGACAGACAAAGGGAAGTAAGGAACAGCTCAGATATTAGCATCCTAAGCCACAGTGTCAAGGCTCCTGTCTCCACTCAGCAGAGCACGCCTGTAGGTAAGGCTTTGCCCATACATTTCCCCATCGTTAGAGTGATGGCAAGAGCTCTTTTCACCAGGAAAAGGATTTCAAGGCTAAGGGCTTGACAAACCATGAGATGATTCAACAGCTGGAGCATCATCAGAGCACCTGAATTTCCATCCCACTCCAACATGTCAGATGGTCCATGATGACAGTGGGAGTGGGGTCACGTTCCCTGCCCCACGCACCCAACTGAACCTGCACCACCACGTCCTCACGGCTCCCAGCTCCCCAGCAGGAAACTCCAATGGAAAGGTGCTTCTGGCTTGCAAAGTTGGTGCTCCCAGGAGCAGATCCGGGAAGAGGAAACATCAGGATCAGTGCTAGTCCTTTTGCTCTAAACAAGCCATACTGGCTCCTGACAGAAATCACATCTCCCTTTCTGCATTCAGCTCACTCACTGAATAATCGCCATCCATACAAACTGTCTGCACTGCTTTGGCTCCAGGGATTTGTTCCGAGATCCTTGAAGTCCCATAACATGCCACTTATGGTGAGAGTACGACAGGTACCACTCAGTGCCACAGAGACAGCTTGTTGGGAATAAAGGTCACCTGTGACAGGGCATCGCTGTGAACCTCCGCGCCCTTCCTGCATGTATTTAACACAACAGTCTCAGAAGAGCGACCCTTCTTAAAAAAGGGTCACTTTCATTTTAATCTTGTTGACTCTTCACCATTTTGGGATTTATTACCGATTCTATGATTACAAGACACATTCTTAGTGGTCCTATTCTTCCACAAAAGTTTTAGCACATTTATTTCGTGCTTTAATGAAGTCTCAGAAGACACGGACGCAGAAGCCCTATTGTTGCCTATAGTTGACTGCACACTAGATCCTTCTCAGGCAATCAACCAACCACAACTAAAACCAAAACTAGTTATGAATGCTTAAAATAACTCGTTATGCTGTCCTGTTCTGGAGAGTCTCACATCGCACCGCAGGATGGAAACTCTGAGCCTGCCTGGTGGTGGTGATGGTGGAACCAGCCCGGCCATACCTCTGATCCAGGCAGAACGACAGAGCTGCACAAAATCTGAAAGTGCAACAGGGATGGACATGCCACCACCACACCAACCGCCCACCTGGGTTATTAGCAGGACAAAATGTTCTCAAATAGTCTAAGCTTACCTCACTTCCTCTAAAAAAAGAAAAATCAAGATTCTGTTCTTGTTAAGGTTCTATTGATCCCAATTCCTTACAGACGGGATAACAGTGAAAAATGGACACTTTGTACCAGGGGCTGTAAAAAGTTCTTGTCTATCTCCCACTGTTACTATATATAATGATAGCAAAACAAAATTCACCTCTTGTCCTACGTCATCATTGTTCACTGTAAAGGAGGAAGCAATCTGGGCTTGCAATTTACAATAGCTTACAAAAACACCTCTGTATCCTTAAAGTGTTTGTTTACACATACAATAACTGACATGGATCTTTTTGTACGCAAAACCACATCAGCATTATCAGGTTCTCCAGCCCCACTGTGTTTGTTACCTGCCAGAGGGGACCAGGAGCCATTGAGTCACTGCCTTTAGACACAACAGTTCTCCCCTTTTCAACTACCCCCTGTACTGCCCTGCCAACCAGATCTGCAGACCTCCTCACCGAGTACCATGTCCTGCTGAACATCTCCCCTCTCCCAGGTAAAAATCCTCCCCTTCAGAATAAACTGGAGGACGGAACAGACATCTGCAGGCGCTGCAGACCCCCGGAGACAGAACCACCTCCATCTGCAGCGTTTCTCTCCCTTCTCCTCTCAAAGTCTCACACAGTTTGTGTTGCTGCTACTGCAGTTTTTCCAGAGTTGTTCAGTCCAGCTTCCCAAAGCAAACTTTCACAAAATTAGCTTGCATGGTTCCCAAGTCCATTACGCTTAGGATAATGTGGGGAGGGGGGACTGATTGAATAGCTATTAATCAAAGGATGGGCTTTATTCTTGTGATGTCATAAACTGCAGAAACAGAGCTCAAGCAGTTTATTAAATTACAGGAATGCCAAGAAAAATAGATAGCTTTAATAACACATTTTTGCCTATCTGTTATATTTTACATGTAGCTTGCAGAAGAGAATTAAAAAGTTTTCTACCATATAAAATTGCCATTTAAAAGGGGGAAAAAAACCCCAACAAAACAGATTCTGTCACTGATAGAGAATACAATTATTCTAGGCTAAAAAGTTCATTCTTTTGCTAACGTGAGATTACTGTAGTTCAGAGTATATGGGAGAGGGGATCCTTCTAAGATAAAAAATGGCCTCTGAGCTGAAAAGCACAAGTGCATGAGCCAAGATGAACAGCAAACACAGAGAGGTCTCAAACAGACAGGTCCGTCTGAGGGAGAGAGCTCTCTGGCTGGTATCATCAGCCTCACAGGCTGCACCCCCGGTGATACCCAAGTCCAGTGGATGCTCCTAGAGCAACGGAGAACCTGGCTGTACATGGATTGCAGGAGCAAGTCACAGGTCAGCAGAGGTGTCTAAAAGAGGAAAGGACTTGGCCAGAAACCTCTGCTCTTCACCAAGATCCAGCCCAAAAACTAGGAGATGTGTTATTGGCGTCTCCACAGCCAGACAACTTTTGTAAAACTGTTTGCATGAAGAGCATCACTGCCCACTATTCACAACCACTCCTCAAGCAGGGACAGCCTTCCTCCTCTTAGCTACTTCATCAAATATTAATACCTCTTAATTAACCGTTCAAGAAGCATCCCTGTATATAATCCCAGGCCCACCAGAATCCCACACTACCTCATTTTTTACTATTCTCCCACCACCAGTCTCCAAGGCTTTTCTGTGATTCAGCACAAGCACGTCCATCCCCGCTCTTGCAGGCTGCAGACTGAGTCACAGTCTCGGGATGGAAGGCTTCCAGAGAAAACGCCCAAATAACGCTGATGGACTCAATCTCTTTCCTCTGGGAACAGGACTCACAGGAACACTACCAGGGGACGTTGTGCTGTGATTCAAGAGGTGCTATGTCTAGCATAACAAGAAAACACGAAATTCTGAACCTTAAGAATTGTGACACTTCAAAACGCTACAAGCAGTTCAGTCTTAGAGTTTTCAGATGGCTTATTTATGTGGATGAACAAGAAGCCAGCTTCCAGATCTTAAATTCTTTCAGTCTCTCAGCTGTGCTTTATATATTGCCCTCCAAACGCTGTCTTGCAGAGACAGACATGGATAAGGATATTGTACTATTAGAATCTCTTAGTAGGGAGCAAACTACATGAAGTCTATATTTATCAATCTAGATGCAATAGCACAAACACCCTCCCCCGTGCTATTTAACAGGTAAATCCATCTGACAGAACACTGCGGTTAGGGATAGCCCAAGGTTAGGGGAAACATACTTAGGAACGCATCCAACATGCTGGTATGTGAATTTAATCTCCTTTTCATATTCACCTCTCAAACATGCCCCTGTTAATCTTTCACAGATGCTTCTACAAAAGCAGGGCTCATCAGAAATGAAGTGTCGTATTGAACACGCTCTCCTCTCTCACCTCCAAGAGCAGATTTTGTCTGCTGGGATGAGGGGAGTATTCAGCTGAGGAAGTGAACAGCAGGAGCCAGTCTATATACATTTTAATGTTTCACACTGTGCTTTCCTCTTCTTTTTGGCATGATCTCTGAGCACTCTGCTTCGGCATTCAGATGTACACACAGAATATAGGGCTAGGAGGAAACTCAAAGGTCACTTTATCCATGTCCTACCCCAAGGCAGGATTGATATTACCTGAAACATCTGCCCAGATGAGGTATTTCTGGTTGACATACGTAGAGCTGATCCAACGCATCTCTTTGCCTCCAGCAAAGAGATGGACTAGAGGGTTTATTGCACATAGAAGTTATTCATGTTTACACGGCATGTCTTAACAAAAAGGAGACCAACTGTTCACCAAAGCACCCTTTCCAAACGCTCACTGTCCACACATCTTGTCCCTATCCGTGACTATTAAAACCAACCCCTACCTTATCTGTGCGATTCCCACCCCCCAGACTCTCTAATCTGCCAATTTGTGGAACAATTAACCAAACCAGGCACGCATCCTCCCACAAGCATTTTACCAAAGGCTGCAACTGACTGGGGAACACTGGCTTGCTTTCTGGTTTGTTTTTTTTTGTTCCTTTGTTTTGTTTAAAATTAAAACAAGACTGGATAATTTTCTTAAAGACAATTCGGTTAGGGACTAATAGTTCAGTAGTTTGTCCATCTACTTCCTAGAGTATCTTCTCTAGGAGAAATGGCAGGTTTCTAATTCAAGCCCTACTTTTCACGCAGAATTTGATGCTACCAATGCAATTCTAATGTTCTTATTTTCTCTAGTTCATTTGTTCAAACTGAAGCAGATGAATTTTAGTTGAAAGCTTCCTACCAGCTTCACTTCCAAACTCCTGGCCCATAAAGAAAGATTTTGATGCCAGCTTCTTGCATTAATGAGAAACTGTTAGAAGTTGCCACAGGTTATGAGGAGTCTGACATGCCTTCAAAGAAGGAAAGAGGGAAAGGAGTCATTTTAATCCTGGTCACTTCAGCCTTTCAGTTCCCTGCGCATCTTCACAGATATTGGCACAGCTCAGGCATGGGGACATACACTGCAATTTTCCTGAATTTGTTCTGGCAGAACCTGCTACATTACTCTGCCCAAGCCAGGAAAGTGCCTTTGTCACAAAGTCTTTTCCAAGACTTCAGCTGGCACAACACGAACACACACAAACCCGGATACAGGCTGCAGAGACTCCTGACCCCTCTCTGCTCTTCAGGTTTCCCCCCAGAGCTCTTCAACAGAACAATCTCTTTCCTTGCTAAGATTGCTCACCCACAGCTTTACTCCAGCAGCTCCGGGTGACACCCCTGAGTTCTAGCACATCGTAAATCCCCAGCAGCAGCCCCCATCCACCCTCTGCGGCAGGAGGAGGCTGATGGCTCAGCATCTCACCTTCTCCCACCTCATCCCACCACAGCTCCCAGCACAGGACCCACGCCTGCTGCCAGACTTCCCCACCAGGGCTGGGAACTGGAAAATTGAAAAAATGTAGCTACGGGTGCTTTAAAAAGACTAGCTCAGACTACTAATAATTCTTAACGTACACAGCAACAATAAAATACCAATTTTACAGCAAAGCGCATCTGGACAGGCACAAGCCTCAGAGTGAAAAAGCTTCACAAGGCAGCGTGACACCACGGCAGGCAATGGCATGGTGAGCTCAGAAAAACACATCAACTGCTCTCACCACTTCAGCTCTCGGGGGGCTTGGGGTTTTTTTTAAACATTCTGTGCAATTTGTTATCCAGTCACTCCTTTCCAGTAGGCTTGTTCTGCCATTCATTTCTATGTACTTAAAATTGGGATCCGTGGGGCAGGTGCATACAGTTACTTCTCTACCTTAATAAGATATCTTGGATATTACACAAGTCACTGATAAATACCCACTTGCTGCTGTGGCTGGGCTTCACCATTTGTAGCTACTGAATTAATCTTATTAGGAAGTATAATATTCAGAGCATTTATTCCTTACTTCCTTTCATTTGTATAAATATGTTGCTCTGCCATGTTCTCTAATTGCTTAACATCTGTTAGAAGGAAGAGAAAATAAACACATTATGGCAAGAACAAACTGTAATATCCTTTTAAAAAGTGCAAATGTAGAAATGTTTTCTGGAGCGGGCTGAGAAAACCAGGAATATTAAAGCCAAAAAAAAAGAAGTCCTCCAGCCCATGGAGTGAGGAGAAGTCTTTGTGATCAAGATTCCCATGCCAAGACCATTAAATTAACTCAGTTCAGTTTCAGCTTTTGATTAAAGTGTTAATTTACTAAAAGTGGCGTTTGGCCAAAACCTAGTACACATGAATGTAAGAAAGTCTAAAGAAATATTTTCTACTCAGCCAGTGCTAGCAGCACCCTCAGCACTTACCCAGCTTCTTGCATATGGGACCTCCCCAGGACAAACGAGAGCTACAAACCCATAAGCAGATCCTGCAGTGTGATTGCCACAAGGTGTTAGGGCACCTCTGAACTTCAGGTTTGAGCTAGAGCTTTGGTCCACAGTTTACAGCCTGGCTGGAACAACTTATTAGTGTACACACCTAATGGAGATACAGCTGATACTAGTGAAAAGAAATCATGATAACTGCTAGATCCTTCTGGCTAAAAGGAATACAATAGCTAGAGAGAGTCCTAATTCATGTGATTTTGCCTGCTCAAGAAATACCTCTACAATCTTCCCTTTGCTCCAGCTTGTATTTTTACCTCCAGTTTAAAAGAGGAAAACAAACCCTAATTTTATCTAAATATTGTTAAATCCCAAGGTGTAATGTGAACCTGCTGTACATCACTCGTACATTTCAATGTCATTCTGACAGAGCTGACAATGCAGTTAGATTTTATTGCGTGATTTCATGAATGGCTATTAACCACAGGCACAGAGTCCTGTAAATAGCATTTCATTTTTGTGAGCTGCTTTTTTTTTTTAAAATTGCTTCTCCGCTACTGCCATTCTTTGTCTCAGAACTGTCTCAGAAGCACACCAGTTATCAACTGGGGACTAAACTGTCTGCAAATGAAGAATTTATTGACTTTGGTATTTTCCCCTACATATCTTGCAAGCTGAAGTCAAACCATTCACTGAGAAGCGTCTTGTAAAAAGGGAAGGGGAGAAATATGTAACTTTCAAAAGATATTTCATCCAAAATACTATTCATGGAGCCTGATATCCTACCCAAAGCTAGGAGGGTAACAAGAAAAAAGTGCTTGTGGTATAAGTCAGCTCTTCTGACTGGCTGTTTTCAAAGATGTCTTATTCTGAAGTTACAAAACTAAGGGCTATGTTTATGGGGAAAAGGTGACAAGACCAACAGCACTGGATGAAAACAATCATATTTTTTCTGTCATTGTTTTGCAAATAACTCAGCTGCAAATCCGCAGGAAACAGGACAGGTTATTACAGCATAGCGAGCAACTGATTGCATCAGAGAGAACTGCCCTGGTGGTGCTAAAGCCCAAGCAGAGCAAACTGTCATTCCCGGTACCAATCTACCTGTGTATTATAATGCAGGTTAAAAATGATGGGACACTGTTCTGGTACCAAGTAAAGGGCAGTGACTAAGCCTGTCAAGAGCTCACCCTTCAGAGACCAGAGTTTCCCTCCCTGCCCCTTTAGTGGGGAGAAGCTGACTCACCCAGAGATTACTTAATGTCACACAAGTTCTTTGCAGCAAAGCTGATAAACACAGATTTACTGCCACGGAGCAGAGTGTGGGGTGGCCAGTCACCAAGGAAAAAAGCTTTTTGTCCCTTTCAGAGGATTCTCTATTTCAAAGACCCATCTGACTGGGCCAGCTAATGGCAGCAAAATCTAATATACACAAAATTATTTTATCCATAAATAAGGTTTCAAACCTCCAGAAACATGAGTAGATGTAGCATAGATGCCAAGCTAGTAGCATCCTTAATTTGCTGACTCTGGCAGGGAGAGAAAAAAACCTAAATGCACATTTGTTTTTTCCAGTGGGTTAGCATTTTCTTTCTGTCTGTGCTGGACAGACCATCTGAGCAGAGGGAAGGCAGCACTGCTTTCAAATGTTTGTTTTTAATGAGCAAAAATTATTCTGCCTCTGCTTTGCAGGCACAGCTACAGGGTAGAGACACAGTCCTGCCTGTCTGGTTAATGGCTTTTTGTCAGGACAAGTTAATACATTCCAAGAACACTGTGTTATCGCAGCCACAGCATCTCTGGAGAGCGCAGGCACGGAGCCTTCTGGATTCGGGAGCAAGGGAGGGAACTTGGCTCTGTCTTGGTGGCTGCTGGTGGGTAAAGCAGAATTAACCTGGGATCCATCCAACTCAGCCAGCACCTTCCTGCAGCACAGCCACGCTGACCACCCACTGGCCCTTCTGGAAAGCCTCCCCAGGAACTGGGATCCCTCAAACAGCACTGACTGTCCATACACTCCCCACAGAGGCTGTCACTCTGAGTAACCCGGAGCAGACTTTTCCTTGCCAAGGGCCAAGCTAATTCACACACGGAGTTATGGATGCAATCAGCTCCCTTTTAAAGCACATTCCTGTCCTTAACTGTACACACACAAGGACCATCTATTCTCTTGAGCGCACCATTGACACTAACAACTTATATGTACACACAAATAACTGTTTCCTTCCCTCTACAAAGACAGACTCTTTGCTTTTTGAAAGTGGAAGCACCATTACAGCTTAATTTTTTAGAAAGTATTTATTGAAATCCAGCTTAATGTTGGTTTTCAACTTACTTTCCTTCAAATAGATGAGGGAGGGAAAGAACAGAGGCTTGAACTTGAGTCTCTAAATCCATGATGACTGGAAAACACTGGAATGTTTGAGAGGTGCAAACAGCTTACACTTTAAAACCTGGCTGATTTGAAACCCTAACATGAAAGCCCCTTTTTAAATAGTTAAATACTGATGATGATTCTATTATCCTACATAAAGTCAGCCGGAGACTTGTGTGGTGCCTCAGCAGCTATTACTGCTAAGAAAAAAAAAAACCAAAATGTTTATTTTACCCCAAAAAACTTAGCACATTTCCCAACAACTCAACCTACAGCCCTTCAGATGACAGCAGTTGGGCTCTTGCGATGCTCCCTTCCTACACTGAAGCTCACACGGTGGCAGTTTTAGATTCTGTGCTCCCTATATATTCTTAAGTCACACACTCAACACTTGCAGGCCCAACACTGGGGATAGAATTAGCTGGGACAGTCACCTCCAACTTCAGGACAGCTAAAATGCTCTTTCCCTGCCCTGATGACAGCAGCAGGGATGGGCAGAATCACTGCCCAGGGCATGTCCCTCTGGGAATGTCCCTCCACTGATGCTGTGCCCGAGGCCGGGGACACGGGGCAGCAGCTCCAAACTCCTCCTGAATGCAGCGAGATGAGCTCAACTTGGAAGAAGGGTCACAATTTGATTTGTAAAAGCCACTCAAACACCACGAATGTATCAAACAAGGGAAAGAAGTTTTCAAATTATCCTCAATATTTGTCCTCTTTGCATGCCTGGGAGGAACACGTTGTGCAATTCACCTTCAGTTCACAAATGGCCACGCAACGGGGAAGAAAAAAAAATAATGAAGCATGAAATACAAAACCTGCATTTGAACTGAACCATTAAACGGTAAAGGCAACACAGCTGGATCCAGTTAAGTGCTCTTATCCAGATTCAGAGTACACAAACCCAATTTAGAGGCTTCGGCCAAAAGAACCCCCACCCCCAAAACCAACCCTTGGGAAAGGGAAAAGGATTTAGCAAACACAAGGGCCAAATTCTCTGCCGGTTTTGGGTACAAATTGCTGCACTGGAGGCACAAGGTAGAAAGCACTTGAACAGTAACAATTTGCACCAGATTAGAAGTTAACTTTTGGCAACAAAAGAGGAGCAATTACAGGCAGGAATCTGGAGCCAGCTTTAGCTCTCATTTGTTCCTGTGGAAATACAGAGCAACTTCAGGGAAATTACTGGGCTAATGCTGAAGAAAAATGCTAACAGCAGCCTGCAGTGCTCTTCTGAGCCCAGGCACAGAGAGACACACAGCCTCATTTTTCATCACTGCTCTTTTATAGTCATTTACTAATTTGCACCGGCTCACGGGAAACCACTAAAATGCCTCTGTTGAAGATCTGCATTTTGGTTATCTTTTGTGCACCTCGGACAAACAGGAGCAAGTCTATTTCCAGCCACACAAGGCAGGCAGCAGCCACCAGTTCTACCGCCGGTATGTTCTGTGCAGACAGAGCTCTGCCGGTACCAGGGACAGACAGACAGACATCTGAACCTCAGCTACTCCCGGCTGCTGCCCACAAGCCTGGAAAGGATCCGAAATCTTGGGACAGCTTTGCTCCAGCCAGGAAGCGTTACTGTGCAACCACCACTATCAGGAAGCCTTTTTGATATTAGCAAAATGGGAAATGCCTTTAGCCGGGCTGCAGACCAGGCCCATTCAGCGGGTTACCTGCCACCAGCTCCAGAGAAATAAAGGCTTTTTTCAGGTGCTGTGGTCAAATGAAGGCCAGAAAGAGCAGGTGTTTCCTCAGAGTCATCCCTGTTTCCTACAGCAGGCACTGATTCAGTGTGAAGGGAGGCTGGGAGGCCATTTGGATGAAACCTGGGTAGGAAGGCAATTGGCTCGGCCACCTGGCACCCGGGGAACAGGAGCCACCTCCGGCAAGCAGCCAAGCTCTCAGCAGCAAGGAGGGGGCTGGCTTGGGTTTTTTTATTGCTAGATTGGATGGGACCAGGTTGACAAATGGAGACAGGGAGGCTTACACAGGTCCATAATCCACGCGCTATGGATATCAGTAGTTTCAGTAGATTTTGGATGGCCTAGAGCTGAGCACTTCATCCCTGCCTCTCCCTGTGCTCCAGGCTCAGAAGCACCTGCGCTGGGAGTTGCAGAGTCTCTGGCATCCCTCAGAAAAAGCTCTCACTCAGATTAGGACTCCTTCCATCTCCGACTGCTAGCTGGAAGCACAGTACTTCTGGGCAACGTGGCTATGCTGTCACTGTCCCCTGTTCCCGTGGCTAGGAGCAGGTTTGGCCCAGGGCCATGCCACTGGTCCACAGCAAGCCCAAGGTGAGACAAGCCCGGAGAGCTACTGAGCCCAGAGCCATCCTGCAGGACTGCAGATGCTTAAAATGGGGTCTGATGATCTGAAGAACCAAGTGCATGTTTTTATAAAAGCATATTGCTCATCTGAATTGGATCCAAAACTCTTCAACCACTTTATATTTAAAAATGCAGTTTCCCATTCCTGTAGCAAATAGCATCGCCTGCCTTTCTGTACTGCCTGTTCTTGAAGGAGATCGGATATCAGCTATCAATTGCAGTAGCAAGCATCTAATTTGACTTTGGCAGCAAGATGACAGTGTCTTGAATGCTAAATTACATCTGCAAAAAGGTCAAACCCCATGGATACCTGAGCATTTACATAATTCAAACAGCTCATCATCAGTTGCCTCTTTTTTATTTATTTTTTTTAAAGCTACTCCAAGGCAATGATTTTGACATGACTTTCGGGAAAGTGACTTTTAGTGGGTAATGTTCTTGGGTTTGACCTTGTTTCTACAGTGTTAATTACTGTCATTATCAACTGCTTGCATCTTCAGAAAAAAGGCAATTAGTTGTAGGAACCAGCCCTCCCCTACAATCATTGTAATAAACCAGAAACCCCTGCCCTGGACTGAATAACATTCTATAGTCTACCATCACCTCCCAGACCCTCCTCCCTTCATAAAATAACCTGGAGCTATTCAATAGACCTTAGATCGAACCGGCCAGATTCTCAGCTGGTGTAAGCTCACACACAGCACTGAAAGCCAGGATGGAGTACACTGCTGAACCAGCACCAGCATCCAGGAGACAGATTCATTCCTCAGCAATGCAAGCTCAACCGATTTCCTCCATAACTTTTAGAAATTCTAATGCTGAAAACACTCAGTGTAATGAAAAAGGACTTGCGTCCCCTGCTCACAGCAAGGAGCAGAGTCAGGTCTTTCAGGTCCCATTCCCACCCGCCTGATTTTCTGGCTAACAGTCACTGTCTCTTGGTGCCTCAGTTTCCCTTCTCCCCACACCAGGACACTCCGTCTGGGCAGCAGCAGGGGCTGAATTCCTTGGGTGCACAGTTCTGAGCATACCTCATCCCTGCTCACCTCGTCAAGCTCTCCTCATGGTTTATATTTTGCAGATGAATTACAGCTTTGTAATTAATCTTCCTCCTTATAACTCTGTATGTTAATTACCATGATTATTTCTGGTAATTCCATTTTATAAATGCTCCTAAAAGTGTGAAGAGCTGCTTGCACTATCTGAAATGAAATCTCTGTTCAGGAAATGCAATGAGGGAGCAGGGAGTGCAGGGCAGAGTCTTTAGGAACCGAGATGAAATTGTATTGAGTGCCAAGCACTTGGTTCTTCACTGGACCCCTCCTGCCCCATGGCTCCTTAGCTTAATTACCATCAGTCAGAGCAGGAGCAGTTTGATCTTGCTTGCTCATAAGGCAGAGATCACTCACTGACAGACAATTCCCTCCCCCTCGTCTATCTGGCAAAAAGCAAAAAAAAAAAGTTAACTCCGACCAAGTACATTCATTGCTTGTTCTGGAAGGAAAGTTAAAACACAGACCCCAGGTACTGAACACATTGAACGCCTGTGCCATCAGTGACAAACCCATCACCCCGCTGCCTGCCTCCCTCACCTCATGGTCCCCAGCACTTGTCCCAGTGCCATCCAGTCAACTTCAGTGGTCTCTCATTAGCCAGCTTCCTACTTCCCTTCCAGCTCATTTCTCCACTTCCATTCTACCTTCCTCTATCTGAATTTCAAGGGATGATTTTTTTTTTTTTCTTCTTCGAGACCCAAAAGCCTGATGGAAAGACATGTTTAGGGTTAATAAGTATCTCTATCAATAGAATATTCAATCAGTATGAATAACCATCACATCTCTCCCCACCCTTCTGACTGATGATAGCTAAATTACTTCTAAATATAGCCCTTAAAATCTGCATTAATCCTGTCTGCTTTGAGCGTGTTGGGTTTATTGACAGCATGAAGATATAAGCCAAGCACCTGCATGGAACACAAGCTTATAAAATAGGAAATAAGAGCAATCCAGATGAAATGCAATTTCCATTAACCTTGTCTTTTTGGTTTCACTTCTCCTCTGAAAGCTGAGACTACCATCAAATAATCATTTCATTGTGGACAGCTTTGGACTTCAACTTAACTAGAGAATTGTACAACAGCACCACTTCCATTCATATTATATCACTCTCCAGCTTGGAGAAAGGTAACCACAATAGGAGCTTCCTCTTAGAATACTAAGAGCCTAGAAGCAACAGCCATTTGATAGACCCTTCAGTGTCTGTTTCGCATTAAAGATCAACTTAGTAGTTCCAGTGTGTCCAAACACTACAGCCATCACAAGCAATTCAAATCACAACAGAAAACAATGTTATTTACAAGCTTTGAGGAGATCTTGGAGAGCTAGTAGGCAAAAGAAGTCAATTGTTAATGACCACATCTGCTTATGTTTGACTTCACCCAAGAAGGGCAGCACCCTAATTAAGAGCACGGTTTCACAGCTCTTTCCATGACTATGTAGTGAAGAACATCTAACCATAGACATTTCTTCTCCCTGCGTGACTTCCCCCAAAAAAACCAAAGGAATCTTCCATGGTGAAGTGACTCTTTTGGAGTAAGCCCTTCAGAAGATAACTGCAGGAGAAGGTAAGACTGGAGCCTTCAGCCTCAGCACCATTCAGCTGACACATAGCACTTAAGGAGCCAACAATAAGCC
This sequence comes from Calidris pugnax, assembly GCF_001431845.1. NCBI lineage: Eukaryota > Metazoa > Chordata > Aves > Charadriiformes > Scolopacidae > Calidris > Calidris pugnax. The sequence goes on from NW_015090879.1 coordinate 1,504,181, forward strand.
TATAGATACACATCCGGAGTCAGTCCTGGTTTGTCTGGTGTAAATTACAAATAACTCCATTAACTCCTGGAGTTACATCAAAGGCAAGAGGTAAATAAGGCCCTGATCATGTTGCCTCTAAGGACAGCCTGCCCATCACAGCTTGGGTTAATGCACTTTGCTGCTAGTTCTGGGCTGTTCGCCATCAGTAGTAATTGGATTGCAAGAAAGGCAGATATCTGGTTCCAAATGACATTTTTATCAATATCTGTCTGTTTACAGGTGTCTGTCATAACCTTCAAATACACTTAAATAACTCATTCATCCAAGCATTGAACATATGCTGGGAAGAAGATTCATCAAGCAAATGCACAACTACCACGCAAGTTTTTTTTGCCTTCTAAAAAAATGTTAATGAAAGAACTTTACCTTGCCTGAAACTGAGAGGCAGCATGGAACGCATGGCCAAGGCTTCACAACAGAGCAATTGGGGCTGGTGAAGCAAATATTCACCCCCAAAATATGGGGGTTTGGTGGGTTTTTTCTCCTTTATTTTCAGTAAGAATTTTTATTAAAGATTTTCAAAAGGAAAAAAAAAAAACATCCACTTTCACAGAGAGTTCATTGTTTCTTTACAAAACAGAATTATTTTAGATTCACACCTGCTACTGCAGTACCCTGGGAATGCTGTAGCTCAGTTCCACCACATGCTCACTGCAACATAAGGCTAAATAATGACCTCTATTCAATATAAAGCCTCAATATTTCATCTCTCCTGGATTCTGATATGGAAAGACAAACCTATCAAAATTCAGAGCCAAACCTTTTAGCCTCTCCTGAACCAGAGAGAATTAGACCTTCTGGTCCCCAGCCTGTTTAAAGATCTACTGAACCTGGACACACCTGCAACTGAACTTCTACTCCAGATTTTTAAATCTGTCAAAACAGCCTTTGGGTCAGCACCACCTGTACAGCAAGGCCTTATTTTGTAAATTAAGCTGGAAGTTATTTGTTTGCAGTTCTTTAGCCCTTAATAACTGCTCTGACTGCAGGAATGCTCATGTTCCCTTAAAATACAGAGCAATACTTTTCCACTCTTTAATTATTTTCAGCCTAATATACAAGTTGGGTAGAATGGCGTGATTTAAAGCTAATAGTACCAGTCATTCATAGTATTCACACCTTTACAACCAACAGAGTGGTTTTATACAATAGTTGTGTTATACGTGTAAAACAAGGGATAAACCATGTGCCTTCCCAACGCAGAACCATTTGAGTAACACAAATCACACTGTGGTACTCAAACAGTTAATGACTGCAGTCTTCAACCCTCCCTGCACCAGAAAAAGCACCATCACAACACACCAACCCGCAGAGAACATGCCATTTGTTCAGGGCTACAGGGAGTCCCGGCAGGGTCCTCATTCCTTGACTCCCCCAAGCTTCCTCCCTGCGTTTGAAGCACAGACAGCAATACTTTGAATTAACATGACACTAGTCTTGTCTCAATCTTTTTTTTTTTTTTCTTTAAGAGATTCACTGTGAGGAAGGCTCAAAGCCAGCACATTGTTAAATGCCTTCCTGAAGACTCACCTAATATCCTGATAAAATCTCTTGTCCCACCCCACCTTGAAGGGAGCAGCTTCCTCCTCCATCACTAACAAAACCAGAGCAATTCTGACCTCCTGGACTGTGCAATCCTTGCGTATTTCTAAAATGCCACTGGGGCTTGTCAAAGGGCTTTGCAGAGAGTTTGTGACATGGTAACTACATAGGACTATGCAAGAGAAAGACACCTTTTACCTCTAGAGCTGACTGCACTACTTCTGCTTCAGTGGAAGCTCCGGTTCCTGTAATCAAATCACTGCCTCCGCCGAGCAAAACAAGGCAGACCAAATCCTCTCCATTACAGGCAAGAGACGCGAAGAGTTAAACTGCTCAAAAAAACCACAAGTCAAATTCAAATATACATTAAGACAGTCTCATGCTGTTGGAAGGAGAACAGGGAATCCCAGCTCTTGGATTGGCACCGCAAACTCCCAGAGCACAGACAAGTACAACTGCCACATTTGGCACCGCTACGTGCGATGCTGTTAAAATGCCAGGTTTAGACAACAGAACGCTGCCAAGCCCACTCAGCGGAGCACACGCTCACTTCAAACACAAAGAACAGCCCCATCCTCAAAACGCTGATTCCCCAAACATTCTAGCCTCCACAAACTCATCGCTATTTATTTTGCCTTGGTAATGACCTAACAAATTAGAAAGAGGCTTATGTGTGTCAGATTAAAGCTCTATGATAATGTCTTTAATGTTTTACTTTAATATTAAATTTAATTAGGACAGCAAGAAGGTGGTGAGGGGGGAGGACTGAAACCTGGAAAGTGTCGCCAGCAGCTCCTTTTCAACATCTGAATTGGAATGGCTTTTAGCCAGATGAGCAATTACTCCAACAACAGACAGAGACAACCCATGCATGCGAGGTCCATATGCTCCTGCCAGCCCCAGCAAGGAGCTGGGGGAAGTTCTGTCACTTCCCACTCTTCTCCAAGCAGCTCCAAGAGGCACCCCGTGCTCGCAGCACTAACCCCTCCGAGGACAGGGATCTCCAGAAGATGACAGCCACCCCAAGTCTCTCTGTCCCTCTAGCTTTCAAAGTAGCTGCCAAGTGCCACTTGCAGGAGGAGGCAGGGACAGAAAGCTTCAGGTCTGTGTGATGTCTCTCTGCTGGAGCCCAGCGGGGAGGACGTACTCAGAGCTCAGCACACAGCCCTCGCAGCCAGCTCCCTTCAAAGCCAGGCAGCAGGGCAGCCAACCTCAGCTGGGACAGACAGGCCACCATGCTGGGGTGAAGTGACATAACTTAATACCCCCCCAGTGAACAGAGAGGATAAAACGCTGCCCTTAACAGTGTGCAGCACAGATGCTAACATTGGTGACACGACAGAAGAGCTCCTCTCTAGAGAAGCCCCAAGCCCCCACGGTGTTTATGGCAGCACTGACACGTCCCGGTGACCCAAGTGACCATCCCTCTGCACAGGCAGGTACCTGCCCCAAGAGAAAGGCAGCTCCCCAGCCAGGTCAGCAGCAGCTTCTGTGTCTTTCACACTTGCTCAACGCAAGGTTATGCAGCTTTAAGCCTCCACAAAATCCTTGCTGTTCTGAAGGGCTGTAAGGTCCTGTCCTGTGGGGCACTTAAAGGGCTCCTATAACTCAAACCCTGTCATTGCCATCAGGGCAGCAGATGACAGAGCTGTGTGCAGACAGTCATGGATGAGGTGCAGCTGGATCAGCTAAAGTTCAACTCTGCACATGCTGCTGGTGTGTCGCACATGCACTACTGCACTAGTGAGCAGTAAAGCCACTCTCTCACAGATTAAGCTAATAATCAGTTATAAATAAACTGACATCAGCCAACTGGCAGTTACTGAGGGGCTGTGGTCCCTGCAATTAACGTAATTGCTTAAGACACACATATACACTGACAGCTGCAGGAGGCTGATCACTCCCAAGCAGCAGGGAAAGATGCTCAGAAACCCAAGTCTCACACACAAGCAGAGGCAGAGAGAGGTCTCCACAAACCTTCTGCCTTCACTGTGACCACACCATGAGCCACCCTCCCAATCTCGCCTTTCTAAAAATGTCACCACAGTGATTCTCTTTTAAAAGCACTTCATGTCCCCAGTCCACATGGAACTAGAACAGCTAGCATTAATAGTAGCTGTTGCATATTACATTTACACAGAGCCCTTTGTCCAAGGATTACAGACTTTCCAAAACTTAATTAATTAGGCTGTAACCCCCCCACCTTCCATAAGGTGCATTAACTTCTCTGTCAGCATTTTTCGACTAAAGCACTGTTTTATAGCAGTTATTAATTGGCTGTAGGTTTCAAGTTCCCCACCCAGGGAAAGATTCAATTCCTGCCTTCCAAGCACAAAGCTTAAAGTCAGGATTCTTGGGGCTTCTAGTTTTAGGTTCTGCCATTGATTTGCCTTCCTGACATTAGACATGTAATTACTGCTTATCCAGCCAGCTGCTGGTGGCAGAGACATAGAGCAGATACCCAAGGGATTAGAATGGGTACCCAAGCATGATTGGCCGTGTACCTGCTAGAGCTTCCATGTCTGAAATGAATTGCTCAGGAGTAACTTTTCCCTTGGATGGTCTGACATCATGTCACAAATCCTTTCTTTCTCATTATGCTGGGAAGTTCGCCTTGTCCTTCTCGTCTTGGTTTGTCTGGGAGGCCATCACGGAACTGGAACATCATGTGTCCTGGTGTTCGGGGCTAGAAGACACAGATACAACAAAGCCTCCTGGGTGACTCTGGTCCAGTCTAGTCCCCAACACCACTTGGTAAGTTCCCAGAGGTCAGGCTTGACTCTGTAGCACAACACCTGGAACAGCAAAGGCCCAACTAAGATCTCTTAAGCCTCTATCACAGCTACACTGAAGTTTCCTACTTTGCCTCCAACTCCCACCTGTACCTCACACTTCTTTTGCTCCTCCCGACACCAAGAGCCTTCTTACTCATTCATATTGCTAAATCTAAGCAGAAATTCAATGTAGTCCAAACAAGCAGGACAAATCAAACACCTTATTTCCCAGTGCTCTGACCTCCCCATCACAGAACACAGAAAAATCCACATCATCAGAGCAGTGGCCATTTCACAGCTACACACAAAAATCCTTTATATTGTGCAGGGCTGTGGCTATGGCCTGACACCTCCAGCTAAGGTCAAGGTATTCTTCATCAGCTGCAGAGAGCAGTGGGGTTTTTAGAGGGGATACTACGGGAAACAGACACCTCTAGTTTTGTCTCACTGCAGGAGAAGGAAGCAGATAATTTTTTAGATCTGTTAGAGAAGTGAAATGGAATCCATAGATCTCCAGATCTGTGAACACAGCACATCTGTTGGTGTCTGGACATAACGTGGACTGGGAAAAATACTACCAAAGAGCTGGAAAAGGGACTGCCTTGGAAAAAAACAGAAAAACACATCAATTGAGATAAAGGGTACCCTAAGCAGGACAAGCCTCCCTCACCCCTAATCTAACTGGTGTTGCACTGGGTCCCACAGAGTAAATGGTTCCATGTGATAGAGTTGTCCCCAGGCTCAGCACAGCAGGGAAGGGGCTGATGTTGCAGCAGCGGAGCCCCCGCTTTGTCTGACCCAGCCAAAAAGGCCCCCACTTATTGCACACCCCTGTGCTCAGCTCCCAATAGCTCACTGCCACGATGAAAAGATGCTACGGCACTGGGAAAGAAAAAGGGTTATGAGGACACGGTTTAAAAATAAATCAACTTCTGTGTTGTTTTGGAAGTAATCTATGAAAAAGATTTGGTTGTAAAAGGCATTGTATAAATGGAGGCACTATTATTGTTTGACAATAAAAAAACCAAACAGTTTTCTTATATTTGCTTGGAATAAAACCATTTTGCAGATGTCTTCAGACAGGCTTTTTAACTGCTTTCCGCATCTTAATTTTCCCTTTTAGGTTTTTATTACATTTAAATTCAAATTATGCCTGTAAGCAGTCAAGGGCAACTTTTAACAAGTCTATCGTTGCTGAACTTTTCACTGCTTATACCACCTTTGCTCAGGAGCCTGTAAAGCAAGGTTATCCCTTTTCTGATACTACTCCTCCTCCTCTCTGCTTTAGCAGGAATGCTTCCTCTTCCCTTTGTACTCTCAGAGAAACTCCTTCCCACAGCATATTACTGCTCTAATTACTCATCACAACAAAAGAGCCAAAAGCCCTTCTGCATATTTATCCAGAACAATGCTCTTTAGGAAATAAACTCTATCCCAAAGAGCTAGAATGTGAAGAATAACATGAAACAGAGAAATTAACATATCTTTTTCACTGGCCAGTTTAGGTAATTGACATGCTCAGCAAGAGCAAGGCCAAAAAAATCCAACACCTCTTCCTAGTTTGAGATTTCAGCTTAAAAAAATCATCTTAGAACAGGAAAAAGTTTCATAAATTACTTTAATAAAATAATTAATCTGTGTTATTAGGTTTCAACTAGGTTTTGGCTACCACCAGAAGAGAAGAGACTATCCTCCACCATCCTCTTTTTGCTGCAAGCACAACTAGTCCTGCTTCCCTCAACAACAGCACTTCAGTTTTCTACTGATTTACACTTTCTGAAAATCAGAATCAGGTACTACAGTGTTGGGCAATCATAATAAGAGTCAAGAAATGGGACTTCCCCACAACAGAGGTTGTGGATGGACTGGGGCTTCATAAGCTTAATGTGCTCAGATCCTCCCAAAATAGAAACAAAAATCACGTATCACAGCAGAGCTGGCAATAGCAGACACGAGGAGACATTCAGCTGCAGACATTCAGCTGCAGACCGCGTTCACTGCCTCAACAGCCTCTCCCCTGCCTCCTCTGGGACAGGAGAAGAAAGAAGCTTTCTTTTCTGAGCATTGCTTTGAAGTAGCCTGAGTACAACTGTTTGGCAACTCCTTTAAAATGAAAGCTGCATCCATATCATCACACTAAGAAATACCAAGGGGAAATACCTCCATAGAGATTGCCATCTTGCTGTCACACCTTTATGTTTTCAAGGTTCTTCACTTCAGTGGGGGCAGCTGCAATTGCTGGAGGCCAAATTAATGTGGCATGTTAAAGAGGAGATTCAGCACACCTGCTCTCTAATAAAGATTTTAGTTCTGTTGCTATATTTATTCTTGTTTCACTCAATCTAAAGTAAATGCTATGCAGACTCAAAGCTGCTCTTTGCTTATGGGGAAACAGTGAGAGCCCCCAGGTACATCCAAAGCACAGAATTAGGTAAATAATTACGTTACCTCATATACCCTCAGTTAATTCCCATGTTTGGACTTAGTTCATATTTTCTGGGTTGAATGTGTCTTGTTTCATTAGCTGTAACTATTCCATTAAAGTAATCTTCAGACTGTTTGGGGGTTCTCTAGATTAATGAAGTTACCGGAGATAGATCCTCCCAGGACCAACACATACCAAGAACAAGAGATGCTTTTGCGTATCTAACAGTTTTGTTTCCTACAGAGACAGGCCTATCAGGTGTGTGGAGCTACAAATACCTCAGTCACAGGGACAGACTGCATCCAAGAAAAGGTTCCAACAGCCCCTGTAAAAGAATGCAGCCCATTTTGCTCAGCACAGCCTCGTCACCTGAAAATTTAGGAAAGGTGCTTTGCAAAGTATGCAAACTGTCAAGCACGATACAGTCTGAATTACAAACAGCACTTCTCCGCCATCAGAGGGAAGTGCATTCTGCATTTTTGGGCTCACAACACAGGTAAAGTAACCAAACCATTTCCCAGCTATTCTGAGAGAGAGCCCAGAGAGGCTTTAAATACACAGTCCAGAGTACCTTGCTTTGCAATACACCCAAGAACCTGCTTCCCTATTCAGACAAATCCTGACACAAGTAAGATGACTGCACAGAGCTACCTCAGAGATTAACAAAAGCATAAGTAAAATATAGTTTGCCTGTCCCAAAGACTAAGGACCAGGCAAGGACCAACTGCTCCTGCAGGGACGGTGTGAGGATGAGAGCTGTGTCCCTCAGCACCCCTCATGGCTCCCAACCCAGGCCACAAGCACACACCAGGCTTAAAGATCAAACCACAAAGCTTTAGGAATCAGGGACAACTTCAATCCTCAAGTGACTGTTTTTCTAGGGAAAACACACAAATCACTGCACCCATAGGGTGCAGCAGCTGCAAACAAGAAGCCCAGGCCCGGCTGCAGGAGAGGCTGGGGCAGAACGTGGCTCCTGGGAGCTCACACAGGGACCAGCACCCCCTCGGGGGGGGGGGGGAAGGTCCTCC
>NW_015090879.1:1512075-1650696 GCF_001431845.1 Calidris pugnax
GGGGGGGTAACGTCCTCCCAAAATAAAAACTGAGCATTAAACATACCGTATCGTGGCAGAGGAGCTGCCTGAGACACGTCCTGTTGAGCTTCCAACATTGCCTGATGCCAGCCCAGGCCAGGGATCCTTCTGGAATCCACCCGGCAGCGCGCGCCCCCCCCAGCACACGGGGGGCTCCTCCTCTTCCTCCCACCCTCGTTTCTCTCTTTCTGTTAAACGGCCACACCTGGGACCACCCCAGTGCGGCCTGGACACACCTGAGGGGCGTTAGCAATGATTGCAATTAACGATCCATGTGCCTCAGGTGGGCCATGGGGGGGGGAAGGAAGGGCTGTGGGGAGGGGCCCTCGGGGGGTCCTCCTGTTGCGTCCCAGCTCCATCACAGCACCTCAGTCTTTATTTGTTTCTTTCAAAAGAAAAGTTACAATTGCGTGGCTTGTTTATTTATTTATTGCCTGATTTACCTTGATCATTTTCTCCTTAATTGCCCTCTGCTCAAACCTGCCTGTAACAACAGAAGGGTTGCACTTCAATCCCACCCGGATTTAATTTAGCCCACACCAGTTTGCCGTTATCTAGTTTGCACCAAAGCCTTTATTTATGGTTTGGAGGCTCCCTGGTTTTGTTTCCCTGTAGGTATTAGCACTCCAGCTCCTGGAGGGGCTGGACTTCCCTAAGAAGAAGCTTAGAAGCCCCTGGAACTCCCCAAGAAGGAGCTTAGAAGCCCCTGAAGCTCACCAAGAAGAAGCCAGAAGCCCTTGGACCTCCCCAAGAAGAAGCCAGAAGCCCCTTTGGGCAAGCACAGGGTAAGCCTTTGTGCTACTTTTGGGGTTCAGGCAATGGTTGTACTGTCTGCTGGTACCAGTCATGGTCCATCTGTAGAAGCTGTCTTTAAGTGGGCCTTGTTGCATATCCTTTAGGTTGCAAAAATATTCATTCATAAGCAGCCGGTTTTCAGCCCACAGATGGGAAGCTGTGAATCACGTAGAAATTCTCAGTGCAGAGCTGAATGGAGAGCATGCTTGAGGTTTGGTTTCCTGTTTTTTTGCTTTTTTTGAGGTTTTTTGTGGATTTTTTGGTGTGTAGTGTTCAGGTATTTCTAAGTATTTATTTAATTCATAGCATTTGCTGGGCCGGACTGTCTGGGCCCTGGTAAGAGCAGGTTCCTGGCGTTGCACACACAGCTGGCTGCTTTTGCTGTTCTTGGTCTTCTTGGTGTATCTGGGAGGGATGTGCAGCGCTGCCTGCACAAAGTGACTGCTCACCTGGGGAAGGTGGAGATGTCCTGGTTGGCAAAGACAGCACAGATGGGTCCACACCACTTATCTCTTTCCAAGTGGAAAGAGGGCAGAGGGGCTCTCAAAAAAATGTAAATGTTTTGTAGAGTTCCTGCCCTGTTCCTGGTGGTGGTAGTGGTGAGGCTTGGAGCTGGGGCTTGGTGGCCATCTCTGGGGTCTGGCCCATGAGCAGTTGTATCTTAACTGTGGAGTGAGGGTGTCTCACTGTAGCAGCTTGAGGTGCTGGTCAGATGGTTGGCTACTGTGCGAGAGCAGCTGAAGCAACCCAAAATGTAGGGAGTGTTGTCCAGATGTGTGATGCTGAACTATCAACCTCTGTACCTGAGTAGAACTAGAGGCCTCGGACAAAAATGCAATGTAAGCAAGTCTGTAGCAATTCCCAGACACTTCTACTGGCTTTGCCATTTCTCCAGGCTGATATCCCACTTCCAGCTATGAGCCCCATTTCCACTGGCCCCCATGCCCATGCTTCAGCCCTGCCCAAGTGCCCAGACCCCATGTGGCACCTGCTGCCCGAGCTTTTTCCCTTCTACAGAATTTCTGTAACTTCTCTCCCGAGTTTGACATGAATGAAAACATGAACCATCTTGTGAATAAGGAAATGTGTTGCTGCGTGGTACGTTTTTAGCACTGTGCATCAGGGATTAGATGCACAACTCCTGTTGCCATAGCTTTCATCCCTCGGAGACTTAAACGTGTCACATAAGCTGAATGAGGTACACAACCAAAGCAGGGGGGGGAAACAGAGAGGTGTGCAACAAAGGAGGGAGCCGCAAGCAAAGCAGGAATCCTTTCTTTTAATTTCAGCCTCATGGTTCAACATTTATGATGTCAATAATTTCAAGCTGTAAACAGCAAGCTAACAAAAGCCGTGCGTGGGAGGGAGTTAAATCTGAGCTTGGGATGACTGGCATTCCTCGCCATCACTAGTCAAGCCTGCTTCAAAGACCTTGGTGCTCATTATGGACTCTTATTAGCACTGACAGCCTTCCCCAAGGAGATGCCGATACCAGAGCAGACCAACAGGCCCGTTTAGTCTCTTGTGCAGTGGCCAATGCCTGAGTCTGGGTAGCAAAGGTAGGAAATTGTTCCCAATTCACACAATTATTCACAGCAGTCCCCAGTGGATGCTTCTAGAGGAGGTGACAATAAATGGGAAGGTGTCTGCAGGAGTCGGTTCAGTGTGTTTAATTCCTCTGTGGAAGGTAAAGGGAGAAAAGTTACGTTTCAGTCAAGGAGGCTTCCTTGGGAACCTTGCTGATGAGTAAGGAATCGTTCTCTTTGGCAGTGTTTGTAAGAGGTGCCAATCCACAGTTGGGCTGTTAAGTAAGCAAGCTGCTCTCAGTGCTGGTGTCCTGGGTGGCTTTGGTTCTGCTTGGAATACGAAGTCACCAAAAAAAAGACAAAAAACAAAGCTGGTGGGGGGTGTGTGTGGGTAGGGTAGGAGAATCCCAGTGGCTCTGGATAGGTGGAATAGCTGTCACAAAAGGAAAGGGCAGAATTTATCTTTCATCTGCTGCTTGTGTCAGTCTTTTTAGTTTTGAAACTTAAAAAAAAAAAAAAGTGGTCGTTTTAGTTTTGAAACTTAAAAAAAAGCCACAAGTCCTTGTTATCTTTTGGAGGTTATTGCAAAGTGAGGCTCTTATGATTTGCCTCAGCTGATTGTATCTGTCCTGCTCAGGCAGCCGTGGTCAGCCTGTCCTGGTTTCCCAGTAACAGAGATGCTGGTCCATTCAGCATCCAGTGTGTTGGGTGGGAAGTGAAGCATGGGATTTAGCAAGGAAACGGCCAAAAAGTAGCTGTGAGTGTATAGCCAGTGCAGGTGGGCCAAGGCGGGGGGCTCAAGGGGGGCCCATGAGCTGGGGCAACGCTGGGGACAGGCAGGAGCACACCTCTGAAAACATTCATCACAGGTTCTGCCTTTCCAGATGTCCCTTCTGCCCTTTGGAGTTCTTTAGACGTTTCTTTTGAGGTCTCTTTCTGTGACAAAAATGTGTCAGGGCCAGGAGGCAACCTGTCTAAGGTTCAAAGGAGTTTGAAATCTGAGGTGTCTGTAGGGAAAAGTTAATAAAGAAAGTGATGAGGCTCAATCGCCTTCAGTCCATTTGCCTTTTAATTCCATGATAATGGGTGCCAATTAGCTTATGGAAACACTCATCTTTGAAATATTCGCTGGGATACTGTAAAATTGGCTTCAACATGTCTCATCTTTGGAGGCGGGGGGGACAATCTCAGGAGAAGGTTGTGTTTTCTTTTTTAATTTAAAAGAAAAGGAGAGGCGGATATTATAGTGTCATGTTTCCACTGTTCCCAATATATTTCTCCCCAAATCAATGTCATCTTTTGTAGATACTGCTTCCCATCCTGAGCGGCTCGATCCCAAGGCAAAGTATCTCGGCTTTATTGGCAGTGTGGGTGTGGAGTTTGAACTGTGGTTTATTTATCTAATTTGATGCAGGGCTCTGTAATGCAGAGCTGAGGAGGAAAAGCAATTATTTACAAGTCTTGAGAGACTGTTTTTTTGGACTTTTAAGTGAAGTGCTGCCTTTAGAAAGTGATCTCCAGATGTTGCATTGGCCAGGTAGCTGAGAGCTTCCAGTTTTTTCTTTCCAAAATTAAGTCTACCCTGAAAATGTCCTTGCCAAAGACTTTCTACAGGTAGCCTCATGTGACCTGTCACCTTGCTGTTGTAATGAAGTTGTACGTCCTTCTAATTGAACAGTAGTTGCCTGGATTCAGTTCTCAACTCTTCTACACAGTCTCAGATAAACCTGCCAGGGTTCAGCTGAGAAGTTTGTGGTAGAGCTCCAGGATTTGTTCCTCCCCTTCTGCAAAATTTGTGGCTGGCCACGATGACAACAGAAGATGTCACTCTGAGAGGGTCTTTCTCTGGCAAGAACAGATTGCCTCATTCCTTAATAACAGTGAGAGCTGCCCAGACAACCAGCCAGCCAAGTTCCTGGGAACCTCACTTAAATGAATCTGTGATGCATTTTATTTGTATTTTTCATGCATTTTCCTAATTTGGCTCCCTCTAGCCTTGGGCTGGTCTCCCTATGACAGTATTTAATTGAAATAAAATATGTACAACACCTGTTACGTTTGGACTCTGAGCTCACCTGGGGTCTTTGCCACAATATAAATAATAATAGTTTCAAATTATATTTTTGAATGGTTTGCTTTACACTTCTGTAACGCTGCATAATTGAGCAGGGCTGTATATAGGTTGTTTTTCTGGTACAAGGAATGGCAATTGCGCCAGGGTAATTCAGTTTTTAATAAGCTGGAGGAAGACTGCATGAAGGAAATGTCAGAATGTTAACCCACGTATTCAGGCATTTGTATGTTTTGAGCAAACGGGCTCTGATTTGCTGCTATGACTCAGAATCAGGTTTTGAGCTGGGAGATGGGGAGAGAATGTCAAGACCCCTGTGCTGCCGGTGGATACCCTTGCTTAGACATTTTTCATGCTCCAAGCTCTGAGGGTGAAGGTGTGGAAGTGCATCTCAGCCCTCCTGTACAGACATGCCCCTGGCACAGCTATTTTCCCTGCTGCTCCTGCCTTTTGAAATGAAGCTCTGGCTGTGAACTGGGGAGGAGGAACACAGACCTCAACCTCCCGTCCCCAGACAGCACCGTGCTCAGGCCAGCAGAGTCACCCTCCACTCTCCTAATTGAATATTTTGTTTTCCTTTCATTGCAGCTTTGTTTTCAGATAGTGGTGACAGACAAGAACCTGCAGCACGTGCACATTTACACCTTGTTCTCATTTCAGCTTCCCTCCTGGTGGCTCTTGTGCCCCAAGTAAATGCAGGGAAGGAAGGTGATAATGGAGCTACCGATGAACCAGCCCCGTGTGATTGAGTGAGGTACGAGTTGGGTGCAACAGCAATGCTGGCGAGAAGCTTTCCCCACCTCCCCCCCTGCTTCCAAATCATATATTTTTCAAGTTCACATCAATTACTTGTGTTTCCAACTGGATAAACTTGAATGAGAAGGCTTTCTGTAATCTGCTGACAAGACAGTGAAGCACTTTTTGTTAGCTCCTCCTGATGCAATCTAAATTGGGTGTTTGCAGGAAAGAAATCTAGCGTGGAGCTAGAAAAGATTAAAAAACAGAAAGGAGGAAAAGGAAGGGAAGATATTAAGTTAGAGTCTGTGTTAAAGCTCTACTTCTGGTCTCTTGTGCAGGGAAAACATGCCTTTTTGAGGATACAGCTGAATGAGGTGTAAATATGCTTGTTAAACAACTGTGTGCTCCTATGGCTACTTCTGCTGAAAATCCTTCAAAGGTTGGCAAACTTGGCAGATCCAGAACAACTGCAGGGGAGGCACTGGTGCTTTCTTCATGGAGAAGTTCTGGTTAAGACAGTAGTTACCAGCTGTACCACAAACTCCTGCAGACCTTGACCACCCAATAGAAACCTCTTGGAGACCTGCTCAAGTCCTCTGTTCACCTCTTGATGGCTTTAAGCAGCCCTAAACATCTGTACTGTCTGAACATGTTACATAGCTCCATAGCAAATAAAATTTCCTACCTTAAGGAGCTTAGTATTAAGATGGATGGGAGTTTAATTAGGTTTTTGTAACTAGACAGCTCTGTTTCTAATTTCCCTGTGCTTTACACAGTGGGCTGCTCCCGTTACCACTCCAGCAGTATCAAACTTTGTGGGAGGTGTTTTGCACATAACCATTTCTGAGGTTTTTTTGTGCTTGGTATAGAACACTGTGTCTGCTTTTGTGCTGGGGAGTTTTGACTTGCAGGATGGTGTAGAATAAAGTCTGTCAGGAATGGGTAAATACTGTCTGGCTCACGGTTACAATAGACCAAGCTACAACAGAGCTACTATTTCACTGTACCATGTATGTGTGCATTATGTTGTTATTACAACACACAAGAAAACAAACACTGCTCTTTTGCCATATATGTGGTCTTAAATGGGATTGCTGTAAAATAGAAATAGGAATGCATTGGAAGGGCAGAGATATTGCTGCTGCTAAAGCACTAAGCAGGGCACAACAGAACCGAGATTCAATTTCCAGATCTGCTAACGCTTTGCTGGGAAACATTATTCTGCATTGCTTTCTGTCTGTGCCCAGCTTTCTCCTCTGGAAAACAGGACTGAGACTTTGCACCTTCCACATGTGTTGAATATAGTGAATGGCAGTCAGTGTAGTTTCATGGAAAATAGCTCTTGTCAGAATGACCTGGTTTAGTTGTTTGACGTTATAAATTTGGTTGACAGTGGTAACAGCAGAGCTATAAAAAGCTTAAACTATTTTAAGGTGTTTGGCTGCAAGCTGTATGATATTCTGATTAAAAGTTGGTTGAACACACAGTAAATCGCTAAGAATGGTGGAATGGGGATTTTATTATTTTTTTTCCTAGTTTGATTTCACAGAAAAATGATAACAAGGCTAAAACTTCAGGAAGGACCGTAGGATAGTTTTATGCTAGTTCATTCTTCACTGGGCTCCTCACCCTCTCTGCCGGGGGGGTAAACAGGAGTTTGTCATGCACTGGGCAGAGCAAGGAGTTGGAACATCAGAAGCCAGGTTGAAAATGCATAGTGTGTTCAGAAAAATACCTGCATTAGGTGAAGCTCATGCTAGGTTTAGCATGATTACATTTCCTAAACAGTTGGCAGTATTAAGACACTTGGCATTACCTTCTTTCTTCCCCAAAAACCTCCTATCAGCCATACTTGTGTGAATTACTAGCAAAGCAGGACAGTATTACTCTGTTATCAACAAAGTCTGTAGCAAAAAAAGTCTCTTTGACCTTGGGTTTAGATTATTTGTCTGCCTTTACTGTCATTCCCTGTTTGTAATTATCTCAAGGTGCTTGTGCTGAAATAAGATGCTGTGAGAAGCAGGACCAGGTCATAGTGTGAAGATCACCTGTTCCTTGTGAAAGTAATGAAGCAGCTTATCTGGGATTGAGAACTATGGAGTCATTCCTCTAGGAAAGAGGTTGGAGAGAGACTCTGTAAGTAATTTGCTGCTCTTTTTAAGTGAGGACAGTTGTTGAAGTTCTAGGAGACAGGTATGTTGAAGGATAAGACAATGGTGTCTGTTCTACCTTTGTGGCTTGATGCTGAACGATGCATTGGATAAGAAAAGCTGGGCAAAAGTGGACCGAAATAGTGGAATTCTGAGTTCTAATTAATGCTCTGCTATCTTATGTTCAGCCTTTTATCAAGGTAAAGAAACTGAGATACAAGTTATAGGACAGTGGGTTTAAAAGGTGCCTGGAAATACTGCCTTGTAGGTGCACTTTTGACTGGGATTTTGGGTTTAATGCTGAATGTTTTTAACTCAGCAATGTAGTAATGTGTTTCTAGAGGCCATAAAACTTAATGCCTTTACTTGGTGAAAGGTTCAGATTTTAAGTCAGGAAATACTGCTGAGGAGCTACCTCTCAGATGTAAAAATAATATGAGGGCAAGACAGAGCTGGCACTAAAGTGCCTGAAGTGATTGGAGAAGCCCAGGTTTGAATCTAAATTTAGATCTAGCTCAAGCCTTTTCAGAATAGGTTGTCATTTTAATGTTACTACCCGAGAAGCACCTCGGTTTTGTACGAAAGGGTTTTTTATTGTGTGATCAGTAGGAAAACTTTGGAGAAAGGATTGTTGGAGCACATGTTTGGCAGTTGATGCACCTCCTTTGTCTTCTGCTGGCTCCATCACTGTGAGATGAGAGGGTGTGCGCTGTGACAGGGTCACTTGTGCGGTTAAAACAGCAACTCTTGGCAGTAGCACTTGAGAATGTTAAGGATTGCTGTGGTTCCTGCAGTCCACGCCACAGCCTTGGCTTAAAGCGTTACTCGGGGCCGTTCAACTCTATCGAAGCCTTGAAAATGCTTTGAGCCTTGAAAATATCTGAGTGCTTTAGATTCATCAATGCTTGGTGCAGTGTCTCTGTACTTCTGTCTGCTCAGTGTGTGGGGACACAGCGGGTGCACTAAAGGTAAGATGTTTCTCATGTCTCTCTTGCATGGCCAGATGAATAAAGGGGACGGGAAGGTGCGTAGCTTTGCCCTTTCAGCATCAGTAACTGGTACGAAGCGGGCTTCACAGGAACACCCCATCATCTGGGGATGTTATGCTTGTGTGGATTATTTGGTTCATATTCATGCCAACTTCTGCTAAGTACACGACCACTGCCTCCCATGGTGCTGTCTCTGGGTACCAGAAACTGAATAGTTGTCATAAATGTGGTACGGTCAAAATACACCTGGATAGTTTTCTTCTGAAACTAAATTCATAACAGGTAAAGAAAAGAAAGCTTGGTCAAAAGTGTTGAAGACTGCGTCCTAACTTTGTGCCAAGGATAGCTATGCCAAACTGTCTGTGCCACAGACGATGGAGTTTGTTTGGCAGTGGGTTTGTTTGTAACATGTTTTCAGTTCTTCTTAAAAGAAGATGCCAAACTGTCTGCAGTGAATGCACGCTGTTGGAGGGAAGCAGGTGAGGTGTTCGAGGAGAACTGGAGAGGGAGGTTGGTGTGTTACTGGAGCTCTGCTGATCACCTTGGCAGAGGCCACTTGCCTCTGACATCTCACTAAGCAGCTCCATTATGGGAGATGACAGGCCTGGGGGTAGGAGAATATAACACTTGAGAAGTTAAAAGCTTGACAAACTGTTGCTGAAACAACTTGCCTTTGCACAAGAGATTTCTCATGACAATAAACTTTAACAAGTGGGATTTGGGGGCTCATGTGTTCGTAGTAAATCCTCAGACTGGCGATGCTGACTGCCTCGGCTTTGGGGAGTGTGAGTGATAGCACATCTCCCTTGGTCTCATGTAGCTACTGAGAGACCATGTTACTGAAGAGTGAAGTTAAAAAGCCCAAATTCAGGCTTTCTGGAGCAGATGGAGAGCACACACAGCCATTGCCACCACCCCAGCCCTGACTCCTGCAGTTTGGGACACGACTGCAGAATGTTTGCTGCTGATGGTCCTTTATGTAGCTCTTCATCAGGTTCCACTCTGCTCTTTCTTCATGCTCTCTCTTATGGTAGAGCTTTTAGTATGAGGAGAGAATGTGCCCTCACCCCAGTCCTGTTCTAGCCTCTGGGACCTGGCAAAAAATTGTTCTCTGTGAGCTTTTGAGGTTTCAGGGCTGCTACGGTGTGACTGGAAAACTGGGAGAAGCTTGTTGAGTCACCCAGTCTGTGCAGCCAAAATATCCGAGTTGGGAAACAACATCTCAATGGATGTTAAACCAAGCTGTAGTGTTCCCATGTAGAACTGAAAAGCTTCTCAGGGGAAGTAATTATGCTTGTTAGGCCTGACAAAGTCACTTTTACAGTGCTGATCAGACGCCAGTGAGATTTTTAAGTTCCTCCCCCAATTATTTGTTTCTGATACTAGAAAACTTAATCCAGGTATGTTTATACCCAAGGAGCTCAAGTATAGGAAGAACATTGGCAGTAATCGCATAATAACAGCAGGTTTAGCAGAGAAAGTTTCACTCTGGCCTTCAGAGTTCATAGGGGCTGGATGAAAACCCCTTGGAAGAGGATATTCTTTGCAATAGGATATTCCTATTCCAATTTCCTTGAAGTTGTTCCCAGTGTCTTGTTTTACTGCAAATTCCTAGTTGCAGTTGGAAACCCAAACTGATTACTTTAATGGATTGACACTGATTTTGAAAGAAAAATTACTGAAGATTTTAGAACAATTTTTCTCTTCATTTGAAACTACCCAAGGCCTGTGAGCGTATCTTGCCTGAAAGGAGGAGTGTTTTCTGTCATCTCAGTCTCAACAACCTCCCGCTGAGCTGCTTTTTTTTTTTGGTGATGTGCAAGCTGTAGTGAGCTGAAAAACTTTGCAGTGGTTGCATGCAAATCCATCCTCCGCTCCTCTCCCAGGGCTTATCGAAATAGCAGAGGAATTGTCACACGTCCCAGAGTGGCAGAGATGATCATCAGCACTGATGTTCTGAGGGAGAAATGCGAAGTGGGAATTCAGGAAGCCCTTTAAAAAGTTTGGATGTCTGCTGGTTTTGCTTTTCTTTCGGTCTCCCCACACAGAACTTCCCACCTTTCTTGCATATTTGATTTGAAAATCAGCAGTCTGGAGAAAGAGTGGTTGCCTCTGCAGAAAGAAGTTGACGGGTGGTTGTTGAAGGACTGATTCCACAGCTGGCATCACCCAAAATCACTGTTTTCCTGCTAACTTAAGCTACAACTGTGCAATGAGCCAGGGTCAGAGAGGAAGATAAACTTGGGGGAAGAAAAAGAATATCTGTTCAGGGGAAGGGAAGGTAGGGAGAAGCTGCCAACATCCCTGCTTTTCCTTGGGCTCTGTGTTGCATGAGGCTGTTGTGCTGCTGCTGAGTGCAGAGGGCGATTCTGCTGGTGTTCACAGCCCAGCTACCTCATCCCGCTGCCTCCGTTTGCTTCCTCCTACGCTCGCCGTGCAGTGCGGGTAGGATGCCCTGAGGAGGAAAACACAAGATGAAAAACACATGAAAAATTCAAGGAATTTTTTATTAATAATAATACTAAAAAAAAAAAAAAAATCCCCATATGTTTACATTGTTATTAGAACCGAACAGTTGCATCAGCTCAAAGATGTGAAGGAAAGGTGGAAATGTAGTGTTTGTATGTTAGGTATGAAATTGAAGCCCCTCTCCAAAGCAGTGCCTGTTGTGGCAGGGGAAAGGGAGTGATGCAGTGTCTTGGAGCCTGGCACCCCATCCCTGGGGTGTGAGAGCCTCTTACCGTGTGTGCAGGGCAGGGGCTCTGCCTTCCATGAGCTCCTGTATTGTCCTTCTGCTCCCATGTGGGTGAGCTGGCCCTCGAGGAGGAGAGACAGAAAGGATGCTGTGTGCCCTCAGCAGCCCTTTCCTCTCAACGCTGAGCCTGATTCTGTCTCGCTCTTCAGCCATTTCAACATTACAAAGGTTTCCAGCACTTCCTCCTTATTGCTGGACCTGTTTGGACTCTAGCACAGAGAAGTCATCACCTGGGGTGGGCAGTGTCACCTGAGGTTGCCGAGGCTGTAATAAGTCTGAGTGCCTCAAGCTTCACAGGCATCTGGGATCCTGGAGCTGTTGGTGCCATCAGACCTGTGCTGCCCATGTCAGTGACAAGACAGTGATTTTTTGATATATTTTTTTTTTGGTGTAGACTGGGCCTTTGAATCTCTTTCTTATGTCCTCTCCCACTTTTTATTTTTCCTTTCTGTAAAAGAAAGGCGAGGCTGAGTCAAAGAGAAGGAAACACCCTGTTCAAAATGTCATTGTTGGCACTGCTGAGCATTTGTGCCAAAGGCAAATCCGTGGCAAGGGGCTGCTTGAAATAGTTTCCCGTCTGATCTAAAGCGGAGTGATGTGTAACTTGGACTGCTGATGTGAAGGGCTGAGGCAATTACAAGGTGAGCAGAGCACCGTGAAGATGCTTACGAGCCTGTCCTCACAAATATTCAGGTGTTTTCTGTCCAACCCTGCAAAGCAAACATCTGCCTCCCCTGGATGTGAGATGTCTTGTCCAGGGTGGAGGGAATTTCTGTGTTAAATCGTGCAAAATATGGAAGGTCAGAGCATCCGGACCCTCGCCCCCGAAACGGAGTGATGGGAGAAGGTTGCCACAAAATCCACAGGAGTTCTTTCACGTCGGTGGGGGAATCGATGTTCTGCAAGGAGCCAGATCCCCTGCTTGTAAATCAGTTCAGCTTGTAATATCTGTCAAGTGTTTGGGGACACCTGGGTATCTGATGCTGTATAAATGTCAGTTGTTATTACAGTTTCTTGCTTGGGTTATTGATTTCTCCCCTGCTGTTCTCACTGGGATGGAGTGATTTGAGGTCTGTGGTAGTTCAACTCTTCCTCCTCCAGCTTGTCTTGCTTACACCCAAACTGGAGGGTAGTTAGTGTGTGTCTCAACCAGATACAGCTTTCCCTGCTGTAGCTTTTTGCATCCCTTCAGCTCAGTAGGTTAAACAATGCCCAGCTCCTGAGCACGTGCTCTCTGGGGCACAGAATATCTTCTGTCATCCTTGTAGTGATGTTCTGTGGACTTTGTATTCTGCTTCTCCTCTAACGCACACACCCGCACCCACTTACCCTTTATCCTGTAAATTCTGCTCTTGTTTGAATGAAAATATGTTCAGCTCTGTTATTTTAGTCCGAAGGACAAAGTTATCATTCTGTCTCCTAGCAAATGTGCTGCCCTAACCTTTCAAAGATCAGCTGTGAAATACGAACCTTTAACAGGATCTGATCTCTGCCGGAGTCCCTGCAGTGGTTTAGTTTAACACTCAAAGCTGCTTCAGTTAAGGGGAAAAAAAAAATTATTCTTCTTCCCAACCCCAGAGAGTCTTCCCCTTTTCCCTACTGCCATCATATCAAGACACTCCTCTAGAAAATGTTGAGCTTTTAAGGACCAAAGGGCCAAGATTTGATTATTTAGGCAGGATTTACCAAAAGCACTGATGTACAAGTCTTCCTGTTCTCCTAAGTCAGCTGCACCAAAGGCCGAAAGACACTGGACTTACTGGGTGGAGATGAATGTGCCTACGTTTGCAGGGCAGATGCTCTGCTGCTTTTTAGGGGCACATCCTCTCTGAACTTCTCTGGTGCTTCTAAAACCTTTCCTGAGTTTCCCAAGTCGCACCAGTGCTTCCAAGTGCCAGTGATGTGCCACTAGCCCAGAGACTGCTCAGTCTGTTCTCCACCAGCCATGTTAACAAAACTCTTTCTGACTGGTACAGTAAGTGCCTGTTTTTTTGGGTTACCTGTGAGCAGGTCTGTCTGGTGTTAGAGGCACCACCAGCCCTGGTGAGGAATAGAGACTCAGCTGGTGTTCATTGACTGCATGGTAGGAGCAGGGACTGTTGATTTATAGAGCTGAAGGTCTGGCTTGCTCATCTTTTTAATTAGTATCAGATATTTGCCTGGAAGCCCTCCTTGGATCAACATGTCGTTACGCCAGGTGCTTTGGAAAGAGCATAACCCAAAGAACTTGCCGAGTGCAGTACAATTAGAGGTGACTGCTGCTTGAATCTCATCTGCTAACAGTTGCTCTGCTAACGCGGAGCGCGGCTCGGATAATTACCCTGAATATCACCCAGGTAAATCTTAGGCAGTAAGTGCCTGTTTTTTTTGGGTTACCTGTGAGCAGGTCCGTCTGGTGTTAGAGGCACCACCAGCCCTAGTGAGGAATAGAGACTCAGCTGGTGTTCATTGACTGCATGGTAGGAGCAGGGACTGTTGATTTATAGAGCTGAAGGTCTGGCTTGCTCATCTTTTTAATTAGTATCAGATATTTGCCTGGAAGCCCTCCTTGGATCAACATGTCGTTACGCCAGGTGCTTTGGAAAGAGCATAACCCAAAGAACTTGCCGAGTGCAGTACAATTAGAGGTGACTGCTGCTTGAATCTCATCTGCTAACAGTTGCTCTGCTAACGCGGAGCGCGGCTCGGATAATTACCCTGAATATCACCCAGGTAAATCTTAGAACCAACACTCCCAAACACTAATCTGCCGGCTGTGCTCAAGCTAGCTAATTTAAAGCCTCTGTGGTGCATCAGCTCCAGCTGCAGTTGTGTCACTTAGTGCCATGTAGATGTGACCAGCTGTGCTCAGAATTGTAAATACAATTATGTGACTTGACCAGGACAAAGAGCAGGTTGGTGTCAGAGACTGGAACAGAAATAACATTTCACAGCTCTTAGGCAAGCATCCTGCCTGCTGCATCTGTACTTCATCTGCACATCCTGGCAGAGCATTACTGAGCTAAACGCTTCTAACAGAGCAGAAAGGGCATGTGGTGCCTCTGTGCTTGGCAGGGAACTTGATACAGACGTGGGGAGGACAGGAAAGAGGAGTCGTGTTCACCTAAATGTGAATGAGAGACTTTTATGGGTTTCTTTCCCTTTTTTTTTGTGTGCACTGGGAGGAAGGGGCAATAAATTGGAGGATTTTTATATCTTGTGCAAAAGCTGACATTGCTAAAATATCACATTATCGCAAGCTGCCATAAATGAGCTCTTCGAAGAGACACAGCTGGACTCTGTGAATATGGGAGCAGAGTGATTACCGGAAGCCATCAGCCAGTCCTGGAAGAACTGTAGGAAAGTCAATAACTTATTAGCACTAGTTTCTGGATTATCTGGTTTCCTAAAGAGATTCCTTCCCCCACTGCTCAAATAAACGGTGGGGTTTTGTTACGCAAAGCCACAGATTATGTCACTTTTACACTCCCTGCTCAATGTCCCGGAGCCTGAACAGAGGGAGAATAGGTCTAAGAAATGCCAAAGGCAATGAAATCACAACTTGGTATTTGTCTAAAAGTTGCTGCTTTTCTCCTTCTTTGTGCTTCTTGGGAATTGTATCCTGTTCCAAAGACAACCAGAGAAATGGTCTTTGCTGGCATGACTCTTGCAGTGATGAATGGGACACCTGAAATGCAGTGACACCCCTTCTTCATGCTGCTATTCTGCTCTGAAAAAAGGCTTGGCTGGGTATTACCCTCTCTAATGGTAAAGGTATGGTGTGTTGTTCCAGAGGATTCTTTTATTTACACTGATGCCATGGCTTTGATTTAAGAGTAGGTGGTGCTGGGCACAGGAACACTCTGGCATGGCCACACGGCTCATCTGAGAGAGACCTCGGAGGTGATGTCCAGGGCAAGGGGAAGTGCAGACCCACACTCTCTTAGTCCTCACGTCATCTATGATTTAGACTGCAATCCCCAGATGTTTCTTTTCCAGTTTGGGGCTGTTCAAGCAGCACTTCTGACAGAGCTTCTGATACGGCTTCTTAGCATCCAAACTTATTTTGCAAGGTGATAGTGAGAAATAGTGGAAGGGAGTGAACCATCTCCAAAACGAAGATGGAAGGCAGATAGAGATAATCCCTGTGTGTTTAGAGCATGAAGAGAAACCGTGTGTTCCGAGGGTGAAGCAGCAAGGAGAAATACAACATTTGCTGTCTTTTTGGAGTGAAGACCCTGCCTTTCGTTTTGTCGGGGTGGGTAGCAGGTATGCAAGGAGGAAAATGCGTTTGACCATTCAAGCTTGAGGGAGAAGAGGTGCTGTCCCATCCTTCCAAACACTGTGTAGATGTTTTGGCTACTCTAGAAAGCTCTTGGAAGCTGTACAAGGGTTGAAGATAAAAAAAGAGGAGCTTGGTGCTTGGATACTGAGTTTCACAAGGGGAATTCTCCTCTGCTTGTGTCCTCCTCCTCCATATACACTAAATTAATTTACTTACTTGATGGACCATAATATCTCTATCACCAGGAAAGCAGAATGTATACAGCTTTTTATGTACATATTTTTTGCACCATTAAACTACTCTCCCTATGAGAGAACCTATGAATAAGTTCCAAGAGGTAACCTGGAATGTTTTAGGACATAGCTTTCTGTAATAAATGTCAATCTATATCTGCACTTGGCAACTCCTTAGTATGCAGCCCAGTAAAAAATGTAGACTCATAAATAGTGGTAATAAAGGGGTGCCTATGTCAAATGCTCTTCTGTTGTCAGGGCCTTCCTTCATGGTGGGATGGGTTCACGCGTTGCTCAACCCTTTGGCCCTGGTTTGTGGGTCAGTATGATTTGTGGAAATTAATGAGGCTTATGGGCTCGTTATGACTGTAACAGAGGAGGTTTGTCCAAAAAGTGTGTTTGTAGGAGCAGCTCTGTGCCCAGGCTGTCCTCCCTTGCAGACAGGCTGTGCTTCCAACAGTGCCCCTTCCCTTCTCCTCCCCACCTTCCTCCCAGCAGATGGGGGAAAAAAAAGGAGGCAGGAGGCTGGAGAGAAGAAAAAGCTTGTTAACAAAAATTAGTTTAAACATTTAGCACCTCTGCTGCTGTTCCTCTGTACTGAGTACACATGACAGGGGGTAATTTATGTCCTGAAATTACAATCCATATGAATTAGCCTGGCACAAATACATCATTTCCTAATAATATAGACAAGATGCTTCAAGGAGTGATGATGAGAACAGCCCTTTCCTATATGTTCTGCTTTACCTGCTGAGTAATTATCTAATCATTTTCTTGTAATGATATAGAAGGATTTTTATCCCCCCTTTCCCTCCCCCATAATGCAACAAGTGCTGTTTGGAGGCTGTGGTGTCAAACAGGGTCCAGAAATACTGGCAGTGGAGTGATTTCTGTGTGACACAACTGCCCAAGGGCAGGCTTGAAAGGAACATCCTTGTGGGGACGCCGGTGGTGTCAGCTGGTGCGATGTGTGGTTTGGAATAGTGACTTCCTTCCCTTTTCATCTCCGGAATGAGGAACTTCCCATTTATTGCAAGATGAGCTCTTAAGAGTGAGTGGTTACTGTGGGAGCACTAACGTTCCGCACGCTCACACATCTTGCTCTGGTTGTGGTAACTTGTGCTACTTACCCATACCTTAAATAGATTATTTTCAACTTTTTTTTTTCCCCCTGTGGTTTATTTGCAATCAGAATTCTTTATCAAAGCCACCTTCCTCCCCTGTGTTTTGTACAGCACCAAGCCCAGGCGTTCACTGAAAGATTTGGGCTTCTAGGTTCTTCTGCAATATTAATTGTTGAGTTGCTAATTAGTGGGGGAAACCCTGGGCTAGCTTTTTCTCTCTGTTCCCCTTCCCTGGCTTTCTGACTTACCTGCTCAGTGACAGGAGATGTCTCTCCCTCGCCCGTGTGGAGGACCTTGCATAATCCTGTTTGACTGCCTGGTGTTACCATAGTAATAAGTAATGATTAAGAAACCTTCTTTGAATTCTGTTTAATAATACGGAGTCCTTGCAGAGCTAATGATCAGAAGGGTCTGGGTGAGCATGCACCGATGCTTGGATCGTTTTCTTTGCTCACAGCAGGTCAGGTGCCAAAATCCAGCCAGAACCCTTGGAGGAGCTGTTGTTATGAAGTGTCAGTGCTGCTCCGGCCCTACCTACTGTTTGCTTGAGGTGTGCTGCTTGTAAGCATTTCTGAAGTGCTTCACTGATGCTCGGTGGGAGGGGACACGTGGAGCCCTTGTCCCAGGGATGAGACTCGGTCCAATGCCTTCGGAAGCAGCAGTTGTGTGTGCTTCAGGTGGTACTTAAATGCTTTGCAGTATTGGAGCCTCCTTGTTGCTGTAATGCTCGTTAGAGATGGATTGCAGTATGATTTCACCTGAAGCCTGGTTTCTTTGCTTAGTGGCTGTTACATGTACATTTTCAGGAGTTTTCTTACACCATTTCTTCCTTCTCTGTACCTGTTGTATGACATTCAGCTGTGGTCATGCTGCTGCATCTTGTATTATGCTGCCAATTTATTACCTCCCCAAGATGTAATAAACATCATCCAAACTCTTTCCAGCTTGTGGGCAGGGGAGGAAACAGAATTCACAAATGCATGAGGGTCTGCCAGGGAAAAGTGGAAAACAGCTCACAGGTTTTTCATCAATTCCTTAACCCTGTGGCCTTATAGCAATAGTGGAGTGAGAAATGACTTCTTTTCTCCTGCACTCCATGGCGCAGTGACCTTGCTGGATAATTACCTTCAGGTCGTTGTCGCAGCCACCTCGAGTACAATAAGGGAGAAAAGAAACCTCGTGCATGTCAGATGCTGCTTCGGTGGCAGGTGTCATTGTACGCCAGCACTGAAACCGTGTCACAATAACCTGTTGACACCATTAATAAAACCTCATAAATAAGCAGAACAAGAGGAGCGGTTTGCTCTGTCCTCACCCAGGCAAAATTCCCCTTTACTTTTAGTATTTGTAATTTCTGTTGATAAGAGCTTACTGCTGTCCTTGGGTACGAGGGTCCTGTGTTCACTCTCACTCCCAGCCCTGAGGCTCCAAGAAGCCCTTGTAGACACAGGGAAAACTGAGCACTGGAGGCACAACGGGAATTCTCCGAAGCTGCAGAGCAGAACTGGGATCTTTAGGATAAGAACTTAGGGTGTCAGATTGTGCCAACATTCAAGAGATCTGAGTTTGTTGGTTAGGCACTAATGAATTCCCTGGTGTAGCCCACTCGCTGCTGCTCTCGCTCAGGACTTGGTCAATGAATTCAATGTTTTCATAGCAGTTTTGCAGGGCTCGTTCCATCCAAAGTGATGGTGAACAAAAGCCTGTTGGAGAAGTGTTGCTGGACCAGCAATCATTTAATTTTATTTGATTTTTATACAAGTAAAAGGCCTTACCATAAGACCCTGGTGGTCTCTGTGGGATTGAAATATAAAATCCGTAACAATAAAAAGCAGTCAACCTATCAAGCAACATGCGTTAAGTTAAGCAACTGCTATGAAGCCTTTCAATGACACAAAA
The DNA here is from genome assembly GCF_001431845.1 of Calidris pugnax. Taxonomy (NCBI): domain Eukaryota; kingdom Metazoa; phylum Chordata; class Aves; order Charadriiformes; family Scolopacidae; genus Calidris; species Calidris pugnax. The sequence continues at coordinate 1,530,641 of NW_015090879.1, forward strand.
TTAATAAGAAAACGTGTTGTCATGTGATGAGTTGCTCTTCATTGTGAGCCTAAGTACATTAACGCATTTACAACCTCAGAATGAATTGTGTATCTCTTGGCTGTGTGGGCTCCTAATTGAGATTTGAACTCCTAGATACCATTAGCATGCAAATCAGAAATAGTGGGAATAATAATAAAAATTATCTTAACCTACTGAACTACAGAAACAATGCGGTAGCCAGAAAGGGATGATGGTGCAAGTGAGATGGCATTTTAGCTTCTGGAGATGAGGATTAGTAGAAAACAGAAAAATACACTTGGCCTGCCTGGGTGCTTGTGGATATATAATGAAGTGCATAAATTATAAGCTGTGTGAATACCTCTTGTTGCTGTACCCCACTGACGCTCTAAACGCCCCAGCACAGAAACAGGTGGAAAAAAAATTATTTTTGAATTTTAAGACTGATTTAACCCTAGCTGTGCTGTCAGGAAGGTTTAATTGTAACGACACTGCTGGTAAATTGGGATTCTCTGGGCTCTTCTCTAGTTTTATGATATTATTTACAGTTGTAATTAGAAGAGACAGCCACTCCAGCTAATAATTTGTTTCACAATGTATCAAAGCCTCTAGTACAAGAGGGATGAATTATACTCCTCCCATAGCCATGAATTACTGGTGAAATCGCTTCAGTCTCACTGAACTGAATGTCAGGGTCAGGCCGCCTGTTTTCTCCCCTGTGCTGAGAGGAGAACTCTGTCCCTCTGAAACCTTCCTTGAAGTGCCAGATTTCTTCCAAACCTCACTGCTGCTCATCCCTGTGAGGGAAATAATGCAAAAGATGCTCCATATTGCATGTTCAAGGGATGACAACTATTAAGATCTTATTGTGTTTATCTGTTGCTTTCAAATGGGGCTGCCAGACTGAGCTGGCTCCAGCCAGGATCTTCCCATCAACCTTACACCATTATCTTGGGTTTCTAATGACATCATGTCCATTCCATCACTCCTGATGGTCCACTTTAGCCAGGGAAGAGGATTATCATTCTTATTTTATTACTGATGACAGCATGAGATTTTTCAACCACCTGAAAACACTGTTTGGCTGATCACTTTGTAAGTTATTGGGTTATTGTGAATTATGGACTTCTTTCCTTTCGCTCCCAGCAGATAAAAATGCATTTCCTTGCAGCTAATCTCAATGTAAAAATCAAATCCTGTCTCCATCTGTAATGTGTGATGTGGTATTAGCACAGACTGACATAGAAGAGGCTTAATGACAGCAACAGCCATGAGTGCTGGGGTTTGGGTCTGATTCTTTTCCCTTTGGGGGCCTGAATTGAACACGGTCAAAACTTGCCAGCGAATTTGATGGGCCCTGTTGTAGGGACTCTTATAGAGCAGTTGAATTCCTGGAGTCACTTGTGGAATTATCCATTTGGTGACATTGGTACCAGCTCTTCTGACAGAGGGAGAGCCCAAGAGAGAGCCTCTGCTCCACACAAGTCCTTGTCCATAATTCTGTTTTGTAGGGCTGAGGTACAATTGCACATAATTATTAGCAAGGGTATAAAACCCACCTGGCAGCGCATACGGTGCTTAACACCAATGTACTGTGAATTTCTCAAATACCTGTACAATCATCTCCTGCTTTGTTTTCTTATCATCAGTATTTAATATTAGGACTGGCAAATAAAGAAACTTTCTCTCTCCTCTTCCCCTTATTTGTTGCCACGCTTGGATTAAAGTGGGGTTTTTTTAAATAAATAAAAACTTAAATTGCATTTTATTTTCGTACCAGCTGCTAACTCTCCGAGACAGATTGGGAGATCAATTATCACAGCGGTGAATGAATCTAATTTTTCAATATAATTTACGGTAATTCCATATTCTCTGCCCAAGAAGCAAAAAGTGCTGGCTTTTTTCCAAAAGGGAGCTTAGAAAGAACAACAGAAGAAGCCTCACAAAACCAGCAACCCCACGAATACAACAGCAAGGCCTCCTGGTCTTCAGCACTCGTGATACAGTGCCAAAGGGAGGGCATGCAGTCCTTGTTGGGTGTTCTCAGAAGAAACTTCTCTGGGAAATTCTTCAATTGATTTTGGGGAGGCAGATAACCACAGCCCAATTCTGAATGTTCCTGTCTGGTTTTTATGGAGGATTATGGCCTTTGGGATTATGTTGTCTGGGCTTTACCCAACTCCTACTCAGTGAAACAGGAACTCTTTGTTGGGCTTCATTGAGCTGTTGACCATCGTCCGAACATCAGATTCATCCCTGTGTCTGTCACCCTTTTTGTCCCCAAAAAGGGAAATGGGGCACATTTGTGTCTCCAATACCACAGGCTCAGGCTGCTGCATTGGGGACAGCTCTTGGAAATCCATGGAAAAAAACCTTAATATACCTGTTCAAATTAGATTTTATTAGTAAGGCTTCTTGGATTGCAGTCAGGACAGCGCCATTTGGCAGGGGAGGCCAACACCGTAAGCAGTTTCTGAGCACTTATGTCATTTATTGAGAAGTATGTTGTTTAGTGTGCACTTCAAATGTGTTTAAATAATTAAAATAAATGGCATGCATAAGTTAGACAGTGGGGGGGCGGGGGGCAAAAGAGGCTGCAACACTTGTTCTCTTCATTTAAAAACTCAGTAACTAAATCTCGCTTCAGATCTACCAGGAATACAAATAGTGCAATTAATTGGCAGTAATTTAGAAGTCCTCCATTTCCAAAGCCCTAGGACATACAGATTGAAAACAATGAATCTCTTAATGTCAGCAATGGTTCTGCACATGGCCTAAGATGCGAACAAGTGGGGAAAGGATTTTGCTTACTTTTCCCATGTTATTTATGGCTTGTCTTCATGCAGTGACAGCACATTATTGTATGTTGCATTAAACATTCCTTCCCAAAGCTGATCAGATTGACTTCTCCCCTTTCCATTAATGCACAAAACAAGAAATGATTGTATTTTTTCGGTGCAAAGTGGACTGTGAGTCTAGTAACTATTTTAAGTGTAGCACAAACACTTGAAGCTCTCAAGAAAGAACACAATAGCATGAAAGAGGTCACTTGCCAGGTCACAGATTTTTCTTTTTTCGCTTGTTCACTGAATAACTGCAATTTCTGTCTTTTTTTCTTATGTTTGTACAATCACCGTTGTCCTTTGCAGTGTCTATGATTTTCCATATTAGGCTTGAGACCTCCATTCTCCAAATGACAAGTTCAAATAAAGTAAACGCCACACCCTGCATTTTTCTGCAATTTTGGGGCTGTGCTGTTTCAATTCTGTGATAGATGGCGGGAGCAATACCTCTGGGCTCCACGGTACGTTCTGCGGAGGTGAAAAAAGTGCTTTTAAACATGCGTGGATTACACGGTGTAATGCGTAACGGGAGATGCAGAGCAATATTTCAGTAGCCAGAATTTCAGCTATAGATGTGGTAGTTGGCGTGTTATCACATCTGTTTATATGTGAGAATACGTGTGAAATAGTGTGTGTTTGAGACCCAAAATGGGTACCAGGCTCTGTCACCTGCCTGGTCAGCAGAACAGAGCCATGCCACCCTCTTTGTCTATTTAGTTGGGACAGAGGTGCCTGCTGTGTGCATGTGGGGCACAGCGGGGTCCTGGAATTGTTTGTGTTGTTTTTGAGATTGCTCTGGTATAAATAAGTGGCAGCTGAATTGGGCAAAAGGCCCGTGAGAGACTATTGCTTTGTTTAGAGTGGGAGCTTGGTCTCTGCAAGATGCTTTCCTGGAGCCTGTGGAAGTCAGTGCAGTTAATATTCGTTCTTTGTGTTAGCAAAAGCAGGATCTGCCCACACTGTTGGGTGTTCAGGGATCTGCATAGACTCTTCCAGGTTCTGTGACATTTGCAAAAGACTTGATTGTTTGCACCTCTGAGCATTTTAGGCCCATAAATATTTATTAACCTTCTCTCAGACATCTATCACAGCTAAAGCAGAAATGACTTTCCCCGTGGCTATGACTGGGGAAGAGGGGAACCCCTTCCATGGAATAGCTGTAAAGATACAGGATTCTCACACCCCGATGCTTTAGCATCACCCTTGGAGCAGGAGAGAGCCAGAGGTGAAGAGCTGGGGTCAGAAAGTGGGAGAGGAGGAACAGTTTGAGCTCAGGTGGCAGCACACCCAGGCTGGCACTCTCTTGCAGAGCTCTGCCACTTCAGGGCTGTGTGGGCTTTGAATTGCTTTCCAGTGCCTCTTCATTAAGGCAGATTGTCTTTGCAGCCTTTAGAGAATGGGAGAAACTATTCACTTCACCTTTGTAAGAACTGTATTAGTTAGCTGCTGGTGCTAACTACTGGAGCTGTTTCTTTCAGTGTTAAAACTATGTAGCTGAAATTAAAGTTCTTATTTTAAACCTCCTGGATGGCTGCAAGGGATTATTTCTGTTGCCTGAAGTAGGCAGGTATTGGCAGGAAAAGGAAAAGTTGGCAGGTGTTGCTGGTGTTGGGACACGTGGACTGTCAAATGGGGGTGGTCCAGGAGCTGTGCAAAGGGTGTCCCTGGGCACTGGTGGCACTGGGGTATGCTGGGGGTGGAGAGGGAGCCCAGCTGCACTACGGAGCTCTCTTTAAACCTGACCTGAGAGGATCGAAGTGGGTCGGTGGATTGACCAGGGAAAGTGGTGGACAGGGCAGAAGCAATGTTCTTAATTTGTAGAGAAAAAAGAAATTAACCCAGATGTCTGGGGGGAAATGTTTATTAACTTCTCGGCATAGCAGTCAGCATCCTTCCATCTGGTGTGCCTGGAGTTAAAACATCAGGGTCGGGCGGGGGCACACTGCTTTATGTGCCAAATTAGACTAAAAGAAGTGTCCTCCCTTGCTTTAGGGTACCAAAGTTCATGCAGGATGAGATATATGGAGGAAGCAGGAAGCCTTCTCACAAGGTAACTATTGATTATTTAATGAGCTGATAAATAACAGGCTACAGAATAATTGCACTTTTGAGCTGCTTTGGTCTGAGCGGCTGCTCTGTCTCAAAGCAGGCACAGGGCTCACTCAGGGGCTGCACAAACACCTTGTTGTCTTTAACAGGTTTCAGTAGAAATAGCTGTTTCTCAACCCTGTGTTGAACTACGGGTCTGTTCCTGTTGACAGTATTTCTAGGGCTCTAGAGTGACATATTTATTCTCCTCTGCCTGTTCTAGCTATTACCTGAACTGTACTCGGTGCTCTGGGGCTTCTGAGCACCAGTTTCAATGGTGCTAAATCACGGGGCTCTGGTTCCTTGTATCTTCAGAACAGCTCCCAGTAACCTGCTTAAGCGGAACGTCAGCAGGAACTTGGGAATAATATTGCTTTGAAAATCCTAAATACATGAAGAGAGTATGCCATAGAGCCGAATTTGTCCTCATTATTGCCGTGACTGATTGCTTTGCCAGGGATGCATTCATGTGTCTGTGACATTCCTGCTCTGTCCCTTTAACCAGTTGTAAGTGCTCAATATCAGTGGTTTGTCCTCACGTGGATTGTGGCTGCAAAGTTCAAATCCTGACCTGAGACAGCAAGAGGAGGATCGTTTTGAACCTGGACCCACCAAAGCGCATCTGTCTCTGGTGACACTGAAGTGGTGGCCAGTAAATCTCATGCATAATCCAGAATGAGTTTGTGCTGCCTGGGACCATGCCTTGGCCAGTTTCCCTGCTGGTGGTGATTCGAACCTTGGACTTCAGTTGAGAAGTAGGAATTGGAACAGAACTGGGAAAACAAAAAGTAGGAATTTAAAGAGATATAGACAACACACAGCTAATGGAGATTGCAGAAACATTTTGATGTTCATATGCTAATTGCATCCCACTTCCTTACAAACTGCAATCACTTCATTGTTTTTGTGCTGTGTATTTTTGAAAAGATTTCATTGAAGCTTCCTTAATGAGGCTGACACAGAGAATGAAAGAGGTATGTTAAGGATGGAAATTTCTTCTGGATGCTCCATGTTAATTCTTCTTTGATTTCATCTTAGCAAAGTTGTTCACTTTGCAGGAAGAAACCGAAATTGGTTTAATTGGGAGACTACCCAGTTCCAAACTGGCATCCCAGAAACAAGCTGTGCTCCTTCTGTTGTGTGCCTGGACCGAGCGATAGGTCAGGGAGCCTGTGTGGGTACCACAACATTCCTGATGCCCTCCCTGGGATGCAAGGGATGGCTGTTTGCCCTGGGAAGAGCTAAAGGGCAATGCCTTGGGAGACCCAAAGCCTCTGGGAGATGGTGTGTGTCCTGTACCCAGTGCTCCCCAGGGGCTGCTGCTGGGACAACGCAGCTCTGCATCGCTGCAGCATCCAGCCCCAGCCAGGCTCCTGGTTTATGGGTATAACCCTTAGGTGCTTTGTTTTGTGAGGGCTGCTGCAAGAACTGCTGAGACTACATGTGTGCTGGAAGGAGTCCTTACTGCCATTAATTACAGTGTCTATAGGCTGTTTCTCAATTCTTTGCATATGCAGACAGTAACCCCGTGGGCAGCAACATAAAAAGCCTTTATTTTCCCTTCTAAATCTGGTGCTGCAATAAAAAAAAAAAATTAATAAATGAGAGAAGGAAATTAGGTTGTTGCCAGGGAAGGGTGCTTGTCATTTAGGTGGCTTCTATTTTATGTCTGTTGTGGTTTTATTTTTGTTTTGTTGCTATTAGGAGGGACAATTCAAATGAACTGTGGAATGCACAAGTGTAGCTTAGGAAAGATGGTTTAGCTGGAATATGAGTAGACCTAAATCTCTAGCAGGGGCATGGCAAGAACCCCAATACTTCTAAAATTGCAGCAGAGTTTCAGCTGCCTCCCTGCCACAGTTCTCCCCATTCTCTATCATTTGTAACATCAGCTGATAAAACAGAACGGACAAGTCTGTATTTCTGGCCCATACAGCAACAAAATGTGTAACACTTGGAATCTCTTAAGATTTCCAGACCAAAATGTTTTAATAGTAAGTAACTACAGTTTCTGAAATTAGCCTGCCTTGGGGGTGAATTCATATCAGAACACCTTTTTTTCCTAATTTTAGCTCACGCGTCTTGGGAAGCGATGGCACAGAGTCTGTGGAGTCTGAGGTTTTAGGGCCAGAATGATCTACAGGATCATCTCATCTGACAGGTCGCATAATGCAGCATTCGGCAATTACGGTGTGAGGACGGGCCCGGTGCCCCCTCCAGCACATCTGGGCAGTGATTTAGAGACTCCACAGGAGGACAAGGCAGCCACGTTCCTACCCGAGTTGTTTCCAGCAGTTAATCACCCCTCACTCTTTCCCAAAGCCTTTGGGATGCAGTTATCTGTTGGGAATGAATGGGGTCCTTTTTCCTGTGTAATGGACGGGTAGGAAAAATGACAAGAAGTCTCCAGAGGAAACTCTTTTTAATTGAAGCAATAGCCATATGTACGATGAGTTTAGTCCAGCAGCTCTCATCTTTTGTCCTGTTTGAAGGGGGAAAAAAACCAAACCCACCCTTGAAACATTCTGTTGTTCCCATATGAAAACAATGCGTTTGAGTGTGACAAATCACATCCCACTCAGCCAAGTCGAAGCCTTCGTACTCATTAGCTTTCTGCTTGTTTCACTCCTTTTTGATGCACCTGGCTTCCACCTCCACTCCTGCTAACACGCTCTCTGCTTTCCCTTGGAGTCATCAAAGACAGGCATTGCCATGTTTAAAGAACATAAACTTTTAATTTGATGGCATTATGATCAGCTGAAGACAGGTTCCTTTTGTTCATGTTTCTTTGCTTAGACACTTGCCAAGACAAAATGAGATGTAAAAATAGCTGTCCTTGTTTAAGCAATTATATTTAATAAGGCTCGGAGGGAAGTGTGCTCTAGGAAATAGAAGAGGGTGAGAACTAAAGGACTCCTGTCACTTTTGTCCTGGCTTTTACTGATTTGTCACTTGGCCCTGACTCTGTGGCAGAACAAGGAGTTCATCGCTGGGCTGTGGTGTGGGAGCCCATCCAGGCAGCGGAGAAGACCTTGGACATCACTTGATCTCTTCTTTGTGACTCTCGCAACATCTAAGCACATATCAAAGAGTGCTGAACTGTTAATATCGAAATAGGTGATTTATTAAGTTACATGTAAGTTGCAGAGACAACAATTCTTGTTTTTAACAGGCCTGATGCGGTTGTGCTTGGCTGAAAGAAGTGGCAGCAGCGAGCCTGAATGCTTTGGCTCTCTTGCTGCTGAAGTTCTTTTCATCCTGTTGTCATACATATTATTAAGACTATAATGTCCTGGGGACAAGGGGCTGTTGCTTGAAGCCTGTAGGAAGTGTAATGGGACCAATCTCAGTTGCAACCTCTAGTTGATGCTCTGCTGCAGGTGATGGGACGGGGTCTCAAGCCATCTGAGGGAGAACACTCGTGCACAGCGATAAGGGAGAGCAGGATCGTGGCTGGGACTTTAAGGGCCCCTTGGATAAATCACATCCCATGAAATAAATAGAAGCACACGGCCTCATTCCTTATGGTCCTGAGATTTCTCAGCCGTGTTTCAGATCAAGTCCCCAGTTACTTCAAAAGCTTCTCCAGCACTTAACATTCTACAAAATTGTGTGCCTGTTCCCTTAGGTGATATGAAGGAAGTGACTGCTGTTTGCTACTTGTGCAACCCAAAAAAAAAAAAGCCATTTCCATTTCCACAGTTTAACAGCTCAACTAAAACAACAGCAGTGACTATATCAACAACAGGCGCCCGCAAACAGCACAGCCACTTCCACTGTGGGATCTGATCAATTGAAATTGATTCTTCCAGAATGATGGCAAATAAACCCCCACATTTTCTAGGCTCTCTGCACAAAGCTTATTGCAGTGTCATGTAAAATATTTATGCCTAATTCATTTGGAAGCTGTAACTTACATTATCCACAAATGAGTTCAACGAAACCTTTTCAAAAAGCATTTTACTTTTGAGCAGAGAAGTGTTTTACTGTCTTCAGTGTTCTGGGGTTTGAATATACACTCCCTCCCTTGCAATTTTATCTGTCCAGGAACAATATGCATTTCAGGGAATGGTGTTTAAATTTTTTATTTCTTGTCTGTTTGGGAAGTCTGTGCCATTTTGGGTTTTGTTTTCCATGTATTTCTTCTGCCTGGTAAATATATTTTTCTTTTTTTTTCTTTCTTTCTTTCTTTTAAAAGAGAGGCAATATAAATATTCTGTTTAAGGTCTTGGATTGGGGAATAGGCTTTGAATTTCCAGCTCCTGTGCCGTGGATGCCCTGGGTTTCCTTGGGCAGATCTGGCTGCTTTTTGACACTCAGTTGGACTTCATTATCAGCAGATGTGAACATCTTTCAGAGTTCAGTTAAATTATAGTCACTGTACCGCCTGTAGATGAAAACTATTGTTATCTTTATAGTTAGAGGAACCAAGAGGCTTCAGAGCCCATCTACACAAGGATGTGAAAGAATCCACGTAGCAAAGATGAGGATCCTTGCGTTGGCTCCGGTCTTGCTGACACGGGTGATGAGACTGTGCCGGGTGCTGTTTGGTGTAGATTTATTGAATAACAGGTTAGATTTTTCTACTGATTCTTAAATTATTATGTGTTGACTTTTCTGTCTTCACTACATGTTGTCGGCTGCTGAGTTTGAGCCATTCTGGGATAACAGACCAGTGGTGTTCAGATCTGCAAGGCTGCTTTTCGGGGACATCTCCTAAAGGACTAAGGCTTGCAGGTTGTGTGCTCTAGTGTCCCAGCGGTTCTTTCCTGGGACCTACTGAATCCCCCTTACCATGTTTCGTGAAAATTGGTAACTGGATGTTGGAGACATAAAGATGTTACTTTCTGCACCGAGAAGAGAGAGCCCGGTTGTTAAATGTCCCATTTCATGGCAACCAGTCAGGCTTCCTCCAGCTCCAGCCTGATCAGGGCTGGCTCCTGCCTGATGAGGTGTCACTGGGATAAGCTGTGATGGGAAGGTGAGGGGACACGAGACAGACCTGCAAGAACCCAGCTTGTGTTTTCCCTCTGCTTGAGGGAGCAGCTTGCTTTAAGTGGATGTCTCCTGCCAGCCCAGAAGTGCTGCTGAGTAATTTCCTTAGCACTAGCTGTCCTCTGCGCTGCGTTCTCCTCGCACAGGCCACTTTCAGGGACATGAGGTGATGACAGTAACTTCCATCCCCGTTTTCTCCTTAGGGATGCCACTGCTTTCTGGAAAAGTCTGGGGTTTTTGTTGTTGCTAGCATGGGTCCTTTACTGCCCTGACTCACCCTTCAGGAAACCTTTTTAAATTGCACAAAATAATGAGCTGATTCACTGGTGGAATTTCTTTCCTTTCACTGAAAGGGCTTGCCTCCATCAAAGAGGAAAATCAGGTTGCACCTAAAATGGCCCTTTGCTGCATCCTCAAAAACATCCTTGTGGTAGGAGGATGCTGCTGCAGTGATAGATATGCTACTTTCATTATTTTAATAATTAAAAATGCACTTTAAAAAACCCTTCTGCACACACTATAGAAAGGTCTATTGCATTTATTCTAGCCTCTCACGGATCCTTAAGGTTTTATGGGCACTTTAAAGCAGAAATAAAGATCCCTTTTATATTCAAAAAACAGATGTCTTTCAAACTGCCATCCTATTCCCCACAACTGTAGCTATTTTCTCTTTAAGATGTTGCATCTGGACCACCGTCTTTTGCTTTTCCTGTTCTAGAGATGTGCAGGATTAGGGCAGAGGAAACCTCCTGCTCTTTTTTCCCCAACCCCTGTAAACACAGGCTAGATGTGAAGTCAGCACGGTGTTTGGAAACCCAGAGATGAGTGATGCTCTTACATAGAGATAAATGCCATATATAGGGCTATGCCTGTACTCTTGTGGGACCGGGGTGTTACTGGTGGGACTGGCTGGCCCCATGTGTGTGTTGTCACGGTCACACACTATGGGGCTGTGGAAGGGCAGCCTGAGTCTAAAAGTGGTAGCTCTGACAGCCTGTCCCCCTGCCCCTAATGCTCAAATAGCTCCATCTTTGAGTGTCTCCTGGTATTTATTGCCTCCCCACGCTTGCTGACCTATTCTGCTGTACATAAAAGCATCCCTGGGAATCTCTCATAAAGATGGACTCGTAGCTTGAAGCAGAAGCCTTCAGAGAGGTCTGCCCCCACCTTCCTCCTCATGTCCAGCACAAAGTGTGCCTCGCTGATGTGGTGTGGTGTAGCTCAGAAACGGGTTAAATCCTAATATAGTTAGGAACTTACAATACGGCTGTGGCAAGTATCCCTTTGTTTCCATTTTCCATCTGTAAAAGGAGGATAATACTGTTCTGTTCCCAACTGGCAGCTCCTAATGAAGCTCGCAGGTCCTGCTAAGCATCCAGAGCAGTGTGGGTTTGCTTCTGAAATGGTCCTGGCCCTGCAGGGAGAAGAGGTAACTTAAGAGCATTGAAGTAGCAGACATTACACAGCTCTGCCTTTGCTTGATCATACTGCAGAATATCAAAGGACAAGAAAATCCAATGAATTAAAAGGGAAGTTCTGTTCTGCAGAGTCATTATAGCAGAATAATGTAGATGCAGTTGTTTATTTTTGAGATTCACCCAAGAAATCTCCCAGAGAAATAGAGCTGATGCATCTGGGCTGTTCAGGATATATATTTGTTTTCATTATTACTTTTTGGCAGAAAATGTCTTCCAAAGGAAATAAATACAGGATGGTATTAGATGGGAAGACTTGGTGATTTTTAGGATGTGCTTTCCTCCCACCTTGCTTCTTTGTATTTGTGTGCTATCTTGTTCTGCGAGCTCTGTTTCATTTATAATGAAGTTTCTTTAAGTTTGATTGGCAGCTGAGGACAGTTTGCAACATCAGCTGCAGCATAAAGGCCCTTTGATGAATGGTTTAGGAAAACACAAGGAAGGAAAAGCACCAGTTTCACTAATGGGGTAGGTTTGTTGACAAAGAAGTCGCTTTGGTTTTTTTGTTGGTTTTTTTTTTTTACATTCCCTGTACTGTGAGCAGGTTTGGTGCGAGGGGTTTCTGGCTGTGCAGTCACCCAGTGTGTGTCACCACTGTCAGTGTGACCCTGGCTCTGCTGGTGGTACCATGGCCGTGGTGCAGCTCTGACCTCCAGTGCTGTCCCACCCTCAGCTTCTCCAGCCCCTCCTTCCAGCCCCCTTCTTTCCATCCACCTTGAACTCATCCTTTTTTTTTAAGCACAGGGCACATATTTATGGGGCTCCCCATTAAACTGATTCTACTGTTTGGTTTCCAAAGTATAATGGAAAAATCCCTGCAGCCCAGTACAGAGGTAGTGGGAGTGCAGGCGAGGATGGCAGGCTGAATTGCTGGAGGAATCTGATATAAATCAAAGCAGGTAGTTAAAATGGAGGAGAAATGAAAAGAGACTTCTTTATTACCAGAAACGCTTAAGTTAGTTTTCAGCAACTGAATTGGGAATAAGGAACGCAATGTGCCATACCATATTCTCTTAAGGAAAAGGATGCGGATGAAATCCCTCCTGAGCAAAATAATGAGGTTAATAAGGATAGCTGTGCCTTCCCAATTAGGGAACATGGGAGGCAGCATATTACTGTCTTGGCAGACGACACTGTGATGTCCAGCTGGGGCTGATGGTTTTAAAAGTTATAATAAGCAAGGAGATCAAAATGTGGCTGTAGTAAATAAAATCATGCCAATGCGTGGAGGGGGATTTGCAGACGAACTGTTCTGTGCAAAATTACATGCTAAAGGAATGCATTTGCCTAAAAAAGGGCAAAACTCTACAGTCTGCAGCTGTGTGTTTTGTGCTTCTCTGGAAACTTTGGATGATCCCCCCAACACCTCTGGGTGGTGAGGAATATTTACTAAGGCAGTTTGATAGGCAGTGTAATTTGGTAAAATGTCATTATTTTGTTCTCAAAAAAAAAAAAAAAAAAAAAAGGCAAGCTATGAGATTTGGGCTACAGCTGCAGTGTGAGGCTGCAGGGAGAGTGAGAAGCTTTGATTCAGGCTCTTGAAGTTACACCAAGTCATTGACTTCCAGCGTGGTCAGCTCTGGGCAGAAGGTGCTTTCTCCCAGGTCTGCCATCATACCATACCTCCAGCTTCTTCCTCCTCACACCTGGGTCAGGGCCTGGACCTCAGAATGGAAAACTTAGGCAAAGAGATGTGAAATGGAGGATTTGGCTAATGAAATTTATGTGAGCATGGACTTGGACAGGACTCTGAGGTTGGTCTCTAACACTGCTGCCAGCCTTGGCTGGGTGAGGAGAGATCTGCTCCGGGTATTTGTTCAGACCGTAGCCTTTGGAGCAGAGCCTTGCTCAATATTCCTTGTACAAAGGTGTTAACATACTGTACTTAGACATCTGAAGGAAAAGAGCATTTATGCCTGAGGGAAGAATGAACCGTCGAAATGTCTGCAGTGATTAAAGGGAAGGGACAACAAACCAAAGGGAAGTGCTAGAGATCCTCAGAATGGAAAACTTAGGCAAAGAGATGTGAAATGGAGGATTTGGCTAATGAAATTTATGTGAGCATGGACTTGGACAGGACTCTGAGGTTGGTCTCTAACACTGCTGCCAGCCTTGGCTGGGTGAGGAGAGATCTGCTCCGGGTATTTGTTCAGACCGTAGCCTTTGGAGCAGAGCCTTGCTCAATATTCCTTGTACAAAGGTGTTAACATACTGTACTTAGACATCTGAAGGAAAAGAGCATTTATGCCTGAGGGAAGAATGAACCGTCGAAATGTCTGCAGTGATTAAAGGGAAGGGACAACAAACCAAAGGGAAGTGCTAGAGATGTCAGAAGGAGGGAGAAGACATCTTTACCACCATTCATGACAAGGGGAATAGTGTGTTCTTTCCTTGCTCAAATTAGATGTATTTTTTGTTTTAATATTTGCTAATATATGCTAAGCTAAAACTGCTTTTCCAAAATTGAGAGTTATGTGCTCTGCTGCTGCCTTCAGTCACTGTGGAGCGGGGGAAGGTATTTTTCTAACTTCCACTGCTGCCTTCAGTCACCGTGGAGCGGGGGAAGGTATTTTTCTAACTTCCATGACAAGGGGAATAGTGTGTTCTTTCCTTGCTCAAATTAGATGTATTTTTTGTTTTAATATTTGCTAATATATGCTAAGCTAAAACTGCTTTTCCAAAATTGAGAGTTATGTGCTCTGCTGCTGCCTTCAGTCACTGTGGAGCGGGGGAAGGTATTTTTCTAACTTCCAGCAGGATATGATAGCAAGAGCTTTGTATTTATTTCACCTGAAGAGGAATTGCAGGCTGATAAGGCACCACTTGGTGAAGAGCTGACCTTGGTTTCCCTGAATTCCAAAGTGGAGGTTCTTTTGTTGTCACTGTACTGTCCATAGGACAGAAAGAGTCTTGCTGGCCTAATTACCTCCAATTTCCGTTAAGAAATTACTTCACTACTGAAAAGTCACGCCTGTTTTGAATATTTCTGAGAAACGTGGAAAGGTTTCAGTGAAAGCAGTTTATTATCCCTGTCACCCTGCTGGAAGAGGACCCTTTGACAGTTGGGTTGCTGGTTGGGGAACTCTTCTGGGGCTGCTCTTCGAAGTGGGTGACCCTGGCACAGTCCTGTCCCCGTGGCACCCCCAGCCTGAGCCAACATTTGCCGTGTTGGAAAGCATCTCCATCCCTTACCAAGCTCTAGAAGCACTCCAGCCTGCATTCGTGATGCACTCTGATGGTGATGGACCTATTAAAAATACCACTTCAGCTTCCTCAAAACACATGATTGATGTGTCTATCTGTTGAATATACGTAGCTGCATCCCTCACTTCACAGCCACAATCTCTATGGATGTGTGGAAGAAAACAGCAATATAGCCAAAAGCTACAGTCATTTTCTGCAGATATTTCCTCTTCTTTCTCGCACTTCTGATATATCAGATTACCTTATCAGAGCCACTGGTTGAATTATAATATCATTTATTACAGCCTATCAATCAGATTCCAATTCCTATTGCTGATAATGTGGCTTTCCTTCAGCAAATGCTATAAAAGAAAAGAGGGGAAAAAATAGGGGGGAGAATTGATTTGGGGGAGGGAGGGTGTAATCGAGAGGTTTGTCCAAAACTTGACAGAAACAACAGAATATTCTGTGGTCTGCAGGAACTGTCTTGATATTTGAGGGGAGGGGGGGGAAAACCTACCAAAAAAATCTGCTCTTCAAAAGACAGTTTATAAAATGATTTCATCTCCTTGGGTTGTTTTCGTAAATATTGTCGTCTCTACAATTCAGCAGCTGTTTGGTATGTTTATCATACAATCAGAGAGCAAGATGTCATACTCTGTGTGTTCTCCAAGGTTCAGGAGGCAGCACAGCATTGCACATCCCAGGTTTAAACTGTCCAGTTGTGTGGTACCAGGCAGTCGGTGCATTTTGAGTAGCGCTGCCCGGGCTGGGTGACAAAGTGGCTGGTTAAAGGAAAGCAAACCTGAGGTGGTGTCATTTCCAGGCAGTCAGTGCATTTTGAGTAGCACTGCACAGGCTGGGTGACAAAGTGGCTGGTTAAAGGAAAGCAAACCTGAGGTGGTGTCAGAGATCCCCAGCCTGAGTGTGGCTAATGCACAGCGAGCATCTACGGGCTGAGATGAGGTTATTGAGCAGATTGTGCATTTAGTGAGCCCGATGAAAGCAAAAGGCTTGTGTCAGAGAAGGGAAAAAGCCTGGGATGTTGCTGATCTAATGGGAACCAGCACAGGAGCGAGGAGCAGCTTCTCCTTGTTTGTTTTTGCTGTCATTTAATTGCCCTACAAGGTAAGAGATACCTTGATTGCATAAGGCTTTTTGTTCTTTATTAGGATAATTGCAGTAGTAGAAGGAAGGGTGGTCAGGTCAAGTATTAAAAAAGCTGAAATGGTGAAAAGAGACACGTCAGGCGATAGCAGCTTCGGAAACAACAAAAGCAACACGTGGTGGGTGCCATGCTCTCTGCTTTTACTGTTAATAGCAGCCTGAGAGATGAAAAATTGACCCATCATAATGCAATACTCTTACATGATTCTTCTCATCTAAAGATTTCAAATGCTCTAAAAAAAGCAGCTGCATTAATCCCTTCCAAGGATGCAGAACACGGAGCAAAAGAATGAGCTGGAACTTGCCCAAAGCCAGTCAGTAAATGCAGGGGAGTTCAGAAGTCTGTCCCCCCCCTGTTTGTCCATTCACTGGCGTGCCCTGTCCCCTGGCAGGATTCTGGGGGAAAAGCCTCAGATACTTGTCATCTTGAACTTAAGTATTCTTTTGATTTCTTTTGAAAATTCCTAATGGCAATAACTGTTTCTACTTAAGGGGAAAAATTAGAAAACTTAAAATGAGAAAAAAAAGTTCAGTTAGTGATAAACACATTTTAAGGTATCAATGTGACAGAGCAAAAACCCCAAGGCTTTATATCCAACTTTCAATGAGCGATTTCCCTGGAATTTGTGCCTTTTATAGGGCTCCCTACAATGGAGGATGGTCTTGTAATTTGTGGTGCTTGAGTTTCACGTCAGGCTCTTGTGACCTCCTGGAGAAGTTTGTTTCTTGGCTCTCCCTCAGTCGTGCCCACTGTCCCCATCCTTAAATGAGCTGGTGTTAGGACATCAGAGACCCTTGGAGCTTTCATCGGGGGGGGCACAAACCAGACTGCAGCAATGCTTATCTTGCCCAGCACATACAGTCGATAGCTCAGCAAATTAGTTTTACTGGCCTGATCTGCACCTTTAAAAACAGCGTGTAACCTTAATCTGCTTTAGATAGTTGGTTTGAGATATTTACAGCATATAATTTTCCTTAGCTCTCTTCTTCTTGAGCTGTTTAGTGTCTGATTTCTTTAATGAAAGAGGATTCAGTGTTTCATTTGTAATGAATACACTTAATATAATCTCCCAGAGAAGACAGACAACTGTCACAGCCCATTGTATCATCCACCATCGCATCACAGGAGGAGAGGCAGGGACCAGGAAAGTTTTATGCCAAAATTAAAAATGGAACGAGTGCCTAGATTCAGGGAGATCTCTTGACTGCATTTTCAAAAAACGGCATGAAGAGATAGGATTTTATATTTTTTTTTCTTTCAGCTTTACAGTAAAAACTAGAATTTTGCTCCTGGAATATTTTTAGCTGTCGGTGTTGCAGGGAAGAGCATCTCAAGATGTTTGGCAGGAGTCTTCAGTACCTTTGAAAAACCTGGGGAGGATGTGATCTTTGTTGTGCTGGGATGAATCCAGGAGATGAGGAGCGAGGGGTTTGGCTTTGCAATGAGCCACTTCCTTGCAGCACAAGAAATGCAAATGCAATCACCCGGTTTTCCCCCTCCCTCCAAAACAAACAATAATCAAAGTGGCTCTTAGAGGCTGACATACAACAAAAAGTGAGAAAATAAATGAGCCTGACCGAGGCAGGAACTAATCCAAATCACATACTAAATAACCCCCTGCTCCCCAAAAAAGCCAACAAAGCCCAACCAAAACTGCATCCTCACCCCCACTGCCAACAAAAAGTCACATAATGAGGTAATTTCAGTTTGATTTAGGCTTTATGATTTTTTGCATCTCGGTGTGAATCTCATCAATGTTGTTTTTAAAAATGGTCTCCTTTTGTGTTCGTTATGATATAGAGAACCTTCAAAGCAGTTGTAAGGAAAAAAGAGTCATTATTTTTGATAAATTACGTACCATGATCAGGGTAAGGAGTAGCTCAATCCGTCCTTCCTCTCTTAGGGCTTCAACACAAAAGGAAAACAAGACTTCAAGCTTTTGAACATTGAATCAGTGACAGAGACAGTACCCATACGTTTTTAAGTGACATTAAGGTCACTGAACATTCATTCTTAGAGAAAGGGTCATACTGACATGGTAATTATTGATATTTTTTTTTATTACTCTTTTTTCCATACCCAGAGGCTCTCTTTTCCTGTGTGCATTTGTGCGTATCTTATTCTAGCTTTTCATTTTCCTTGTGCTTCAACCTATTGAGAATTTTTGCGATTTAATCACGTAATTATAGGATGACCAGAGGTGTGTGGAAGGTTTCAGGGTGCAGCCCTATAAATGAGAGCTCCAGGGATGCCCCTTCCAAAAGCACAGCTCTGACCCACAGCGCCTGGGACCAGGGCTCCAGGGCTCGTTGGTGAGCATCTGCCCAGTTGTGTAGACATGAATAATCCCATGACAATATCTGTGATTATCTGTGGTCTCAGTCGTGGGGCTAGACTTAAACCCCCACTAAATCTTCATTGAAATGGGCTGGAACAAAAGAGGGTTTTGGCATAAGGGCTCCAAGCAGGATGTGAAAGGCTGGGGTGACTCTGAGAGTCTTTAAGAGTGGTTGTTGGGGGATATGGTGTAGGGGAGAACTAAAAACCCTCACTAAATCTTCATTGAAATGGGCTGGAACAAAAGAGGGTTTTGGCATAAGGGCTCCAAGCAGGATGTGAAAGGCTGGGGTGACTCTGAGAGTCTTTAAGAGTGGTTGTTGGGGGATATGGTGTAGGGGAGAACTTTGTAGAGTAGGGTTGAGGGTTGGACTTGATCTCAAGGGTCTTTTCCAACCTGAATGATTCTGTGGGAGGTGGAGAAAGCCAAGGCTGGGGCTGTGGAGGAGCAGGCAGGGAACACAAAGCACAATTACAGCAGTGGGATGAGCTTTAGGCTGAGAACCAGACTCCGTGACTGATGTTACTGAGCTGTTGGCGGATGCTCCACCACCCTTCACTGTTTAGCTGGATGTTAATGTATGTACAGGCATCAGTTTGGGGGTCAACTGTCGCAGAGAATTTGGTCTCTGTGGGGGTCCAGGCAGACCCCTGTGCCAGCCCTGCCTTGGCATCCTTCCCGCTGGGGCACGGCTTTTAGATAGGCTTCTACTTTCAAAGTGCCAGTGTAGCACTTTATCTTCTCCTGCTGAGCCACCCAGTGTCTCTATTAGCTCGATAATTACTCACCAAAGTTCCTGTTTTCATAGCAGTGATAACAGTTGTTAATCACATGCTGCGCTAGGATTATACCTCCTATGCCAATCCCATGCATTATTCTGAAAACTTGACACACACTGACCTGGGAAGTGTATTAATGCAGCTGCAGCAAGTCGTTAAGCTTTAGTTATTGTGGGTGTTAAGTGTGTGAGGATGGAAGTCGTGTTCAAAGATATCTGATGGGGAATCACAGCAGTCTTGGGGCCAGCAAGTTCATTCTCCTGGTTTTCATGTGGGGACAGGATCACAGCTGGAATAGAAATGGGGTGAAAGTGGCCATAGAGAGAGCAGCAAAGGCAAAACTGAGAAAAACGGGGTTTCTTCCTCCTTTCTGAACCCCTGAAAGAACATCCCAAGTAGATGAGATCCAGCTCTGAGAAGAGAGCATTGACTGTTGGTTGAGTGGTTAAATGCAACTCGGCAGCAAAGGGTATTGCCCTTCAGTTTCCCGAGTTCATTATCCTTTAAACATCAACAGCACAACAAACTCTCCTGTCCCACGGATTGTTTTCCCCTGAAAACCCGGAGGCTTCTCCTCAGGTGGTCCCCGAGCTGCCCCCGCGAGCAGAGGGATGTGTGAATGGGCACTGGGGGTGATGGACTGTCCTGGCTGAACTTCCATTGCTCAGTGTTTATCCAAAGCAAAAGAGAGAGGGGGGGGTCAGGGGAAGAGGCAAAACACATCTCAGCAACAAAATGACTGCTGCAGGGAAGGAAAAAGCTGCTTTTATTGAATGATGCTGGCACAAACAAAAACAATTTTCTTCCCCTTTTGACTTAATTTTTCTCCGCTTGTGTTTTGCATAATAAGGCTGTAGATCCATTGCTGTTTTGGGCCAAGCTATGGGGCAGTTTCTTTTTTTTTCTTCTCCTGCTTTTGTCTATCAAGAGGGTTATTCAGATGGGCCTGGTTATGACATGGTGGCCCCAGCCAGCACATCTTGGCTGCAGGAGCTGATGGGCTTTGAATGTTATTTGGCAGCACTTGTTATAGATAGCATCTAGGGTTGGTTCTTTGGCTCTGCAACATACAAATACAGATTTGTTCACTACTCCTGGGTTAGAAAAATCTCTTTAAGGCTACTCTCCAAACAGAAGGGATCATTTTGAGAAACCTTTCTTTGCACTGTGCCTGTGTCTGACTTGGATGAATGGAGATGCATCCTCCTTTATGTCTCTTCGTGTGGCAGGGATGGGATGAGGGAAGGACTGCCGGGAGTTCTTTGTGTCTCCAAGTGCAATATCATTGAGTCCTCTTGGTTTCCCTTTATTTCTGTGTGTCACAGAGTCTTTTGCTGACCAGCAGTTATCACCTGTCTGACTCCTGTCTCTCTCTGTGCTGTTCTGAGAAGTGTGAGGATATTTACCTGCTTTTAACGTCCTTAGTCTCACCAGCACTAGTCTTCTATAGCCAGGTCTGAGGCTCCAACTTGAGGGGCAGATGTGATACTTGGTGAAAAGGGCTATCAAAATGTTTCAGGAAGCCACAACTGGAGATGGGAGATCTTTTTTCACTGAGAAGATACTTATATTTGTTAAGCTCGAGTGGAGATGCCCATTCCTGTGCCAGGGTTGGGAGGGGGCTGCTGAGAAACCAGAACCCAAATGGCTTGATTTCTTCCTCTTAGGCTCTGCAGCAACAGCAATCTGGAGAAAAAAAAAGAGTAACTAGGTCAGGTGAAAAGGGGCGGCGAGTCCCCAGCTGTGCCCAGCCAGCTGAAAATCCTTGGATCCTGAAAATGAAATGTGGGAGAGCTGACCTGGGGGGTCTGTGACCGCGGTGTCCAGCGTGGTGTTCTCGGCAGCCTTGCTGAGGCACAGACCCCTGTCTGTCCAGAGAAGCCCCATCTTAGAGCTGCAAAAGAAAGGAATGAATTATGTACAGCGATATATCCAAGAGCAGGAACAAGGCTCGTGATGGGATGCAGAACAATTCAGTCCCGTTCTCGGTGTTGCGGTAACGCCTGTCACTGCTGACACGAGGGTGCTCTCTATCCCCCAACCTCATTGCCCGGCATCTGTGAAGCAGGGGTTGTTTGCCAAAAACAGGAGTTGGGGATAAACAAATCTGTTACGTAACTTTTCAATTGCCAGGAAACGTGATGATTTTTGACTCCTGCTGTCGGAGTCGAGTAATGGGTTCAGGATAGGAAGGTGCCTACAGAAATGAGTGGCTTTCGCTCATTTCAGGACACAGTTGACATTGTAAATAAACTTACAAGGCCAAAATCTGCAGTTCGGGGTAAATAACTGTGACTCTCTGATCTGGCCTGTAACATTGCTAATGTTTATTTACCATTATAACTTAAATTGTTACAGCAAACTGCTTAATAATTGCTATGTGTAATGCCCTGAGCTATCTGGCCAGGAGAGGCAGGAGCCACCATGCATTATTCACAAATGTCCTTTAGGACCCATCTGAGAAACCACCCTGACGCATTCATTAGCAACAGATAATGGTTCTGGTGGCCTTTCTTCTTCCTTCTGCATCCTGTCCCTGAATTTCTGGTTACAGACACCGCAGACACAGAGCTTTATGGCACCAGCTTTAGTAAAGAGCCTTGTCCAGGTCTCTGTGTGTGACCTGCACCCAGTGGATGTCACCAGGTGGGACAGGAGATGTGTCCCACAGCTTTAGTAAAGAGCCTTGTCTAGGTTTCTGTGTGACCTGTGCCCAGTGGATGTCACCAGGTGGGACAGGAGAACATAAAGGATTCTTTTGCAGCCTGGCTGTGCTGAACTCGTCCCACCGTCCCAGTGCTTTGGTGCCTGGTGGTCATCAAAGACTGTTCTTAATTTACTTTGCAATCAAAAGGAATATGAGTTGATGAAGCACAGGGAGAGCGAGAAGATGCTATCTAGATGCAAAATGATTAAAAGCTCTTTTTGTTTAAATTATGCCTCATCTCAGGGGTAGTTTAAAGCGCGTAATAGTCCATAGAACAGTTGTGCAGACTTGATGCATTATGATATTTTTATGTACTGTTTGAAAAATTACAAATGGAAGGGTTTACTTTTTAAAATAGGCTTTAAAATACTTCCCATTTAAAAGGCATCAGCTACACCTGATACCAGATGATTTTGTTATGAATAAGAGAAAACGATAAGTGAATAGAGCAATGTAACTTCTCCGTGCTGTTTTGAAGTTCCCCTATCCCAAAGCACTTATCAAAGCTATTTTTTGAAGTATTTTATTTAATGACTAAACTGATTGGTGATGCAGTGATTGTGTTAAGCACGTGCTCGGATGTTATGGGCCTGATCCTGGGCTGATTCGTCCGTGTTGCTCTGTTGATGTAAAGAGAGGGATGAGCTGAAATGCAGGTGTGTTGGGAAATCCCAGGATAAAATGCACTGGGGAAACCCTGGGAAGGCACTTGTGGAGCAGAGCAGCCTGTGGTGGTGTGTGCCTGGGACAAAGCAAAGCGGTTGAGCAGCTGAAAGGAAGTTACCACGCTTCCTGGCCAAGTAAAATGATGTTTTTCTGGGCTTATCCTGCAAGGTGCTGAGTACCTTGGGCCCCTGCCTGTCACCCACAGGAGCCAAGGGCAGCCAATATCCCTGCGGGGTCAGACACTCCTTTATTGTGGGCCGTTCAAATAGTATTTGAAAGACTCCTTAGAAACAACTGCCTTAAAGTAAAACTCTGGCTATTAATTGTAATTTATGTTGGGAAAGTTGAACAGCATCTTTGCTTTTCCAGAGTGTAATCAGTCATGTTTTGATATATACAAACAAAATAGCTTGGGGAGAATCAGAGGGAGAAACAATGACTAATGATCCTGTGCTCAGGCTGTGGATGCTGGTGTTCCAATTCATCCCCTCCCTACTCCAAGGTTACTTTTCTCTTTCCTTTCAAGACCACTAAATCAGGAAGCTTCTTTACTGGGGAGTAAGGAAATATTAGAACTTAGCAATGGCACGTTTCTCCTGTGATCTGAGTGTCTGGGTGTGAACTTGGACAAAATGCAGTCTTAACGGAGCTCTATCTTGAGTTCTACAAAACTTGGATCTCTAGTACTGTGCTGGGCCAGCTTCCCAAGAATTAAAATTAGAATCAGTCACTAGTTTAAGGCACATTAAGCTCATGCCAGATAAGGATTTTGGGCCTGTGTTACCAGCTCTTACTGGAACTGATCATCACAGAGCCAACCTTCAGCCTTATCTCCAACTCATTGATGGACAGAGAAACACAGAAGACAGGCCGTGCTCAGGAGACCTGCTCAAGCCATGAGAGACTGCATAGAAACTAATGGAACTGTGTTGCTCTCTTGAGGTAAACTTCATGTTAAGGCATCAGAGTCTTGCAAAGAGTTGGGTGTGAGGTCAGAAAACCTGGAGCTTGTGTTGTAAGGGACTGGCTGGGTGACCTGTGCAAGAGCTCTCTGCCCTCAGGGGATGCTTCACTTTGGGCTTCAACCAGACCCTGAATTCCACCTTCTCTAGTGCAGAAGCTGTAGGAAAATCTCATACCAATGAGTCCCTGTTTAAACACCAGCGTAGTTTACCTCAGCTTTTTTGTCTTGATCTCCTCCCAATCTGCTTTTACGCACGTGGCTGCAGGATGAGGACCGGCTCCTGCCTCTGGCTGTGAAGGTCTCTCTCCTGCTCTTGCCGTTGATTCCAGTGACATCTGTTGTGTGCCTCTGCTTACACCACTGCACCGACGTGGTTACACACATCCTCACATCCTGACAAGCTCTTAGAGCATCCACTCTCTGCTCTGTGGGCAAATGTTTGTGTGTGATGTGTACGTGCATGTTTGCACACGCGCGGCCTCGCGGTAGGTGATTTGGGAGGAGAGATGCTAGGCAACACGGACACCTCCCGGCATCATCTGCTGAGGGGCCCTAAACAGCTTGCATTTGTTTTGGAGTGAAAATCCTCCAACTGCTCTCGTGTCAACCCTGTAACACGTCCCAAGATGCTGCACTGCTGGAAAGTGGGGCTTGCCACTGAAATGTCTGAGCACAAGGCTAATGTGATTGCGGAGATAAAATGCCACATTCATAAAATCACCGTGTGCCGAGTAACTGCTGAGTGGCCCAGGCCAGATGCTGATGTCAGCTCCTCCGGCGTATTTCCCCTCCTTCCGATGGATTATTCTGGCTTTGCATTGGAGGCTGGCTTCTGGCCAAAGAGTTTTGCCTTTGGCCAGATGAGACAAGTTGATTCTTTAGGACAGACAGGACCTTGCAGAATAGCAAGGGACTGCTGCAACCTGCCGTTTCTCCTCCGCCAAGTTGGGGGACAGCGTGGTGCTGGGGGTACTGTGATCTAAGAAATATCAGAAGGTAAACGTGTGGGGAGAATGAGCACTGCCCCATTGAGGAACCGATGCTTTATTCTCAGTTTAATGGAGACACCTGTTTCTTCCCTGAGATTTTTTTCTCAAGGCAGTGTGTTGCATTAGTGCGACTTCTTAAAATGACAAGTACTTGCATTTGCATAAATGCCTGTGCATGCCACCATGTGAATAAGAAATATTTTTACAGCCCAGGGATGCTGAGCTTGCTCTGACCTCAGCTGAGGTGAGAATGTGATTTTTCTTGCAAGATTTTCAAGGTGTGCACGCCAGGACTGGCTCTGATGTTGTGCCCTATCAAGCTCAGCCTCCTTGGGAAGAGGGAAATGCTCTATCTTGGAAGGCATAAAGTTCCTGCTGAGATTTCTTTGCTGTGTAGGTGTGACAGGAGACAAAGTGAGGTGTGATGTTGTAAGTCTAAACAAGTACATGGTTGTTGTTTGTCAGAGAGAGCCAGGTCGCTCTGGCTGCACATCTAATGCCTCTCTGACTTCTCAGCATTAATGAGGAGCAGAAGGGTTCCTCATCAAGGATGCGGTCCCTATTATCAGGCTGGAGAGGGAGGGATGGTACACAATACAGGAAAAAAGACTGGAGACATTTGAAAGAACAAATGCAGTTTGGGGGAGCTGTGTGGAGCCTGATAATAAAGCTGCGATTGTCTCTCTTCTCCCTTTATTTAGAACTACCTTGTAGCCTGGCTTAAAGTTTAAATAATAATATTAAAGAAAGAAAACAAATCAAATACCATACAAAGCAAAGTGCTTCAGTGCTTCCAATTTAACGGCTCATGTGAGAACCTGAAAAGACTCATACTCAATAATGAGTCATTTCATCTCAGTGACTGTTGATGAAGAGCTGCTGTTTGTCACTTCTGCTCTTGAGGGAATCTTCAAAGCCAGGGCAGCTCTGGAGGAGGAAGGGCTGGATCCCTTCGAGGTCAGCTCAAGAGCTACCTGTTGACTCTCAGGGACTTCAGATCAGACCTTAGGGCATCTGGTGTTCCACAGTGTGCTGCTGTGACGTGTCCTGGAGGGTGAAGGGACCTGTGGCCAGCCAGCCCTGTTTGGTCCCCAGGAACTGTCTGACCAGACCTGTCACAAGGCACCCCGACACTGCCTCGTGGAGCCCTTGTCTCCCAAGCTGCTTCTGCTGGTGGCACAGGACCTGCAGGGTGTCACCTCTCAAGGTGACGAGCTCAGAAACAGCAGTGACAGCAGCAGATCTTTTCAACCCTAACGGGCTCCTGTCACTTCTTCCTGCCCTGATGCCCTTCTGGGATGCTGGGAGAAGGCTGTGTCGTGCAGCAGAGCTGAAACAGAGGAGAGGGGAGGAGGTGAAAATAGAAATAGCTGGGAAAGAATTCCTGAATGGCTTCAGGCAGTGTAAATCCTTGGCAAAATGAAACCACCCTTCAAAACAAGACCCTACGGGTAAACTTTGTGTGGGGGGTCACACTTGGAGCGTGTCTACGTGTAGGGAGGTTTCAGAAGCATTTTCCTGCCCACAGCACAAACAAATACCGTGTGATTGAATTGTGAGGCTGGGCAGGAAGCTGTTTGTACTTTCCAGCCAAATTTATGCAGAAGAGACCGAATAAATGATGCCCTGTGATATTTGTGCAGTACCGTGTGATCGAATTGTGAGGCTGGGCAGGAAGCTGTTTGTACTTTCCAGCCAAATTTATGCAGAAGAGACCGAATAAATGATGCCCTGTGATATTTGTGCAGCCCAAGATGGTATTTGTCCATCCAAAGCCAGTTGTTACACACTCAGAGGACAGCAAATGTGTATAAACTTGCTCTTTAAAGGTAAGTTTTTAATTTTGGAGGTTCTTTGAAAATCTGGCCTGTATTTTCTGCCCAGATTGGCTTCTAAATCTCCACTGGGCAACCATACATTAGAATTCATCCTTTCTGAGCTCTGTTTTGGAGAAGGGAAGAAGTTGAATCTCTACCTTTTAATGCATATTACTTACTGGATGGGGTTTTCACAGCCAAGCTCCTGGAAAATAGTAAATCTGAAAGGAAAATCCATTTTTAAATCATTAAAAGCATTAAAAATGACCTTTACCTGCTGCAAACGTAATCCGTTAATAATGTGCCTTGAACTGGACAGATAATGGGGATCTTCCACTCAGGGATTAAGGGATTGTGTGAACTCGGAGCTGCTGATTTACTGAGAAAACAGGTACTTTTTCAAAAATCACAGGTGGACCCATATAGGTACTAACACCAATACCAGGACACACTCTCATCTTGTGCCTGTCCTGGATTTTAAAATTTGCACAAGTATCTGTTAGAGTAAGCGCTGAGAGTTTGGCATCTCTGAGCAAGGGATGCTGATACAACAACTTTTTGGTTGTTACAAGTATTTGCATCAGAATATTATCTGGGGCCCTGAAACATGGATTAGGCTCTTTGTGTTCTTGGGACATATTTAGGGTGGCTTAAATTCAGATTGCTGATTCCATTTCTCTTGCTCTCCTGTGCTCTAAAGGGAGAAAATCCAACAAGAAATGAAGTACATAAGCGTTTCCAGCTGTAACTCCTGTTGGTTTTTTTTGCGGCACACAAAGCTTGGACAGCCTTTATGTTTGGGTGTGATCCTCTTTAGAAATTCTGCTGTTTATCTTCACATAAGACACGAGTGGTCACCTCATAGCTCTTGTCCAAAGTAGGAACACAGAAGGTGTGGTTTAATTGTGGATTTCTCTCTGGTGCCAGTCAGAGCCATTTCCCTGGTGTCCTGCATCAGGTGGGACCATCGCCCGGCGTTCCCGGGGGGCACTGGGCTGGCTGTGCCCTGAGAAATTGAGAGTTAAAACACGCATCCCCCAGTGGGTATGCTTCTGGTGTGATCCTGGGAGTACTGTCATAGCACAGCCAGGCTGGATTTCCCAGTTTTAAGTGAATAGGGAGAAGGCAGGGGATGTTGGCGTTGTCACCCTCATCAATCTCCGCTTGCTCCAGTCACTATTGCAAATAGAAGTTAAATGTTGAGAATGTACCAAGCAGCGCAGACAAAACCTTGCACAAGGCTTCTTACAGCTGAGGAGGCTTCATGGCGGCTAGGATGTGTCAGCTTGATTTATCACACAGCTTCGGGAGAAAATAAACAATTCTGGTGGCAGAACAGAGCTTTGCTCATTGAAGAGCCATCAGATTTGCCAGGACAGTAATGGGCTGGGAGATAGCCCTGGGGGGCGGGTAGAGCCAGGACTGGGAGCTGCCAGGTGAAATAGCAGCAAATGCTGCCTCTCATGGAGATCTTGCAGGAGAAACCTGATGTGCTTGTTCTCCTCTGTTACGGCTCCTCAGCACGGTGGGACCTGGGTCTCCAAGCACTATTGCCTTTCTGATAATGATAACGGTGAAAGCGTGTCCAGCTCTTCTGTTGAGCCTCACTAGGGAAATCATCTTTTGAGATTAATCTCCCCCCTTTATTTCCTGTCTCTTAACAAGGCTTGTTCCAAAGACAAGCCTTGTCATAATCCCCTCTCAAGGTGAAAGGCATTGCGACAGCAGCTCTAAGAGGTGGAGGTGGTGGCAAACTCTGGAGCCAAACGCTTCACAGAGGAAGCTTTGTGTAATCAATTAACACAGGGTTAACTCTTGAGCACGGCTGTATAATTATGTCTGCCTTTTCTCTTGATATTTTCCTGGATTAATTATGTCTGAGTATGGCTGAATGGATTCCTCCTGATGCCAGACAAAGAGCATCCTCTTCACCCTGGGGAAGGACACCAAACTGAGACAAGGGAGACCCTCACCCAGGGTGTGAGGACCCTGGTGGGCTGACTGGCTCCCAGAATTACTGAATATGGAACTGGCTTTCTTGGAGATTGGAGGAGAGTGTCCTAGAGGAGGATGTCAAATGCTTTGAGGATGAAGGGAAGAATATAATCCTCTATACCTCATGTTGGTATGTCATGTTTTGAGTGTGTAGTTTTCACTGTGATCAAAGGAGCCTGGACTAACAGGGAAGGTGTCTGGTCTCTTTTGTTTCTGTCTGACTCTTGTATGATGGGAGGTGATTGGAGCTGTCTTTTCTCCTTTTGCCTTTCATGTATGCACAGACAGATCCTCCAAGCGAGGGCTGGTTTTTGCTGTGCTCTTGGGTAATGCCTAACACAGGGTCTGTGGTGGGTGTTCCCAGATGCATTAGGCTCGTGGTGATGCCCGTTGGGCTGCCTTAGTTGTCTCCACCGTTGACTGCCTTGTTTCTACTTACTGGTGGCTGCCTGTGGTGCTCCCTGGGACCTGGCTAAGACATAATTTCATCCAAGCTGTACAAATTCAGCTAAAGACTAGGCCTGTGTTTTCTTCCCTTGGAAACTAACAGTATTTAGGTTATCAACTACTTAGAGATCGACAATAATCTGCAGACACCAATAACAGACAATACTGTGCTGTAGAATCCTGCTTCCAGACCCTGGACTGTTATCCTCAGGGGGAAACTGGGTTAGAGTGGTGTGAAAATAGTTCATCCAGATCTCTGGTGAGCTGGCAGCAGAGCAGAAAGTAAATCCATGAGTTTCAGTAGGGATGTGGAAACTTTATTGCACTCAACAAGTCAAATGGACCTTTGGATGTACCCGGACTGGGGTGGGCGAGAAAAGAGCATTCAGCCAGAGCAGCCTCCTGCTTTTTCTGATTTCCAACCATCCACGTGCCCCCGGGTACGTGTGAAACCCGTGGTATATTTATTGTCAGTAGGGATTTCCCGAGCAGCTTAAGTACTTAAGTCTCATTAGAATCCAGCAGGAATTGGGCCTTGCCTGTCTCATTTGTGTCTCTGAAAAAAACAAAGCTTGAATTCTTTCTACTTTGGGAGTTTTTATTCCTCCTCCCCTGGATGGCCTGTGCCGAGCAGGCTGCAGCACCCAGGACTCCATGTACCACTTGCCTCTGCAGATCCAGAGCTGCTCACGAGGTACAGCTGGGCTAACAAGTGATGCTTTAGCCCATTATCTGGGAGGTATGGTGCATGGGCTGAGTCAGTTAAGTGATTATCCCAGGAATGTATGGGGCAATAAATGTCTCTCTTGCTCATAACCCAGCAGCTAATGCAAAGAGATACTGCCGGGCTGCTCTGTTTCTGCTGGGCTCTACTGCATTTAGATTGCAATTAGGTTGTATATTTAAAAAAAGCGCAGTTCAGCTGCTCTGTAATTCACTGAAGGTGAAACTCACCCCTGTTCAGCAGTGCAGGCCTGGGTATTCTTATATTCCCCCCCTATTTTTTCCTTGGTTTCTGCAACATGAACACCCTGCTGTAGTCCATTTGGCCTCTGGTTGTCTCAAGGTGAGCACCTCAAAAACACTAGGTTTTTACTTCAGAGGTTGCATTTCAGCCAAACCCCTTGACAATGGAGTTTTGTGTTTTATTTCTACTGCTGGAAGCATCTGGAAGAGCTGGATGCTGGATGCCTCGTGTAGGTGCTGCACAGAGGGTGTGCCTGTACTGCAGCCCAGGCTTGATATGAAGTTGGAAAGTTTCTTGAACCCCAGGTGCTTGGGTGAATTTAAATCAAGTCCTGTATGCAATGTGACTAGTCCCTAAATTTAAAGTTTGTCCCAGCCAGACAGCACCCTTGCTTTAAAACACAGGTCATGCTGTCTCCTAGTGACCTCTCCTCTTCTAACTGCTGAGTTTTCAATATTTACACTAGTCCTATTTGCAAGACCTTTTTCAAAGGCCCACGGATGGGAAGCTGAATTTTTGTTCTGTTCCTTTGAAGGCTGAGTTTCTCATAAAATAATATCACGCCAGGAACTGGAAGCAAAAAATTAATGTGTCATCAAACTTGGCATATTCTCTTAGTTTGGGAAATATTTAATTTGATTTTTATCTCTAGCAGTGATTGCAGTGCCATGTCCTTAGAATCATACAGGTCTGAGAGCTTTGCTCTACTTGACCTTGTGTGAGTAATGTACACTTGCAGGTTAGTGTAAAAGGCAAAGGGGAAAAAAAACGCAAAACCCTCTTGCAGTCTTTAAACCTTCTTTTTTTTTTTTTTTGAGTACTGTCCCAGGTGACAGTATGAGCATGTACCAAATGCAGTGTGATGCTAACAGCTGTGTTAAGTGTCCCTGGATGCTGGCCTTTTGTGTAGCTGCAGGTGGTCTGCCCTTGCTTTGGTGTGGCAGTTCCCTCATCAGACCTGCCAAGCTTCTGGATGGATCCTTGCCCTGGAATCAAAAGGGAAATTTTAATTAATATCTGGTCATTTGGAATTCATAACTTTGAACAATTCTAGTGAGTCTGTGAAACCCACGAGCCATTAATGAGGCTGCTGTAAAGCCATAACTGATCAGCTCTGATGAGGAACTCTGATGTCTTGTCTTGTAGCACACGCCAGGGTCATCAGCAGCCCCAGTGCATCCCAGTTGGGCACCCTGCTTACGTGCTTGCAAACGTAATTGGCTTAGGAAACCGAGCCCCTTCATCCACGAGGTGGCTATTCATTAAGGGAAGGGAAGAAAAGACCATGAGAAAGCTCGCTGTCATCTGTAAATAGCCAGTTTCTTCCAAAATTCACATCTCAGCCTGGTGATTGATAGAGAAGTTCATAAATGCTTTAAATGCATATAGCTAATGACAGCCCAACGCTTTGCTCTTTTTCTTCTCGAAAAGGTTACTTCCCTGTTTGGGGTTTTACTGGGGATGTGTTTGTGTGCACTTCGTCTCCCTTCATCCTTCATCCCGGCAGGCTGGTCCTGTGCCTGGGCACTGGCCTTGCTATTTTTTCTTGAAAACCATTTGTGAGTCCCTCCTCCAGCTTTTCACGTTGCTGTCTGCCCGGGCATGCTTGGGAGAGCACCAGCGGGAGGAAAAAGGTCACAGAGAAAAGATGGGATGTAAGAGAAAAGCAGAGTAAGTGAAGGAGAAAGGAAGAGATTTTGCTCTCTTGCACAAGGATGAACCTTGTGAGCTGAGGTGGTAAAGGAGGGAGCTGGGACAGAAGCGAAGCGTTGTATGGGAGTGAAAGGGAGGGAGGAAGACAAGGAGCAAGAAAGATTAAGGGAGTAAAAGTGTGTGAGAGAAAGATGGAAGAGAATGGAGGTTTTCCATGGTTAGTTCTGTGCTGCTTCTGACTCAGCTGGAAGTGAAGGCTCTCCATCCTTTGTCTCATCTCTCACTTCATCTCTGGGATGGCACTGCCTTTCCTGCAAGGGGATGGGAGATTGGCTTTTCATGTGGAGAATGGGTCTCTGTGAGGAAATCTGTGTATGTCACACCTTTTATTCTCAAATCTGGTGTTACTGGAGAGCCCTTGTAACTCACCCAGTCCCTTTCCAAGACATCATGTCCTTATGAAGTGCTGGCGAGGGGAGCTGGGAATGAGCTGATAGGAATTAATAAAGACTGTGGTTACTTTGTGTGCTCTTTTAACCTGCCCTGAGCATAAGGACTCTCTAGTGAAAGTCAGATGATTTGCACCACTGAGATCAGTGAGACTTACTCTCTTTTTCCTAGAGCAAAGCAGCAATGATCACTCTCCAAACGAGCAGGACTAGTTTTCCTCCTGCTCGGTCACTGCAATTCCCTGGAACCACTGCTTGGGCTGAGTTTCTTCTGCTGGGGAAGGAGGAAAGATGAACTAAAATGAATTAAGGCCTCTTTAATTCTGAAGAGGAGGGTTTGTGTCATGGTCTAACACAGTTTAACTAATCTACTTTAAAATTAATTTGGTTTAATTTTCCTTAGGGCCCCCATGTGGATATACCCTTAAATACCTAGAATAAATAACAGGTAACTCGGTTGTAAATCACCAGAAGTAATTGTGTACCTACTTACCTATTGTAAATCAGCAGTAACTCCAGTGGGGCTGATTCTCTTCATGTATACCTGGAATAAATGAAGAGTAACTTGCTGTAAGTCAATAAAGCTAATTTTCTTTCTACTTTCCTGGGATAAAACAAGAGCAAGTCCAGAGGTAAGGAGCTCAGCTGAGAGAAATTCAAACCAAGAAGGTACATATTTTTGCTTCTGAGGATAATTAACTACTAGAACAACTGACCAAGGACTGCAATGGATTCTGTGTGAATGTAGACTTTTTCTGTCAAGTTCAGCTAATTTTCTAAGAGGCTGCTCTTGCTCAAGCAGGCATTAGTATGGAGGAAGGTCTCTGGTCTGTGACAGACAGAGTATCATGCTAAATGAGCATATTTCTCCTTGCACCTCTTGGTGTGTTAACCCTGGAAGACACTGGGAAGGTCAGAAGAGCTACTCTTATTTTGGAAGCTCCAAACAAGGCTTGTTGTGGTGGCTGAGGAGGAGGCAGTAAACCAGCCATGAAAGGTTGAGATGAGATGATCCCATCTCTCTTGGTTCCTGTGATTGCTGTAGCCCTGGTCTTGTGTAGAGGGGAGAGTCAGGGTGGCAAATAAAGGAATGAATTCATGTCTTCTACTCCTGCAGGTAACACCTCATGTGAGTAACCTCAGCATCTTGCAGTCAGATCTGAGCTACTTCTGAAATTGCTCTTTCCAGGTTCTGCTAAAAGTGGTGTCAAACCAACTCAGCTTGGTAAGAGCTGCAAAGTCTACACAGGGAAAGTCAGTGGGCATTTGGGTTATTAGCTGGGGCTGTTGGACCACCAGTAGGACCAGTGTTTGGTCAGCCAGCTGAGACACCTACACAACCTGCAGTGACTCTTCTGCTCACACCCTTGCACGTGAGTTCACTCCAAGCTGGAGCAGCTGCAGTGCTGTGCTCACAATGTAGGTCCAGCTAAAAACTCAAATTTACACCAAAAAAACTAGCATAGGTGAAATACTGTAAAGGTTTTATCAGTAAAATGTCCATATTCACCATCCGTAGAGGGTTACTTAATGCCTTTGATAGAACAAACGTGGTCTTTGCGTTTTGCTGTTTGTCCATCTCTGTAAGCCCTGAGTGGGATTTATGACTTATGACTATGAAAAAGAACTAATTATAGTAATGGTGGTATATCATATGTTATTTTTTTCCCCCCTTTTGACAATCCAGCCTCTGGCAAATTTTCCACTCAAGTCTAAAAATTCTGCATTGCTTTCTGAAGCAGAGCTCCGTCCTACTGATGCAGTTTGCAGTGAAATACGACATAAAGAGCAAACTGGCAGAGAACATAATTAGCAAAGTAGGTAGAAACCCTGTCTGATGTTGTGGCATTTCACACCCTATTTACAGAGGAATTAACACCTTCACTGTCACACTTGGGACACTGCATTTCACTCTGGTAAGGAGGATTTGTCTTGACTAGAAAATTGATTTAAAATCACATGGTCATCTTTCCGCTAGCTCCTTGATGTGGCTGTGGGGTTCTGTTGTCCTGTCCCCTTGGGTCTCGCAGCTCCTGTGCAGGAATAGTTTTCAGCCCCAAAATTATTCTTTTCTTAGTAATTTGGTTCAGCCTTGCATTAAGTTGCCTAAATTTATGGCTGTGCCTCAGAATTGAACTCCAGACTCTCTAGGGATTTTTCTCATTTGTGTGAATAAACCCAGTGCTGCTCTCATTTGCAAAACTAGCGTGCCAGATGCTCTCCAGTCTGTACCCTTCAGGAGAGGGCTTTGCATCCTTTCCCTTCATAGCACAGTGATGGGAAGGCCCAAAGTTAAATTGAAAAAGGGCTGGTTACTTTATTTTCGAAGCCTATTGATCAGGGCTTGGCTGGCCTCTGCTTGCACCATGTTCATCATCTGGCCTTAAAGTTGTTAAACTGGAAAAAAGAAGTGGAACAAGGGGGGAAAAAGCTGGTTTCATAAGGGCAAGTTGAGTGTTTTTCCTGCTAGGGATCTTTCACCTCCATGATGAGTCACGGGGGAAGATGGATAGAGAGGGAATAAGGATGACTTCATGTGCGTGAATTGGTCTCCCTTAGATTTATGCCTAAGGTGTAGTTGTGGGTAAGGAAGATCTAGAGATGTAATGTCCATGTGTCCTGTGTGTCCATCACCATCACACGCATCGCTACACATGCATGCAAAAAACCAGCTTGTGTGGAACAGAAGAAAGGCTGTATGAATGGCTGTGTGAGCAGAGGGGAAAAATATCTCTGTTTCTATGCCAAATGGAAGAATGCAGACTGTGCTGCTTGTTGTTCAGATGTATAAGCCCCACGGGAGAGCTCACCCAAGCCCAGCGAGCACAATCACAATCACGAAGGTGTGACTGAGGGCTGTCTCGGGGGTCCAGAAGAATGTATTTTGGGGTGTCATTACCTTATCATAAGAAATACTTTCAGTTCTTTAATTAATTGTTCTTGCAATTTCTCTTCCCACAAGGCCAGGCTTTCCCTTCTGCCATATCAGGATCTCTATGTCTTTAATACCTTTCTCCCCACTCTATCTGTGGCTCTCCCCTCATTCCCCCAGGTGCATTTCTGTTCCCTGGAGGGATTTTGCTGCGTGCTCTGTGTCGGGTGCTGCAAATGAACAAGTTAAAAGCCCAACTAAACCTATGGAAGAATTGGCTGGAGAACTAAGGCAGTGATGCTCAGCTTGCTCAGGACTGGCTGCAGCGATTTTCCTAAAATTCCCTGCCGAGCCCATTCCTGTAGCTGGGAGCCCCCCTCTGCCCCAGCCCCTTCCCTTCCTGGGGAGCAGGGGAGATTCGCTTTGACAGGCCTGATCCTCGGAGTTAAAAGTTTATTCCTCCATCAGCACATTAATGAAAAGAGAAATGCAGCTCGGGGAGAAAGGCTTATGAAAAGAAAATCAAACTAAATCTATCAATTCCCTGTCCTGAATAAATGAATCTATTAGCTTGTACGTGGGGTTAGGTGCCTGGCAGATAACGGGTGTTCCACGCTTTTCCATCAGAAAAAAACCCTCAGCCAGCCCTTTGCAGTCCCACCCAGCGCTGGGCTTGGTGTTCCCTGTGTACTCTGAGCTTTTCCATCCGAGCCACAATTTCCTAGGTGCTGCCTGGGAAGAGAAATGCTTCTTGTCCTGGGTTGGGGGGGGAGGTTTGCAGAAAGTTAAGAGGAAGAAATGCCAATAGATGGCGCTTAGGAATGTGCTGGAGGGTTGGGTGGGAGCTATGGAGGATGCTCGTCCTGCTGCATCTCAAACAGGATCCTTTCCCAGCTCCGTGTGCTCTGCCGGGGAAGAGGAGGGTGATGTGGACACATCCCCTGGCATCCCCCGGCCAGCCCTGCTGCCAGCGCCCGCGGCCTCGCCTCTTGTTTCCCCAATTGGTCTCATTTTGATTTTTAAACAAGACAAAATCTTTGGAGATGAGATAAGCGAGGCTGGTAAAGCCGGGTCGCCGAGGAGCTGGCCTGGGTATATTGTGGGTAAATCGCTGTGCTACCTGCCGTGACAGGAGTAATTTATCTCCGGCTGAAAAAAGCTGCTTCTTCCCATCCTAAGCGGTGAGGGTCATTCATCACTTTTTGTTATTTTTATAACAGAAGAGAAAGTGCTGGTTCCCTCCCCCCCATCCCCTCCAGCCAGTCCCTGGGGACAAATTAGCTAGTCTGAAAATGGATGAGCTCAGGGGCTGTTTTCATTTATATTTTTAATAGCGTAAGAGAAGCCCTCAGCCCTGCGGCGCTCCCTCCAGCAGGGGTAGATGGAGGAAGGCTTTGAGACCTCCACTGGGGAAGGGATGTGGCCTTTGTCTTCTGCTGCTGACGTGGCTGGTGGTGGCTCTCCAAAGCCCCTTAGTGCCTCTGAATCCACAATATACACTGTGAGCTCAAGGGCTCCTGCACAGTCTGTATGGTCTGGGGTGAGAGAGCTTTGGGGGGATGCTCAGACTGGAGACATTAGAAACAAGAGCTGTCCCTTCTCCTCGGGAGAGTCGGATCCTGCTCCGGGTTCAGGACTTTCCATTCACGTGTGATCAGAACACACAGCTCCGTGGCATCGGGATGCTGGGCTCTGCATAACCACCTACACTCTGTGTGTGTGTACACACAAACCTCTATATAGAAGTATAGACATATGTTCAATAGATCATTTTTAAGAGCGATCTACTGGACATTATATATGTTCATATATCTATGTCGTGCCAGGAGAGCTACCTGCACTCCTGCTGTGTGATGCAGCTTTAGGGTTTTGCTCTTCACTTGCCTTCGTGTCTGGATCGTTCGGGCACCGAAGAGCTGCATCCAGACAGCAAGAGAGAGGAGATTGGATAGCAGAGACCTTCAGGATAATACAGATGCTACATGATCCCTTCATCACCAAGGGACATTGCTCAATTACTCTGCCAATCACCTGTCTCTCAGCCTGCCCGTCAATTATTGTACGACCGAGGGATTCACTGCGCAGAGGAGCCAAAAGTGGCAGATACAGATATCTTGGAGAGGCCATTTTGCATAATTCTGTGCACAAGGGAGCAGAGCTGGGAGGCTGGATCCAGAGCCCCATTTCCATGGAAAATTCCAAGCAAGCGGGTGAGGCCTTTGATGTATGAGGTTACTGGGACACTGCAGATTGGGAAGATTTTATTTGTAATGGTAGAAATTGCTTTTGTGTCTCATGTGTCACTCTAGTGAGTTTGTTCAGGGAAAGGGCAATGAGTAGAAAGGGATGATGGTTTCTCCTGCTCCCTCCTTTCCTCTGCCTCCACCCCCACTTCAGAGGAAGGTTCTGGAGCTGCAGTCGTACCATGATGGAGATGCAGCTGCAGCCAGATGTTGTGTTGTTGCTGTCTGATGGTCCTGGTCCCTGCGCAGTGAAGACTGGAGGGTGTAGGTTAGGGCACTGCCTTGCAATGTAGATTTGGATTCTGGGGCTTGGGGTGATTTTTTTTAATCTCCTGTTGATTGCACAACATGAAGCAAATCATATAACCTTGGTTGCCTCGTCTGTGAGAGCGCAGTGATTACTTATTGTCATTTATAATGACTCAGGGACAAGCAAAGACCATGTACAGTCACTGAAGGCTTTTTTTAAAAGCTCAGAAGGGGCTAGGTCTTCTGGGGAGGCAAACTGGCACCGTTCCCTTAGCTTCAGGGAGCACCATTGCTTTGTACTCGCTGTGGCTATGGTTCAGGGCTTCTCCGATAGCCTCAGTAATAGAGTCATTTGTCTCCCAAAATACTCGTTGGTTTCGCTGAAGATTTGTGGGTTCTCTTCATTATTAGTATCATTAATTCTTGTTTAGACAGAATTTATGATCCTGTCCAATGAAGTTTATCCAAAGTGGTAACTTGAAAATGCACTTAGAGGCCCGTGGGGAAGGATGGTCCGGTGGTTACCGTGCCACGTCCTGCCCCAGAGTGCCCAGGGACAAAGCTGGAGGTCTGGGCTCAGATTCCTTTGGGGAATACTTGTGAAAACTGGACTCAGCTAACAGAAAACGTGGCATGAGAGTGTGGGTGGTATTTAGGATGCCTGAATATCACTCCAAGTGATAAAAGGTCTTCTGAGTATCAGTTTCCTATTGACTTCTCCTTCCTTTGAGGGTGTGAAGAGAAGAAATACCATACAGATAGCAGAGTGGTCAGATTCAGTAGGGAAAGAACGATGCCTTGGATTGGAAAGAACTGTCTTGGATGGTTTTTGCCCTGTTGTAAACATGGCTCTTTCTCTACAGAGATAAGTCACGTTGCAGTTCTAGCTCATGAGGGGACCTCTCCCTGCTGAGTCCAGCTGGGGCGAGAGGCTGTAGGGTTGAGGGCAGGCACCTGCATGTGCTCATGCTTCATCCTCCCTTTGCCAAAAATTGATCCTTCTACCTTCTTGCAAAGCTGAGGGCTGCTAGAGGCCAGGGACTCTTGTCTTTGCTGGGATCACAACCCTGGAGGAGGAAGACTCAAGACCCAGGGCTGCCTGCAGTTGCGTAGAGCCCTATTGCTGGGAACCTTCTTGCCAGTTTGTGGGTTGTTTTTTTCTAAATTCACTCTTCCACTTAGACTCTTCATTATCACTGCTACTTGCTGGGACCGACAGCTGCTAACAAACACCAAGGGATTCCAGACAGCTTTGCAGACTATCTTTGAGTGCCTCAGGCGAAGCCTGAAATGCATGCAACATGAAAATAACCTGTTCTGTTCACTCACTGACTTGTACCCTTCTTCCTCCCTGGGGTGGGGAGCAATAGGTGAAGCTCAGATCAAGCAGGTAGAGCTGGTCATGTGCTGCAAGGCACTGGGGTTCAATATTGGGCTGTATTTTTATTCCTGCTGTGGTTACTAATTAGGGAATCTTGTAGGCCCTGCTTTGGGATAATGACCTACTGCACAAAGCGTGGTTCAGTCTGTGCCTGCCCTCATGGTTTTAGCTTGGCTTCAAAAGGAAGCAAAGCTGATGTGATCCTGCTCTCTGTGTGTCTGGTGAACCATCACATGTGATAAACAGATTAGGTATTAAAAGTCCTGGGGAATACATCAGCCTCACGCTGTTGGGCAGCTCCATCAGAGGAGGGAAACCCTGAATGATGGCATTTCTTTGTGGCACAGCTTTTTGTTCAGCTGTGTGTGCACAGCGTTGAACCCAAGGTTGCCCGGTTCTTCTTGGGCCTCCCAGGGATGCAGGAAGGCAGGTCATCTCCATCTCTTCCTGTTGCATCCTCAGCCTGGGACCAGGAGTCCCTGGGTTTCATGGTGCAGAACTTGCCTGGAGCTCGCTAAAATTCCTCATTCTGGCTCTGAGACTGTTAAAAGCTGCTGGTCAGGTTTATCCTTGCTAATCCCGAGTTATTCAAATGGGCTGCTCTGTCTTTCATGTTAAACAAAAAGCCTTAGGAAGCAAAGTCCTGATTTGCTGATTGGACCTAGCCCTGCTGGAATCTCATCCTGAAATTCATCTGAGTGCATCTGGTGGGCTCCCCCCGAGGACTGCATTATTTTGAGAGTTGAAGGGCTGACTTCAAAAACATCCGCATTGAAGTACAGATCAGAATGACCTGCAAAGAACAAGCACAGGT
Source organism: Calidris pugnax (assembly GCF_001431845.1). Classification (NCBI taxonomy): domain Eukaryota; kingdom Metazoa; phylum Chordata; class Aves; order Charadriiformes; family Scolopacidae; genus Calidris; species Calidris pugnax. The sequence goes on from NW_015090879.1 coordinate 1,569,723, forward strand.
CAGCTGTCTGAGGCGTGAGAGGCTCTGTTAGGTGTGAAGAGGTTGAAAAAGAGACTGTCAAAAGTATTAGTGGAGGGAACAGCCTATATGCTAGGATATATTTTCTGCTTGCTGTTTACTAGCAGCTAAAACACGGATGCATTCCTGACATTTCTTGTGTCAGGAATTTAGCCAGGAATGAAAAGAAGTTATATAACCTGAAGAAAAACCATGAAGTTCAGGGGAAAAAAAAAATATATTTCTTGCTTCTACACATTGTAGAGAATGTGGAAAGATGGCAGCATTTAGATTGATGTTCCTTTCTGACTGGCCTTGTTCTACAAATGTCTCTGCATTGGGAGAGCAGGCAGCAGAAAATTTGGACACAAACTCTTGAAAGAAAGCTATCTCACTTTCTGTTAATTTAACTGAAGAGCTCCTACTGCCTTTTCCAAGCCCTAGGTTGCAAGACCTTCCAATATTGTGAAAAGGAGTTCTCCTTTGACCTTGTGGTGAGGTTCTTTCCTCTGGAGCAGGTTCTGGAGAGTTCAGGTAAATTCCTCCGTGTGCCTGGTCCTTCCCTGCCTCTGGGGCTTTTGGAGTAAGATGAGGCAAAGGCTATTTCTTGGTCCCTAACTCAATTAACACACGGTGTATTTATTGTCTTCTATTTCCAAGCCTGGTTAAAGCCTTTCCATTCCAGGCTGTCATTCCATGATTGCTTTGCCTCTCACTCCCAGCAGCTCGGTGCACTGCGCGCACGTTTTCAGGTGTATAAACAAGAAGGTCTTATTTCTTTCAGTTTTCTCTCCTCTCTCTTCAGTGAAAGGTATGGCCCAATATTAGGTCCTGTAAGAGATTAATAAGAGCTACTGCACCCGTGGGGGATTGTTCACTTACCGCTGCTGTGCCCTGTCCAGTTTAAAATGATCCCTGTCCTGTTTCTCATCAGGCACCCCCTAATGCGTATGCACCCCTGCTAGGAGGCTCAGCTTAATATATTCTGTGCACAGTTTTGTCCCATTATTCCTAGTTAAACTCTCTTGGATCACCCAGAACATGAGGAATGTGCAGCAGCTCCCCACAGCACAGCATAATTAGCTACTTCAAAAACTACCTGCAAAGAGTGATGCCCTCATTATGCCGAGCAGAAGAGAATTTGGTGGGGCGAGATGTCTCCAGAAAGAAGATGCATTTCGCTTCCCAGAGAGAACAAGAGGCAGCCGTTGCCCTCCTGCCGTTAGCTTCATCCCTGATTGCCTTGGGAGCTGGGAGGCACATGGCAGTGCCCCTCCATGAAAGCAAACACCTTCAAATATCCATTAGTTTGTGGTGATTAAAATAAAGCCTTGTGGTTCATAGGCTGCACTGTTCCCTGGAAGTAACCTCGAATGTTGTTTAAAAATGCTTTCTCTGCTGTTCCATGGAAGGCCAGGGTTTTGTTAGGAGTCCTCCAAAATGCACGTCTGGGCAGGAATTCCATCAGCCTGGGTGCTCCAGCAGTACCTGTAACCCATCACCTCAGCCCTGGCTGGAATCCTTCTTCCCCACCATGGTTACAACAAATCTGGTTCATCAGTTGTTCCTTCACTGAATCACAGATAAAACCCAGAGACTCCAAAGAAATCAGCCTTGGATTGAGAGCTTGCACTCAGTTCTTCCCACTTTACTCTTGGAATCTAGAGCTGGTTGAGATGTTTTTAGTGTGTGCCTGTCTAATAACAATAACACTCAATGTTTCTGCAGCATTTTTCATCTAGGATCTCTGAGTGCTTTGCAAACAAAAAATAAATAAGCTTACTGTCAACCCTCTAGGGTAGGCATTATGATACTTACTTAGCAGATGTGTAAACAGAGGCACGGAGAGCTCAAGTTTTTCATGTTCAAAGCACTTCGCAAATATTGCCTAATTAATCCTCGTGCTGGCCTTGTGAGATACGTATTGGTCCCCTTCAAGGGCAGAGCAAAGTCACTGGGAGGGCTGAGGAGCCCTGCGTGCCAGTCGTCTTGAGGTACCGCGCTAATTAACGGGGTGTTCATTGCACCCGGCTTCAGACAGCCCGCACGGCTGGTGGCACTGGGCTCCCTTTAAAGCCAAGGAGGAGAGTTCAGAGCTAAGCTGGGCTTGTGTTGAACTTGATTAGTTTAATTTTCTAAAGCCCATTCATAGCCCTCTCAGGCTCCCTATCTGAAGTTTCTTAAAAGCTCAGATTTGGGGCCCGGAATAGTGTTCAACGAGAGTTGAAGTCAGGAAATGACCACAGCAGCTCCGATTCCTGAGCAGGCAACCAGCCTCAGGACTAACACCAAGAGGAGGGGCTGTTGTATTAGGGATGAGGGTGGTGGCCTGGGTGTCTCTGCTCATGATTCTTCTCTTAGTGTCACCTCCTCCAAAACCAATCCCTGCACATTGCGCTTCTGTAGGACATAAAAACATCCTCTTGGATGTTTTTATGCTATTCTAGTACTTGAATAAGTGCTTCATATTGGATGTTAGTCATAGATGGTCCTTCTCTTCCATTCTGTGATCTGAGGAAAACAGCTCGGCCTCTTTGATCTACATGGGCTGATGTTGGCTATTGGAACTTCGATTTTACTGCTGTTCAGGTATTATTTGTTGCAGCTGGAGATATTAGCCAGCGTTACCAACCCTGCAAGTGTTGTGTGGATAAGAGGATCCCTAGCACTTGAAAAGTTCACAGACAAATGGAGTATTTTTCTGCCCGTCAGCTCTTGTGGGGTTTGGAAATGACGCTACAGGCAGCTGTGGACATGGGTTCTGACTATTCAGTATCCAGCAATTACAGCCAGTGAGTTGCTACTTACTCATCTGGGTATTCAGTGCTCCCATTCTGTAACTTGTTACAATGGCTATTTTTGGCCAACTTGAGTCACTTGCTGGCAATTCCAGTCATTAACAAGTAAGTTTCATAACTTTAATATATGTATTTCCCCCATATGTTACAGTTCCTGAGGTTTGCAGGAGACTATCTGGATGAAACCGTACTCGGAGAACAAAGGGCTACGTGTTTGTGTGAGGGAGTGTGTGTGTAGATATGTGTGCAAACACACACATACGGGCTCACAGATAAAACATGGTCAGGAAATATTACAGTGTGAGATCCTGAGGTGGCAAAGCAGCATCTCGCTGCTGGAGTCAGCAGAGAGATCAGATTTACACGAGTGGATGGTCTGATCCCATGGGGTTTTAAAACACAGATCCTGGAGAGCACTGAAACATTTTATTAGTCTTTAGCAAGACAGAGTTATATCAAGTTTGTTCAGCATTAATTATACTTTCTGCAGTGTTCTACCTACACCATCAATTATTAATTAATCTTACTCCATATTTTTAGCTGTTACCTGTCCCTAATCACCTCACTGCTATAACTTTCTGGTCTTATGCCAACATGTGTTGCCAGACCAGTTGAAGACATTAGTATGAATGTAATTACCTTTTTATTGCTCGTGTAATTTTGGATTCCCTATGTCGATTACATTAGATATCCTTCTTGGAGAAGGAAAAGTAAATACATTTTTCCCCTGTGAAGTATTTCTGCTTTTTTTCGTGCCCTTCTTGCTTGGAGACAGGAGAGTGACCCTTGTGTCATGCTGACACGAATCCTCTATTGCGGGGAGCTGGATGCTGTGAACCAGCTCTAAACCAGCCCCCGTGTAGCTGTGTCTGTGCAGGGTGAGGCTTTATTCAGTAATCTCTCCTGCAGCAGGGTGTAGGAGCTCTCTATTGAATGGTCTCTCCTGCAGCAGGGTGTGGGACCTCACCAGCATCCTCTGGGTCGGAGCTGCTGGTGTCCAAAGGCAGGTACCTGTCAGCTCTGGGGACAACCTCTTGTCATTTCTGGCCTTTGACATTTGTCTCTTCAGCCTGTGGCTCTGATTAATCAGTGATCCAGAGACATGGTGTTTTCATGGGGAAATTCCTGCGTGTGAGGGTCCTCTTCTGCCTGCCATTCTCTGAAGCTGTTGCTTTGTCACACAATGTGGCCATGACAACGTCAAAAAGAGAGAACGAGGGGGACGGCAGCTTCCTGGTCCCTGTATTAGGGGATTCAAGTGTATCCTGTTTCTATACTAAGTTCCTTTTGACTCCATCACAGTTACCACATTGAGATGTTGCCACAAACCTTCTCTCAGAGCTGCCCAGGGGAAAAAAAAAAATAAAAAAATAAATATAGCTCCTTATTTGTGCATGTTAAATCTTCCCACCCGATGGGGGCTGTGTTTGTGTGCTCAGGCATGTCCAGGGCTGCAGGTTTCCAGGCACACGCTAAACCTTGGCCAAGCCTTGCTTCTGCTTTCCAAGGGCTGCTGCCCCGCTGCTCGGCTGCTTGTCGTGTGTGTGGATGAACAAATGTCTGCCCAGCTGGTCGCAGTGGCCACTGCGAGGAAGGAGACGATGACAGAAGAGGCTGAAGTTCCTTCGGTTGTGCAGCTGTGTGTGTCAGATGGTGTTGGTGTCCCTGCTCTGCAGCACTTGGATTACCCGGGACTGCAGATCCAGCAAAGGTCAAGGGCTGGGATATCAAGCCCTTTCTTTATTCCCTCCCGAGAAACACAAAAGGCTGTGGTTGAAGCTAATCAGCTGATTGCTGGTTTGTGCCAGTAAGTGTGTGTGTGGAGGGGAAGAGGGTGTGTTTCTCGGGGTATAACTGTAAAAGGAGACTGTTTTGCTTGGAAAGGGGAAGTGGGAAGGAGTGCTGAGATAATTCAGACCAGTATCGTTAGAAAAACAGTCATTCATCCATAGCCCAAGGCTTTCATTTTTAACTCTGGAATAATTGTGTTCTTCAGAGCTGGGCAAATATTTGGGGAGCTCTTCTTGGATGCCCATCCCTCATTCACCCAGCTGAGATAGTGATAGGAGCAAAACTGCACACCAGTTAAAAAGTTGAGTACCTCACCACAAGTCCTTGAACTGTGGGTCTGGGAGCATTCAATCCTATAAATGAAACGTTACCAGTGCTTCGGATGGGTAGCCATGCGGCAGAAAGGAGGAAGAGCAAAGCCATTAATTAAGCATAACAGGAAACACTCCGGAGAGGATTACAAGAGGAACTGTACAGCCACACGAGACAGGGCCATCCCAGGGTTTAGGTCTGAAAATGCAAGAGAAAACATCTGCTTCCTTCTCTCTGCAACGAAGAGCTGGAAGGGCAGAGTAAATGCTGTACTGGTGTTTGTTTGGGGCTGTACTGGTGTTTGTTTGGGACTGTACTGGTGTTTGTTTGGGGCTGTACTGGTGTGTACCATCAGCCAGCCCATGGGCTGCCAGGGTTTGCAACCATCAGAGCCGAGCAAAAATCTGTTGTGTGCAGGTGGGATGCAGGGAAATGTCTGAAGCCTTGCCTCCTGAGCCTTGCTGGTGGTTAGCAATGCATCCCCAGCTCCAGACACATCAAACCCATGGTGGTTAACTTTGGCTGGGTGAGCGTGTGAGAGAGCTTGGAGTCACATCCAGCCTCTGCCATGGCAGCCGTGGAAGAGAAGAGCTTTGCACGGAGGGACCTCGGGGCACTCTTTGCCCAGCCAAGAGCTCGGGCAGTGCCAGGGCATCCCATCCCATCCCAGCCTGCTGGGCAGCAGCTGCTCGTGATCCGCTTGGAGTAAACGGCCTTTTCCCTGGGTGCGGAGCGGGGCTGGCTGTGCCCCACGCTGCAGGTGGGGAAATATCACTGCCAAGCTGCGGAGCAGGGCTGGAGGTTTCTGTCCTCACCACAGGGGCAGAATAAAGCTGAGGAAAGGAATTTGTTGCCCAGAAGCTGAGATTTCAGCTCGTTTGGCAGAAATGGGACCGGTTTCCTGCAAAAAGGCCGTTCCCTCTGGGTAGAGGAGAACAAATTCCGTGTCGTGTGCCTGCAGGCGTGACTGCTGCGAAAGGCAAAGGATTCCACAAGTAACCACTTTACAAATTTAAATCCATCCAGAGCAAATGCAAGATGTCAAACAGCAAGTCAGGGGGAAAACCTGGGAACATCCAGTCTAACAATTAGCTGCAATTAGTGTGGCCCATCAAATCTGCTGCCAGGGTGATTTGGGCAGGTTTGCCATGGGTCAGGCTGGCAGCTCCCACTGCCCAGTCCCTGCTGCTGGCGGCCAGGGGCTGGCAGGGAGGTTGGGGGTAGAAAGGCAAAACAAAATGCATAAAAATGCAAAATATAGGGAGTTAGATCTCAGCTGGCACAAATTTTGACATCAGTAGAATTATACCTTTCACTGAATAAAATCCAGCCTGCTATTTCTGCAGTGGTTTTGATTGCTAATTTGACTTTGGAGTTTTAAGTGGTGCTGGTCTGTTCGGTTCATTATGGGAGCTGGATTCTAGACTGGATAGAGCGTAGCAGTAACTTTCCTACAAAGTGATGCTGCTCTGTTTTCCCTCGAAATTTGCCAATTTGTCAAATTTGTTTGCAGAAACAGTGGGGGTTTGATTCTGGAGGAATCGAGGCAACTATTGGATGCAGTCGGCTTGGCAGCTTTATTCCTACCTAGCTCTGCTTTGGAGCTGGAGCTCCTGCCCAGCAACTCCACTTGCTAAAAGCCTGGGAGCGCAGGAGTTCTGGCTCCCAGCTCTGCTGTCCCATATGGTGCTCCTCAGGATGGCAGTGCCTGCTCCATTTCACACAGAAGTACAAACATTTTATCTGCTAAATGCAATAGCCGTTCTCCATCCAGCTCTAACATGAATTCCTTTGTGCTGTATAGGGTTCTTACTGCTGATCATGGTACGGCTCCAGCACAGCAGCCTCCGGTGCAGCTGAAGTGTTTACATGCTCAAGAGATGCGTTGGGTGGTAACATTGAACTAAGGGACCAGATCTGAGAAGCCTGTGAGAAATGCAGGGATGCTCAATGCTGGTTTGAATTCCTCCAAGCTTACGTCTCTATGTGCCACGTATCAAAATATTTCTTCCAAATCCTTTTGGGTTGTTTTAACTTGTAAGCATGAAATGCCTGGAGCTGGGCACTTTCCAGAGAAAGGACGTTCCCACCCATCTTCAATGCTTGTCATGTTTATCATGGAACACCAAGTTCCCGAAAGTCCCAGCAGCTGCTCTGCTGTCTCTATTATTTTTTTTTTTCTCCTGTCAGGAGTTAAATTGGGAGGCCATGAAGCACTCCTGTAAATGTGAAATGGTACAGAAGGCTTGAAGAATAAAGGAGAATAAGGACAGACTCTAATGTTCTCTTTCCCCTGCTCAGAGCTTTAAATTGGCAAAGCCTGGCCACTCCCTGCCTGCTTCCTCGGGCGAACAATTGCACTCTTATTTCAGAAAGATCCAAGGGAAACAAGTTAAAAGCAACCTGAGGAAAAACACCTTTTACTGAAGCACTATTGGGCAGTGAGGACGTGCTACCCTCTAAAGACATCCACACAAACTGGTGCAATTTGCACAGATACATTCTGTGCCTCTGATGCTTTCGCTGGGTTTAACTGCAGGGCTTGATGGTAAATCCATGTGACAATGCATATGCTAAAAACTATGAAGAAGTTAGTAAAGATTTACTGCCAGGCAGCACAGAAAATGAAGAAGGAAGAGCGTGGAAGTAATTGCACCTTTTGCGTGGCCTTGTGAGGTGATGGTGGTAGGTACCAATGTTGATGGCTGTGGGCTGGAAAATGACAGTTGCACGTCTTGGGCTTCCTCTCCCTTGTGGCTGAAGTGGTTGTTAATAGTAAAGTGAGCTTGAAAGTAACCCTGTTGACAGGGCCGTGAGGCTCCATTCAAAGCCTGTAAGGAAAATGGGAAAATTGCATTTGAGGCTGCAGGTATTAAGAGGACAAGACAACCTTAAGTCCCCGAGAACGGAGCAGAAAGACTGAGAGATGCAGATTCTCAAACTCGGCGCTAAATAACCTTTTTAGTTCTTTAGTCGAGCTTACTTCTGGTCTGACCCTGTGACAGCTGTAAATCTTAGAGCTGGTTCTGAAGAGATGGGAACAATGAGGATAATTGCCCTTGTAATTCAGAGAGCCTTGGTGGGGATGGAGGTACAGCAGCACATGAGAGAAGTATCACAGTGAGAAGCAGAAACTCTATTTGTCATTAAAGCTGAGTGACAGCCCTGTTTGAACTTCCTCATGCCTTTGCCAAAACTCAGATATACGAATCGATACATGATCCTTCAATTAAAAATCACATTCTAATAAGTAATAATGAAGTGGGAGCATTCAGATGGTTCAGTTTCAGCCCTGGAGTTTCCTGAGTGCCCTTTTTTGAACCCTTTTACTTTCTTATAGTTCTGGGTGAGTTTTTTGGGGTTTTTTTCTTCAGCTGAAGCTTGGTAACTGAGCTTGGATCCACGTCTCGTAACAGTCAGCAGAACTTTTGACAGCAGTGGGGCCCATGGGATAAACCACCCCCTTGTCAATAAACTCGGATTCTTTCCTCATTATATAACAATGCAAATGCAATAATTTCTTCTCTGCTCCAGTTGTTACTCAATCCCCGATTAATTCAGAAATGGGCCAGTAGTGAATATATAATTGCAACTGCTAGCAGAGTTTAATATGAAGTTTGGGTTATTGTCAGATTGCTATTAATAACATTTCTGATTAGGCACTGACTTTTCCCTGAGCTGTTTAAATGTCACTGCCGGAATCAGAGGGGTGAAAGGAATCTAATCTCTCTTCCCCCACTCTCAACCTCTGTATCACAGGAACTCCGAAATGTGCAGTTTTTCCTATTGTTCTTCAGTCTATTGTAGAAGTGCTGCAGTGACTAATTCTTGCATAAATCATTGCCATGACAACACCTGTAATATACACTGTCAAACAGTGCCGAAGCGCTGAGATTCCTTCAACTCAGCCAAAAGGCTAAAGAGGTACAAATGTGGGTGACACGAGTGCACAGACCCTTTTCCAGCAGTGAGGGGAGGCGGATGGTGGGACTTGGGGTTTGGAAACATCTCCCTCCCTCCTGGCCCTTCTCCCCCTGTCCCTGGGAGCTGGTCGAGGCGGGTATGAAGGACTAATCTGTGTAGTGGTGGTTGGGTACTCAAAGATCGGGCTCTGCAACTGCCTTCTCTGATAGCCCTTGGTGTTTTCCTCCATCTCTGGTTGTTTATTGACTTCTCATTGGACCAGGAGCAGCTCTGTCACCCTGTGCCCACCCCAGCAGAGTCTGAGGCTCACATGGGCTTGTGAGACCCTTGGTAACATGGACAACAGGGCGACAACCCAGCGTGGTCAGTTTTATGGCAGCTGAGGACCAGGCTCTTTTCTTTTGGCTGGAGAGCATTAGTGATATAAAGTATTGATTCTCATCTACTGGGAAACAGGCAAAGTTGAGTATTGTGTTTAATTAAGGACTTTAAAACAAGGACTTGTAAGTTGATCAATATTTATTAGGACAGGGTAATCTTGTTTTGACTTTTAAACTTAGTGGGTTTGATATACGTCATCAACAGGGCTGTAAATGTGTAGCAGTGAGATGTGCTTTTCACTGGGTAACATCTTTTATGATAACCCGAAGCCTAGCTCCAGTTTAATGGCAAAATATATCAACCCATTTTTCTCCTGTTCCTACTAGCTCTTCTTTATTCATCCTAAAAAGAAGGTCTGTGAAGGAAAAATTGAACAGAGAGGTTACAGATTGCTATCTGCAGCCTTGTTGCAAAGGAAAATTTACTAACACTGGGTAAAACAAGAACAACTCATATTTAACAAGTTTCATCCGAAGTATTTTACAGGTAGGACTGGATAAAAAACGGTGTGTGACTCGTAATGCCGATATAGAATCCATCTGTTTAGGTCCATCTACTTTTTTCTTGTACCTTATTCATCCCTGTTGCGGGTAAAGTCTCCCCTGTTATGTGAAGATCTCAGTTTCACCTCAGATCAAAGGCAAAATTTCTCTTTGGGCAGTTTCCTAGTGATGTATAAAGGAAGAAGGAATGGGTACCGTGAATAGAGCGGTTGGTCCCTGCGGTGACAAGACACTAGGTTTTCTTTTCAAGTGTCCTCCTATGGAGTGACTTTATTTATCCAGAGTCCTGGCTCTTGACCTGATTTTCTACTCCACAGTATCTCCTGTGGTCACTGACATCTAAGTGTGTGAGAGCGTGTGCTATTCTGGTTCCTCTGGCTGGGTATAATGAACACTGTGCAGGGTAGTGGAGAAGGGAGGTTCGGAATTGGACCTTCAGTTCATGTGAACCAGTGAAGCTCCAGAGATTGTAGGTCAACAAGGATGGCTCCTCGTCTAAACTACTCTTAAAAATTGCCTGTTGTGGAAAATGCAGGGCCTCCCTATGTAAAGGTGAAATGGGAAATAAAATACAGACATGGTTGGAGAGAGAAGGGTTTGTGCTCTATTGCCCAAGAGGGAAGCAGTGGCCTTTGTTACCTGAGTGATTCTCAACCTCTGGGCTGGCCCTGGGTGATCTGTTTCTCTGCTTGAGCATCCTGAGACTTGCACAACCAGTGAAGCTCCAGAGATTGTAGGTCATTTTGGATGGCTCCTCGTCTAAACTACTCTTAAAAATTGCCTGTTGTGGAAAATGCAGGGCCTCCCTATGTAAAGGTGAAATGGGAAATAAAATACAGACATGGTTGGAGAGAGAAGGGTTTGTGCTCTATTGCCCAAGAGGGAAGCAGTGGCCTTTGTTACCTGAGTGATTCTCAACCTCTGGGCTGGCCCTGGGTGATCTGTTTCTCTGCTTGAGCATCCTGAGACTTGCACAGTTTTTACCTCCATTCTAAGAGTGAGTCTCCCACCTGGAGATGGTGATGGTGCAAACTGGTTCATGCTGTGGCGACGTTTGGGAGGTGCACTGAGGTGTGAACTGAACTTTCTCTTCAGCTCCAACATCTGTATTCCGGATTTTTCTTTTGATTTACCCACTAAGAAGGGCTGAGGGAAAAGAATACGTTTTTGTGCGATGCGTTGGCTTAGGCACAGTCAGTAATCCTCGGGGAGGGAGAACAAGTGTGAACCTACACGCTCAGCTGCAGACAGACCTCCTGAAGCCTAACGAGCAATGACTAAAAATGTTTCCTTCCTCCCCTCTTTAGCTCCAAGAGAATTAATCCCCGATGAAAACCTTTGTTTTGCCTAGCGAGAGCCGGCGGGCTGAACTCTCACTTGCAACCCGGGTTTCTGCAGTGTCACAGCAGACCCGGGTAATTTGTGTAACAAAGAGTTTACTCACCGAGAAATGCAGTTTCTGAGTGGGAGGAGGCAAAGCTGTTTGTGAATTTGGGTCAGATTCAGCAAACAGTTTCTGCCAAAAAAAAAAAAACAACCCACAACCAAAAACAACAAACCCCCAAAACTCCCTTTATTGCTTTTCCAGATAATCAAAATATTTCATTTTGTACTTCCCAAGCAGCACCGAAGTAAAATACAATTCAGAATTAACATTTTCTTTTCACTTGGGAGTATCCCACACTGAAAAATACAACGAGCAGGGACTTTTGCCCGTGCAAAATGTCTTATATAAAAAAAAAAAACCTTGTTTTTCACAGGCAAACACCTGCACAATTCTGGTACAGATGGGCAGCCATCAGAGTGGGCTGGCTGGTGCAAAGGTGTCTTCTCCGTATTATTTGCTTGTTAATAGGCAAAAAAGCCAGCAGATGGTGCTCGAGAATATACACCCTGGATTTTGGAGGTCCTGCTGGTGTGAGTGGGGTGGGAGCGAGGGGACCCCCATGGCTGAGCTGTCGAGGACACGTGGAGGGGGGACAGGAGGAGAACTGGGCACCCACAGACCTGGCACTGCCCCTTGTTGCAGAGTTGTCAGCTGCTGCTGGCAAATTTCTGGGGAAAATTTCTTCCCCAAAAGGGTTGTCGAGCCTTGGACCAGGCTGCCCAGGGAGGTGGTGGAGTCTCCATCCCTGGAGGTATTTAGAAGACAGGTAGACATGGTGCTGAGGGACATGGGTCAGTGGTAACTTGGCAGCGCTGGGTTAATGGTTGGACTCGATGATCACAAAGGTCTCTTCCAACCAAAAGGATTTGGTGATTCTGTGGTTGCACACGCGGTAGATTTGGGCTGTCAGCAAAGACCAGCGAGGTTGAACTCAGGGGACACCAGACTGGCTTTAATGCTTCTGTTTAGACTTTCAGTTAAGGCTTTAGATTTTATATTCCTCTTTTCTGTATTGTAAATGACTGAAGAAACAACGAAGTAATTGAGGAATATATCTCTAGCCCTTGTTTTCACCCACTGGGGCTGAGAAGGTTGATGTTGTTTGTAGCAGAAGTGGAGGCGCCCATAGACTCGCCTCACTCCCTAATCCCCAGGGCTGAGGGCGAGAACTCTTTGCAAGTCTCTGCAAAAACCGCTCTGCAGGTCCCTGGGGGTTCGTGCTGAAGCTGCCAGGGCTGGTCCTGCCCCCAACGGCTGCGGCTCCGCAGGAATCGCTCCAGATTTACGAGGCAGATCAGAGAGCAGACCCCCCTTCTCCCCATGTCACGGCGTGGTGAAGGCAGCCGAGCACCTGGTGACATTTTCCCATCCTGACAGCTCATCTCGAAGAGATGTGTTGCCAGACTGAGAAGTCTCTCTTTTTTTTTTTTCTTTTCTTTTTTTTTTTTTTTTCTCTCTCTCATTTCCAGCACAAGGAGGGAGATGTAAGCCTGCTCCATCCGCTCCCTTAATGTGTGAATTAAGCACAGAGGGGAAGGAAAGACATACAAACATCTGTCCTGTTCCTCTGCCTTTGCTGCAGAGATGCTCAGGCTGCGAGACGGGGTATTGATGCTGTCGCCTGCCTTTGGGACACATGGGGCTGAAGTTACCCTGGCTGCAAATGAAGCCTCTGATGTCGTATTTAAGGATGAAGCAACTACTCCCTGGCTTTTCTTCCCCTGCTCACTCGCTTTCCAGACTGTCAACATTCACAGTTCCTGAAGGCTCTGTTAGAGAAAGCGAAGGAGAAAAGGAAAAAAACTCCCCTGCTGGTATGGCAGGGTGCCCTGTGCCCGAGGTGGTGCTGGGTGATGGCAGCGTGCTGGGATAACGTCTGACTCGGGTGATAAATTCTCCCTGCTGCCAGGGAGGTACAGGGCAAAAGGAGGTGTGTGTCTGGTTTTGCGCCTCTGAGCCATATATGTATGTGTGTACATACATATCTATAGGAAAAAAACACGTATTGGGTCTGTGGGTTTGAATATCAAGCTGTGCTCAGTGGGGGTACCAGGACTTGGAGGCTTTGCACGTGCTTGTGAATGTTTACACGCAGAGGGAAATGTGATGGTAGGAACCTGTGTGAGCACTTACCCCACAGGCAACACTCCTGGAGAAAAGGGAAGAGCCTTATCCTTTCTCGGGCACGTTGCGGCACAAAAAGACTTGAGGGAGGGCTCTTGGAAGCTATTCCTGGTATTTTGTGCTTTGATTTGCTGCCTTCGTGGAGATGGAGTCATTTAACTGGGATTGTCTACCAGGCAGCAACAGTTTTGTTTAGTCCTGCCATTTTGGTTCGTATCTTTCTAAACCACATCCTCCGAGGGGAAATATTAACTTGTCTAGACCCAGGTACAGTATATTGGCTAGTTCATCCCCCAGGAAGGCTTGTGCTTTCCATAGGCAGTGCTCAGCGACGGACAGAGCGTGTGTGGATTTAGGGAGGCTGTTAAAATTCATCTACTTGGTTTCATGCAGTCGATGCCGTTAGCAATGAGCCGAGGAGGCACAGATTTGGAAATACCTGCTCCTACCGATTCCATCTCCTCTAGACAGCGCGATTACCCACACTGTGTTTCCCAGGAGCGCACTGAAATACATTTAAAGTTGCCTTCTGACACTCCGGAGAGCTTCTCTGGTAGCTGTTGCAGGCTGAGCGTGTTCCACGGGCTGGCAGCTGCCTGCGCCTCTTTGCTCACCTTAAATGCTTTCTCCCTTTCCTCTTTATTTACAGAATTTCTGTCTCCTTCCGCCCCTCCCCAGACCAGGAGCTTGGTGTGCTCTCCTTCCTCCTAGAGCACGGTTCTTCTGCGGTGATAGAGCTTCTGTGGAGATTGAGAATTGCCAAATAACTTTACTTTTTTAAGGAGGGGGGGAGTGGGAAAGGAGAAGAAACTTCTCATTCAAACGGGGGCGTATGATCAATATGCTTTCTTTAACTCTTTTTTCCACCAAAAAAAACCCAAAAACATAAAAATAAATTTTTTAGCGGTGTTTATCAATTGTAGGGAAAACCACTTTTTTTTTTTTCCGCACTGAAACAAGTGTTTACAGCACTCCCAGGCAGTGGAAAAGCAATTTTGATGCCTGGGCTCAGGAAAGAGCAACTCTGGGCTGGGCTGTGTCACCCCTGGGAGGCCAACTCTGCTTCGGGAGGAAAGGAGTGATGGGCTGATGGGTCCCTGGATGCTCCCTGCACCCCATATTGTGCATCCTCCTCTCCCCCCACCCCAAACAGTGGTTTATTTTGAGCATTTCCCCTCCTTTTGGAACTGATTGTGCTGTTAAATCTCACTGCCTGGGATACAAGAGCAGTGCCCATCAGAGATGGTGGCCTCAGCCATGTAACTGGTGGCCTTTCCCTCTCCGCTAGTAAATTCTGCTGCTGCAAAGCCTCCTGTCATTACTTTTATAGGAAGCTTTCAGTGGCCTAATTTGCTATTCATACACATCTGTTCCACTGGAGTCTGTCATTAATCTCCTGGTAGGTTTAAGTTTTCCCTCTTACATTCGCTGCATGGCCAGTCATCAAAGAGACAACTAAATGAGTGTGGATACGAAACAAATAGTAGGTCACAGGGTTACCTGATAATTGTTTTTGTGCTAAAATATCTATGATGCATCTTTCAGTTAGGGGAAATAATCGATGGAGTGTGGGGGTAGGTGCCTCCAGCCCCATCAGAATGCCAAGCTTGGAGAGGAACCACAGTTGTGGTCCTCCTGTGTGTCAGGACGGGTGCGATGGGCAGTGCTCCTGGGGGACAGACGGACGTGGCTTTGTCTGGTACGGCCCCAGCTTCTCCAGTTCTGGTTACAACCCCATGTGGTAACCTGGAGAAATGTGGTTGTAACCTGGAGAAATGTCCTGTTCTCGTCCTGGAGTAAATGGGATGGCTATTAGCCAGGGCTGCAAGCGAAGCTGTAAATGTTCTGCTGGGACTGCAGCATATGGGCAGAAAGGGGCATTTTTAAGGCTCTTCCTGAAGTAAGATGGAAATTAAAAAGATATTTTTGTCACAGGGCCAGCCCCTGAGTAAGCGTAATTTGGCTCTGACGACTTCAGAGGAGCCCTGCCAGTTTATACAGCTGAAGACCCATCTATGATATTAAGAAAAAACAAACCTCATTTATTCTGTGTCCTTGCTGGCATCACAATCTAGCTATTAAAAAAAATGAAAACATAACAGACCAGTCCTGCGATCATGAAGCTGGCATACATCAAGACAGTTAAAATGAACAAAAGGGATTCTTTGTTTTATCTTTTCTTTTTGGCCTCAAGGGCTTCTGTTCCCATGTTTCCTTTGTAAACACAAGGGTGAGATTGCCGTTCTACTGCAGGAGTCCAAAAGTAAGGGTTTTTTTTTTCTGTTGTGAGAGTCGGAGTTCTGGTTTCACAGGGAATAAGGCAGAAACAGAACTTCTCCCCTTTCCCCCCCGTCTGTCACGTCCTGATGACAAACTTGCACTCCGTGGTTTTGTACCTACTGCAGGCAGGGGTATGGTCACAGGGTTGCCCAGGGGTATTTTGATGTGTGATGTTGAGAGAAGCTGTGTCTGTGGGTCCTCCACGAGGACTCCCTGGTGGTGACAGTGGTGGTTCAGAGCCCACTGCTTTGTTCTCCTGGGGCACTTCATGGGGGTCTAATGTGATGGTGTGGCCGAGTTGTGTAGACACTGTGTGTGGTTCAACACAACTGGTGGGGCTGTGTTTCCCCAGGCTGCTGCTTTCTTTGAGTATTTTGTTCCTGCAGGACCTTCCATCTCACTGAGAATTGCCTCTGGGCTCTAACCAGGAGATGGAAGCAATAATTCTCCCCCATTTCACAAGAGGCTTTTGTCTTAGAATTAATTGTTTTTTGTCAAGTGCTTTAATATTGTCAGATGAAACCTGCTAGAATATTCTTCTCTATGGTTTTTTTTTTCCTCACCCACTTCAACACGAGGAGAGTGAGTGAGTCAAAGGTTTGTCAGACGCCAAGTGAGAATACGGGGCTGAGCTGGACAGGCATTTACCCAAACACGGATAGAAAAGCCATATACACGCCACAAAATTTGCTTTTACCCCGTCTGCTCAGTAACAGTTAATTTACGGCTCACTCCTAAATGGCGAATTTTAATACCATATTCTTTCAAAAGTGTTACATATAAATTTGCTGTACCCAGTGTAAAAGTGTCTGCAGGCACAGAAATGATTATTGCTGGGCTGACTGCTAAAGACTGATACATTTAGAGAGAAAAATATATATATTCTCTCCAAAGTGGAAACTCAGATTGTAAATTAAATTTGTCAATAAATATGGAAATGGTTTCCATTTCCCTCTTCTACCCTGGGCTGCTGAGATTGGCTGTTCCAGGACCATGTCACTGCTGTGGCAAGAGAAATTACCTGCTCCTGCCCCGGCTGCGGCTGACGGGCTCCTGGTGTCGAGAGATCTATTGTCACAGCTCTAGGTCAGTGAGTTAATTGTGCATTCATCAGTGAGAGCAACAATAGAAGTTTTTTAGGAACAGAGCCTGGAAGAAGGTAATTGGATTTAAGGAACTCAAAAAGACGTTATGGACAGTTTATCTTCCAAGAAATGTGTGAATGATGGAATAAGCAACACCCAAACATCGGGCTTTGGTCCACGCAAGTAATGGTACCACGGGTGAGCCTCGGGTGACATTTCATATTCTGTGGATGTGATGAAGAAAGAATTGTTGTGCTTTTGGATTTTCCTGTCTCATATGGGCATCTAAAGTGTTCATCTCCCTTCTGGAGAGAATTCCTTGCTGAGTCTAAGCCAGTGCAGGTGTCCATGGATCTCTCCCGGGGTTTTGGTCTTAGTTGTCTCTTGGATGACAGGTTTGTGTGTCAGTATTTGTAAAGCTGTCTGTCCAGACGCTGCCTGCTGGTGTTGGAAGCTGGATTTCAGAGAAACCAACTTCTAGAGAAAGTCAGGAAGGCAACGCACTCTGAAGACATAAAATTGATTAGTAAGATACGCCTTAGACCCTCAGGTCCTCCCAGGGGGACCAAACAAACTCAAAACTATCAAAAATGTAATGAAAGCCCATCACGTTGATAAATGGAAAAAATCACCCCAGCATCGGAATAGAAATATAATTTCCTTTTATCGCACTGCAGTCATTAGCCTGGAGAGCAGAGATCTGAGCTTGGGATGCCATTTGCCCTGCCTGGGAACTCGCTGCAATCCCATCAATCCTGACAGCGGTGGCTTAATTTTTTGGTTTTAGTGGAGTTTAGGGGATTTTCATTTCTTGGTTCGTTAAAATGCTCCTGTATCTAGCTGGCAGAGTTGTCCTCCTATTTAATATAAATTTGTGGGGTGGGTTTTTTTAAGGTGAGTGGTGGGTCTGTTTCACATTATTTTTACAGGGTCTTTCTGTAGGTGGAAGGGCTTCAGGAGCTTGGGCTCCTCTCCCCTTTCCAGGTCACCTCACATCTTTTGGGGGCTCCTTTACCTGCAGATGAGCTCGGGGTGGAGGGGTGATGGCTGAGACACGGATGCTGTGCTGAGGGGGCGCAGAGGATGGAGAGGGCTCATTTACTGTGAGCTGCCCGTGTGTCAGTGCCAGGCTGGCAGTTGACATGGTGACAGCCACTTACACTTGTTTTGCTGTTGCTGTGCTCCTTTGTGGTGTTTCCGAGAGGTCGAGGAGCGGTGCTGAGACACTTCAGCATCGTTACTGCCTTTGGTTCTGTGGCTCTTGGCTCTTGCTCTCTCCTTCCTCAGCCACCTCCGTGTCCCCCCGGCTGTTCAGCACTTCTACAGGCTTTAGCAAACACTTCTGCAGCCGATCCCAATTACTTGCTGTTGAATCCTCTCCCACAGCAGAAACCTCCTGTGCCTCCTGCCAGAGCCCCTCTCTCTGCCTCACCCAACCAGCCCCTTCTCCTTTCCCACTTCTCTACAATTCATTATCTTTCTTCTCCTGGGCGGAGGAACAGACCCAAACCTGTTCCAAGTCTCTGAAAGTCACCCCCTGACATCGCTGAGGCTGAGTCAAATCTGATGTAGCATCTCAGGTTGGGGATGAATCTCCAGCCCCTGCAGGGCTTTGCCTGGGGAATGCTCCGAGCCAGAAAGAAGCGACATCAAGAGAGCGAGCAGGATCCTTAGGAAAAACAAAATGAATTTCTTTTCCCCACCGTGCTGCTGCTCCCAGCCAGGATCCCGGGGCGTAAGCTGGCCTCCCTCTACCTACTTGAAAAGTTTTGTGTTTTTTCCCTTCTTTGTGCTTTCAAAGACACAGTTCATTGTGAAGAGCTGTGTGCCAAAGTCCAGGCTCTGGCGCGGAGTTAAACGCTGAGAGTTAAACCCAAGCCGTCGAGTTGGAGAAGGCTCTGCTTTATCAGAGAAGTGTCAGGCTTCCCCTCGCTGTGACTGCTATCAGTAATTAGCACACCCGACGGAGCCTGCTGCTGAACGGTCCACATGCTAAATGCTGCTTTGTCATCAAAGTATAGTAGCTTGTAACTAATTACATCCCAGCTTTATCTGGACCAGTTCTTCCTTTTAAATACACTTAATAACTCTGCCTTTGAAGGTTCTAGGCATAAAAATAACCACTTCAAATAATCTCCCGAAGACACGTGCCCCATTAGGTGTAGAGCTGAAGTAGGCACCTTGGATTATCTGAGCAAAACAAGAGCCTGGGCCCCTGCTGGGAGGTGGATGGAGAGCTGCAGCTCTGCTGTGCTGGAGGGGAAGGCTGCAGAGCCAAAGTTCATGTTTTACAGGAGTCCTGTGCGTATTTTGTCAAGGAAGGAAAGGAGGACTGTGCCAAAAAAGAGCTGCGGTTTGACTGGGCAGTGACTGCCCTGAAAGGAAAGACTAACAATGTAAGGGCTAAAATTCAGCATCGCTCCCGAGTCCTCCTCCGTGACCTGAAGAACCATCCATTTCTCTTCCCAAATCACATTGAAACATTTCCAGTTGCACTGGCTTCACAACTCTGTCTTCTGTCATCCTCTCCCTGACCCTGTCAAGAGACAGACCAAAGCAAACATTTTATTTTCCTGATCTTGGAAGTTCCTGTGGGATGGGAAACACCTTTGCAGAAGGAAGGGCTGCTTAGCGTGGGGTGGAAACTGGGTTGGAAGTTGGTGGTGAGACCAGGATTCATGGACCTGGTGCCTCTAAGAGTAAGTCTCCACTGGTTCATTGAAAGACTATGTGCTGGTTATTGAAGCTGATGCTGTGAAGTCTGGGTACCGTAATTAGGTACTAAAATATAGGACAGGATCGATATTTGTTATAGCTGAGTATTTTTGGTGCGTATTTTTTATTATTACTTAATTTCCTGTTGTACGGTGAGACCATAAACTCCAGCGATGCTCCGGAGAGGTGGGAACGTGCCAGTCTCTGGCAGCAGTTTCTGTGTCTTTGAGTTAGGAAAAAAGGCAGAAAACTCCAAAATGACCGGTGTAAGTGCAGACAAGGAGGGAGTAAGTCAAGACAGGAGGGAGGAACGGAGCAGAACCGGGGCTGCGGCTCCTCTCCCGACAGCCAGGCAAACAAAAGCAGCCGCGAAAATGTCACGGCCACAAAGCGCCGAGGAGGAAATCAACTTTTAAGAGGCAGCAGAAGGGGAATAGATTATGGCAGTTTTAAATTAAAGGTGTTTGGGGGATTCCTGGAGGGAAGAGTCTGGGAGTTGGGAGGGAATTCATTACAGAGAGAGTGACTGCGCCGGTGAATCACCTGCATCGTCTGGGTCCATTAAACCCGTGTCTTACAACGCCCTCAAAATGCAGAGGGGCTCGCGGGGTGTCAGCGACAGCCGGTTTGTCTAATCTCAAATGACCTTTAGCAAAGGAGGCGCTGGAGGCAAGATGAATATTTACAACTTTACAGCTTTTTCCACAGTCGCCACCCCTCTAATTGCAGTTAAAGGTGGCTGCGTGGTCCGGGCTGATGGATGGGCTGGAGGGACGGGGGGGATGAACGGTGTTACTGGTTGTCAAACTGACACTGGGGGTTTCTTGCCTTTGAAACAAAACCACGAAGGAGGGGAGAGTGGTGCCTGTGCCCTGGAGAGACGCCGTGCAAAGGCTTCAGTCCCAAGGGACCTGTTTTCTGTTCATTTGGGGTAAATTCAGGATCAGCCCCAGAACTGAAGCAAGTCCCCTCGGCTGTGGTGTGAACTGGGAGCAGATTTAATAGAGCTGGTGTGGATTTATGTTTGGGCTAACCCCACAGGAGTCACTCTGCATTTACAGTTTAACTCGGCTCTGCCAGACTGCTCTGTCTCCAAGAGGCTTCCTTGGCCTCTTTTTTGGGCCATTTCAAGTGGGATTGTTAATGGACATTGATATGGAATGAGTAGATTCGATGCTTGTGAAAAAGCAGAAAGCCAACACGAGGAAGGACTGAGCACATACGAGGGTCCTCTCTCCTGACGGTGGCTCCTGCTCTGCCAGGTTTGTGCTGGCATCATCCCATCCCGAGGACACTCTGCCATGGTCCATTCCACCAGCTCCTCCTCGGCTGTGAGGGTGATGATGCCGCTGCCGCAGCCTCATGCTCAGTGAGCAAGAGGGAGGTGGCTGCATCTCATGGGCTTCCCACAACAGCTTCCTCTCAAATGATGTGAGTTCTCACCTGCATCAGACCCTAAATGCTGCAAAGTGATTTTTTTTTTTTCTCCAGTGGCTCCAGAGCCAGGCTATCATCAGATCTGCTCCCCCACAATGATCCCTGTACCTTGCAGATTTGTCGGCTTTATCACCAGAGCAGGAGAAGGCTGTGAAATGTGTCAGTTTTCAGCTCTAGACAGAGCTGACGATTTGCAACTTGCCACCAAAAAAAAAAAAAAAAAGGTTGTTTTGTCAACACTCACATATGGTGGCTCATTCGGCTATACCAGGACACAATTAATTATTGGAGTCTGCTGTCTATCTGTCAGAGCGCTGCGAAGTTTTGGGATGCATTGTTTGTTTGGTCTATAGTGGCTTTTGTTTGCTTCAGAATGGTGGATAGATTTTTCTTTTTTTTTTTTTTTTTTCTTTTTTTTTTTCTTTCCCCTTTTTTTCCTTTTTCTTATCCTTACCCCTTTCTAAAGCTTTAATTCCTGTCGTCTGAGCGCTCTCTTTTCTCTCGCTGCTGCTGCTCAGTTACCCACCAGAGATGACGTTCTCTCGGGTGGAAGGGCCAGGGGTAAATGAGATCTGGGCTCATCCCAGCTCTTCGTCAGCACTTCACGGGGACCCCTCGCCCAGGGAATGAGCTGGACTCACCTGAGTCACTGAATAAAGACCTCCCAGGGGTGATTCAGCCCTGAGTCACCTCTGTCTGTGGCTCCCAGGGTGACTAAGCTCCACAGCTGGATGCCCATGGGCAGGAACGGGCACCTGGGTCTCGGTGCCTCCCTGCTGGGGTGAGCGGTCCCGGCTCCTGGGGCATGAGGGAGAGCAGGATCCAGGGACACAGCTGGGTGGACCTGTTGGAGAGGGGCCAGAGGAGGCCCCAGAGATGCTGGGAGGGGGGGCTGAGAAAGTTGGGGGGGTTCAGCCTGGAGAGGAGAAGCCTCTGGGGAGACCTTTGAGTCCCTTTCATTCCCTAAAGGGGCTCCAGGAGAGATGGGGAGGGACTCTGGATCAGGGAGGGGAGCCATAGGATGAGGGGTAACAGTTTTAACCTGAAACAGGGGAGATTTAGATGAGATTTCAGGAATAAATCCTTTGCTGTGAGGGTGGTGAGAGCCTGGCCCAGGTTGCCCAGAGAAGCTGTGGCTGCCCCATCCCTGGAGGGGTTCAAGGCCAGGTTGGAGGGGGCTTGGAGCAACCTGGGCTGATGGGAGGTGATGATCTTTAAGGTTCCTTCTAACTCTAATTGTTCTGTGATTCTTCCCAGACCTTCTCCCCTCTTGCCTGCAGACCACGGGAGAACCATCCCCACCCCACAGCGTGCCTTCCCCCAAAAGCAACATCTCTACACGCTGGGGGCCGTGGGGCTGGGGTGGTGTTTGCAAAGCTGTGGAAGTGCCAAGTGTCCTTATGGCTGCTCTTAGAAACGCTGGGGTTTGTGCAGACGGGGAGCCTTTGGGTCAGGAGAGCTTTGTCTTTGGCCGTATTCTCCAGGTGGCAGCTGCTATAAAGGAAACAGATGTTTTGTTACAATTTCTAAGAACCCGTAATAGTTTTGTTAGATCTTGGGGGACGGAGGGCTAAGGTCAGCAGCGCGTTGCCACAGCCAGTGCTGCGGCACTGATTTTATCATAAGAAAACTGACTGTTTATTAGTGCAGGGGAGAGCTGGGAAAAATATTTCCGGGGGCAGGGGAAGTATTTGTGAGTGTTGGCTCGCTATGAAAGCCCTGCGTGGACTTGGCTGGGGCTGTAGCTCCTTATTATCGACTGCCCATGAAGCCCGAGAGCAACAAATGTTTGTTTCCAGAGGTTTCTTAGAAAGAAATCCATTTGCACCCGGCAGAGCGGGGTCGGTGGGACGGTGGCTTCCTTTGGGAATTGTGTTCTGGCGCGGGTAGGAAGAAAAGTGTTCTGGGGAATTTCCACCTTCTCCGCCAAGAGTAGGTCCCCCTCCTTTGCTCTTGGGGCTGACTCAAGGACAGGTCACCCCTCAGTTACACCTAAGGTCCTGCAGTAAATAGACACTAATTCTAATAAAACAACCCCACGCAAGGCGTGTTTTCCAAGCCTTTGTCTGGCTGAGGAGTCAGGCTCTCTCCATGGTTTCCAAATGTTTTGCTTCCAAAATCTTAACGTCAAGTCTTGGAAGTTTAACTAATCATCTGCATACAGATTCTGCTTAGCTCAGGTCTTTATTTTTTCCCTTTGATTCAGCTTGCAATACAGCCTTCTATGCAGGATATTAATTTCATTTTTAACCAGCTTCTTTTATCCGTGAGACTTGAGCACCAGGCACCTTGTGGCAAACTGGGTGGCCACAGGCTGGGAGTAGTCAGCGAGTGAGTTCAAAGGCAGTAAAAACATTTCATCTGTTCAAAGACAGCTGTAGTCTCAATTGCTGGGGTTTTTTTAGTGGTTCTCATAAAAACTAATAATATTTAATTAATAAAAGTCAAAAAGTAATTTTTATAAACAGCATTTTGAAGAGTTTTGGCTCAAGTTGCTGAGGAGGTGAATGCCTCTGGGCCCCATCCCCAGCAGCGCGTACTGGAAAACTTTATGGATGGGGTATTTCTGTGCTGACTCTGGTCAGGGGGGTTTCTGTCTCTGGGGGCCAGTCTGTGCCATTGCTTCAGTTGTAAAAGTGTTTTGTACTGACTCTGGTCAGGGGGGTTTCTGTCTCTGGGGGACAGTCTGTGCCATTGCTTCAGTGGTAAAAAGGGGGATTTTTCAGAGAGAAGTGTGCTCATCTAATTCAGTGTTCCTCCTGACGCCACCTCCCACCCTCGCAGGGGTGTGGGATGGGGGACACTGGAGTAACTCACTCCAGGTCTTGCTTTAATTCTTTGTAATTAAAGCATCTTTTCAACACTGAAACATGAAGTTTGCCATCCTGTCCCAAACTCTTATCGTCACTAATTAGAACTTTGGCTAATTCTTGTTCTCCGTACAAATATTCAAAGCCATTTAAATCTGTTTGTGGTTGGAAAGGTTGTGCCCTGTACTGGAAGGCAGGGGTTACGGGGGGGCTGGCATTCCCTGGGGTGCCGTGACACAGCTGTGTGGCAAAATGAGCATTTCACAGCTGTTTAAAGGGCTTTGGTTTTTTTTTTTTTTATTCTCTATTCAGGTATCTAGCATTGAACATCCCAATTATGATGCAGCTTTGCCAGTCTGTGTTCTCAGTAGACTTTCTGTTCCACAAAGTTTAACAAGTTGTTTTTTATGGCCATGACAACCTTTGCATCCACAGCATCCCACTGCTCTGAGAACCTCAGTTCTGCATCTTTTCCTTTGGTTTTGTTTGTTTCGTTTTGTTTTGGTTTGTGGTGTGTTGGGGTTTTTTGTTTGTTTGTGTGGTTTGGAGTGAGATTTTTGTATGTTTTGTTGGGGTTTTTTATTTGTTTGTTTGGCGGTTTGGTTTTTTGTTGTTTTTTATTGAAAAGGCGGATCCTTTCCTCGGTTTGAAGGTGGATGGGGACTGAGCAGTGGGGGGAAGCACCATCTCCTCTCTTCATGTGAAAACCCGTGAGGTCTCCACGTCTCTGCCAAGGGACCTGGGCTGGTTGAACACCATCCCGACCCCTCTCTGAGCGGGACCCCCCGTCGCAGCCAGAGCCAGGGCTCTCTGGGGACCCAGGGAGCAGAGAGGAGGTGCCCCCGGTGAGAACCACAGCGTATTTGCAGAGCATCAGAGAGCTCTCACCAGCTGCAGTCACAGCCAGGCTGATCCTTAAGATGAACATTATTTAAATTGCTGTATCTCAGCTGCTGCGGGAGCTGCACACCTCAGCTTAGCATGCTAAATATACCTTATTAATTGCCTTGCTCTTTACATACACCGGAGGCTGGTGCATCATTAAATAACGCCAAGAACATTTTTTCCTTGAGGTTTTGTTTCTTATTGAAGTATTCCAGATCTTAAGGGCTCCTCTGGTTGGGATCAGGTTGGACCTGGAACACGGCAACTTGTCCTGTGTTTCCTCTCCCCACGGAAGCACAGCAGCGCAGTGTCCCAGTGTCTATATTTAAGTGCATCGTGCTTGTACAAAGCAGCGTCATTAGACTGGAGGAGTAAATACCTTCTGAGAGTAGTTAGTTCTGCTATTTTTTTCTGTATTGCTGCATTATCTAAAGGCGACAGCTGAGATGGTTCTTTGCGTTGTGCCGGGGGAGAGGGAGCCCCCCTGAAGTGCAGTTCCTGATGGAAGCAGGCAATTAGACAAGTGCCAGGGTACAGCCCCCGTGCGGGTCGGGAACCCAGACCCTCTCATTCAAGATGGGTCACAGCATGAGTCACTTTGGAGAGCGCGAGGAATGGAACCCCAGTCCAATTTCTTGCTCGTTGCCTTTGCTGTACATCTGGAGTAGCTGCTGGAGCTGCTGCTTTCAGACCAGCAAATAATTGGCCCAAGAAGAGGATCCAAGAGTGGTGATCGGCCTCTCCAGAAACCCACGCTGCCTCGGGTTCTGGGTCAAGTGCGTCTTTGAATACTTTCACACACTCTTTCTGGGCCCACGTGCCCCTACGGGAGAGGACAAAAAGGGGCTTTCAGAGGGGCAGAGGGACCTTCTTTCACATTCTTTGAAAAATGCCTCCCTGTATCCGTAGCACTGCAGAGAGGTGGAAGCTGGAAGAGCTTTTCTTTCTGATGGGAGCAAACCTATCCTGGAGGAGAACCTTGGCTCCACTCCCTGTCACCAGCGAGAAGCTTTCTGGGGGATGGGTTTGCTTCCCTTAGAGCAGGAAAAAATACCTTCTCAGCTCCAAATAACATGTTTTTTTATTGAGAGCCTCTTCCTTTTTTACAACCCTATTTGTTTTTGCAGTGAAAGGTGGTGAAGCATCTTGCACAGCGGTGTTAGTTACACACACTGGGCTCAGTCAAGCCCTCAGTTCCCTTCCAGTGCCGCAGCACACTGGGCTCAGCCAAGCCCTCAGTTCCCTTCCAGTGCCGCAGCCCTGGGCTTGGAGAGAGTCCTCTGCCCTGGGATGGGGCCAGTGGGCTCCAGGGGCCACTGGCCAACACCTTCTTGGGACAGGCTGCCAGCAGCCTCCAGAGCATCTTGCATCTGCAGAGCCTCAGCCCCTTGGAAGCCTTCTTTAAACAACCCATCCCTTCAGGCAGTTTCTGGTTTGCTTCCTTCCCTGGCCGCGTTTGTAAAGGAAAACACAACGGCAATCACCAGGCAACACATTATTGTATTATTCATGCCCTGTAGTTGAGAGTGATTGAGGTGGGGAAAAGGAGGAGGAAAAACCTTGCAAAATTCATTAGGGCTTCAACACCACAGATCCTCACGGGGTTTGGGATATTGTGGCTTTAATCGGAGCTAATGGGTCCCTGTTGCACCGGAGGTGGCTTTGAGTGGAGGTGCTGGATGGCTGTGGTTCCCTGCCCGGAGCCTGGGGTGGATCAGGATCCATCCTGCAGCCGTGGCCTGCGCCATCACACCCCATTTCTGCTCTCTTGGCCACAAAATCGCTCGTGTTTGTTCTGTCTGCTCTGTTGGGCTATGGGTTGGGGGGCAGAGGCTTCCTGCCCATCGCCTCCCGCGGCGCCTGACGCGGTTCCTCCCCGATGTCGGCGGTCGCTGCAATACTTGGGTGGAAATACCCAGGAATTACTGTAACCTATTTTAGCACAGACCTATTGCAAGCACGAGCGCAACCTCTCAATTCAAGGCAGTGATTTAATTGTTGAGTGCTATTTGGTATGTTACTTCCTTTTTCAAAGCAGACAACTTCTGTATTTCCCTGGTCTTTCGATGCCGATCTATCCCAGGTATTTATAGACCCCATTATCTTAGTACCTGTATCTTAATGTGTTTATCCTTGCACTGCCTACTGGTTATTAGGCATAGCTGTTTTTCTACTTTGCAGGGTTTGGGGAAAGTAAATGTAGGCTGCTTAATGGCTTCTTCACTGAGGAACTTAAGGTGGAGCAACACTCCTGCATTTTCTAGAGCCCTCTAGTTACTGGGTCATCCTGCTTCTGTACGAAAATCACTAAAGCTTCACTCCTGCCACTGGAGCTTCAGGTGCAAGTCCTGTGGCTGCAAAGAACAAAAATAGTTTTACTGGGGCTTTCATTGAGAAGTCCTGCCCTTTAGCAGAAGGGCCACCATATGGCTTCCATGTTATCTTCCCCTTTGCTAGCCTGCCTGCCCTGCAGCTGTGCCCAGCCAGGCTGCTGAGTGCCACCAAGCTCAGCGCGACTCCCAGGGGTGCAGAAGGTGGCCAAGGGTGGGTGAGTTTTCTGGACAGGGGTCTTTGGTGATGGTTCTTGGGCTGCTCTCCCGGGACGGCACGGGAGGTGGCCTTGGAGCCATCAGCAGGACTTTGGTTACTGGTGCTGGTTTTGGAGCACGGTCATCGGAGGGAACCCTGCCTGCCGGAGCCCGGGAGGTTGGATGGTGAGTGAAGGATGAGCAAGGCTGAGCTGATGCAGTCTAATTAACTTCTATTCCGGGCTGTGTTGTTTTCTCTGCTCAAGCATGGGCTCTTCCAGATTTAAATTGATGATAAATATCAGGACAATGACAAAATGCCGCTTTTGAAATCAGACTTTTTCACAGTAAACGGTTATTTGTTTTTCTGCTCAAAAATATTGGCTTATCCAGGGTGATAACAATTCTCTCTCTCTCCCCTTTTCCACCTTCACCACTGTCTGATTTGTGCATGTAGTTTAATTAAAATCATACAGTATTTCCACAACTTGGTACGTCTCTGCTGCTAGCCTTGTATTTGATTTATATACAGCATTCCAGTGAAACTGCCTGGAAAAATTAAATAGACATGAATCAACTTGCCGCAGGCTTTTGAAATCAAACATTTCACAGCTAACTCCCTGCGGACATCTCCTTTCAGCCTGACGCAGGATAAATGTTACTGTAAGCTACTAAGCACAGGGCTATGTTAAAATGCAGTCATTAGGTTTGGGGTTTATAATTGTATTTGTTTGCCAAATCATAGCTTAGGAGCCAGGGAGCACTTTGATTCATTACTTATGATTATATGGTTATTAAAAAAAAAAAACAACAAGAAAAACAAAACTACTTGGGCTGTTAGGCTTCAAATTTTTTTTTGTCTTGGCCTTTGGAAGGAATCTAAACCAGTGGCAAATGTCAGATGTTTGTAGAAACAGTTTCAGCATAACTGTGTTTGATGAAGCTCCTCTAAATGTGTTTTCTGCCTGTGTTTTATCTGGAGGTGAGAGCTGTTCGCTCCGAGATGGAGACTTATTCTTAGCTGAGCTTCAGCTCCTTTTGGAGGCTGAGTACATCGTAAACAAAGTTAACTCCTTATCAGAATCTCAGCTTTAGTCTTTATCAGTCTGACTTAAAATAGACCCAAGCAAGACATCATACAGGAGGAAACCTGAGTCGCTGGTGCTGCTGTTCTGTGTTCACACGCGAGTGAATATCCAGAAGTGAAAGGAGGAGAACAGGGAGGAGACTGAAGGGGAGGAGACCCCAACCCAGATCTGGCCCCCCTTGCACCCATTTCAGGGCTCTGCCAGTGACGGCTGGGGTGGCCCCAGCAGCACCTATGAGCCTTGTGTTGAATTTCCAACAGGAGGAGCAGAAAGGGAAGAAGAACCTCCAGTGGTGCCTCCTGGAGTGTCCCCTGGGAGCCCCGTGGTGCCCGTGCACGGTCACACATGGAATGGTGTGTTTCATCCCGGGCTGAACTGCTCCAGTGTTGGTCACAGCGGAGCTCCTGAGGTGTCTCTCATCCTTCCTGCCTCCTGCTAGATGGGAGTTAATCAAGAATTACCAGCGTTACAGAAGACAAAAGGAGCCCGCTGTGGGATTTGGGCTCAGCTGTGTCCTTTCAGTAATTTATAATAAGTCTGGGGCTCTAATAACCTAATCACAAGGATTTGGGGAAGGAGGCAATGAATTTGTTTGTTTCTTCCCAGCCACAGGTGATATTAAAGTGAAGAAAGAAAAATTAATCCCCTTTTCTGATTTGTCTTACAAAAGATATGCAAATAGTATTAGGGGCTGATCAAAATGCTGGTGATTACTGGATGGCTAAGAGTGAATTCTAAAGCAGTCCCTCTGGAAAGCAGTGCTGTTGTGGCTCATAAATGCTGGTTGTGAAGATGCCTTCTGCTGCTAGATAGCAATGTGCTGTGGGTTGGGATTATCTTTAAGGTCATCCATGGAAGTGCTTTGGTCCCATCAGGAGAATTTGACTGAGGGATGTCTTGGTTAGGACAGTTCAAGCAGACTGGAGGCTGAACGCGTGGGTAGGAGGTGAGCTGGGCTCCTTCAGAGAGGTGCAGAGCGATGCCTGAAGGAGCAGGGGATGCAATATCAGACCCAAAGTCATTCACTTGGCTTGAGAGATGCCATGTTGTGAGCCACTCTGTGGAATCTACTCCTCAGCTCACACACAGTGACTCCTTCAACCCTTGTGCCACCTTCGTGCTCGAGGAACCAAAGGGAGAGGGGAAATAATGGCAAAGGAATAGGAAGCCCTGGAAGAGATAAGCAGGAGATGTGTGGAGGAACCCACCAGGACTGTGCTGGTGGATCTCAAACCAGAGGAGCCTGTGTTGACCAGTCCCTCTCTGGGCTGTGTGTGGAGGTGGTGTGGGTCACCAGGCGGGTACCAGCCATCCCTGCCTTCCTGACCTCCGGAAATCCTGCGGCGTGGAAGAGAACCCGCCATCTCGTGTTTGCAAGTGCTTTTCAATTTAATACATTTTAATCAGAAAATTAATCAGGAAACACCAGTTCAGCAAGATAATTGAACAATGAAGAGACACGATAATTACTGTTTAGTCTAATTAACTTTGTTAAGTCTTTATTGGGAACAGAGACTTCCTGAGTGAAACTTATTAAATGGTTCTCCCTGGAAAACAGAATCCCCATCAAAAAGCCTTTGTTCCTCGCGCTGTTTGTCAGGAATTGGGTGCGTGTCTTTAAATCACAGTTAGGGAAGGCAGCAGGCTGGTTTGGGGAAAACTGTGAAGTTGCCTTTTCAGTGGGCTCTCCTACCTCGTCAATTCATTTACAGCTCTTTAATCCACTGCTCTCCTCCTCGCTGCTGCCCAGGTGGGCAGGGTTTGATTGCCAGCAAAACCGCCGGGGCTCCGCAGCCCTGCCGAGCTGCATCCATGGTCACCTTTTTTTCCCTTCTCTCATCTCCAGGCCTGTGGAAAACGGACAAGTGTTTGGGGATTATCAGCAAAGAAGGGGCCGAGGGGCTTTTCTTCGCTGCGGTAGATAGATCTATTAAAGCACCGACATGTTTGGTGAGGCTCTGGTGGGAGGGAGCTGCTGGGAAGCCTCCAGCACTTGGTGGCCACATCAAGGGGTACGTGGTCCTCTGGGTTGGGGTCCCAGGGGCTGGGAAGGGCCAGGTCTGGGACGGAGAGACGTCGGGATAATTGGGCATTGTCAGAGCCGTGATGTTACTACTGAATATTTGTATAGGGGCAAAAAATTTAACCTCGGTGAAAAGCCTTCAGGAACAAAACCTGCCTTCGTGTCTGTTTTGTGCTCCTCGACTCTGACCTCTGTCCGTGCAGGCTCTTGGAGGGCTCAGGTAAATAAGCTGTGTTCATTGAAGAATATTAATGGACATAAGGAGCAGTGTACCCCTGGGCACAAATTAGCGTGAAAGAGTCGGTCTGTCTGGTCCGGTCTCTCCTCTGATTTTGCTTTGCTTTGCTTTCCTGGTAAGGGCGTAGCATTAAATATTTATAATTTCAGAATGGAGGATTAAAAATAAATATTGAAATGAACTTGATTGGCTTTTGATCTGCTGAGAGAGCCCTTTGGCTGGCCACAGTCCAGCCAGCAGCTGACCCACCGGTAGCTTCTACATTATTCATATTAGGTGAGGTCAGGAAGATGAGAGAGACTCAGGATATCGACCCTTTAGGAGGAGCATGAAGGAATGTGATTTAATAACCTGTGGCTCGTGGGGTTATCTTCCCCAGGCAGCGAGCTACGAACCAGGGGAACTCGGGAGCTTAGATCTTGTTCTCAGTTCCAGTCCTGCCAAACCTGAGACATCCTTTTAATAGCCAAGGGACGTGCATCCATGTAGCTGGGAAGAAACTACCTTCCCTGGGGACAGCAGAGCCCAAAACGAGCCACAATCCCTTGGCTGTTAAAGGTGAGGCTGTTTTGTTTTCTGTCGACTCTAATTGTAAATCACAGAAATACTTTTACAGTAGAGCGGGGCTCTGATCTTTCCAAAATCCACATATTTTAATAAGCAATTTTTAATGAGAAAGGTACTCAGAATGAAAGTTTTGCTGCTCCTCTGTTTCTCACAAGCTCAACGAGCGTGAGACTATCTCAGGCTGTACCCCGTGCGCCCTGCCAGGCTTCAGACCTCGGTGCCTTCATTACAACTCGCGTAGAGGATGCTCCCCACAAATCCTGTTATCTCCTACAGTTCATTTGTGCAACCAATAGCCTGAGCGTTTTGAATTTCTTGTGGGTGAAAAGCACCGTAATTGAATTTCTAATTTATTTGGTCTGGTTTATAATTAAAATAAGCACTCTCTCACTTATCGTTGCACGTTGCTCTGGGGTTTTTCCGTCCCCTGCTTCTCCCCCTGCCTCGTGTTCAGCCCCGAAGCACAGGGGAGACAACTTCATTATTCCTGGTTTTTTTCTGGGTCCCCCCATGGCGGTCGCCGTCGTGTCGCGCTGAAGCACCGTTTGTCTTCCCCACTCAAGACATGGGTCCGTTGGGAGTGAGCATTCCTGGAGAGCGCAGCCTCACAGCCTCCCCAACTTGTTTATTTTCTTCTTCCTCCGCTCTTTCAGTTAATTATTGTGTAAACGCTGCTGGTTGCTGTAGGATCCCTCTCCAGATCTGGCAGCAGCATCCGCCTTTCGCCAGGGAGAGGGAACTAATGGTTTTTCTAGAGGGGCAACTCTTGAGAAACCTTCTGATTTAATTTTTCCCTCCCGTCGTCTCCTCTGGCGTCATATAGAAAATAAAATTGCTAGAGCTTTAAAACACTTCCCTGGCTGAACAAGAGAGTTAATTATTATTTAAGAGGGACAATTGGGCAAGGTTAAAAGCTGTGAAACAGGAGAAGGGGGGGGAAAAAAAAGTTGAAATTGCAAAGAGGCGGGGAAGGAAAGAGATGATACTTTTCTCCAGCGTGGTATTTATACAAAGCAATATTTGCAGTTTCAAGGTAGAAGTACAGTAATCCTTTTTCATTTCCTTTTCCTGCAGCCCTTCCAGGACAAGTAAATTGATATTTTCTCCTTCAAAAGGAGAGACAGGAACTGGTGAACCCGGTAGTTTTGTTCCAGCCCGGTTTGGTGGCCATGCAAATGATTTGTCTCACTCTGCCTTGAAGATAGATACCATTAACCTTTGTGGAGCCCGCTCAGTGTTCTGCAAATCACATCTTAAAACTCTCCTTTGCTGTGATGCCCTAAAAAATAAAATCCCTGTGGCAGCAACTCTCTTTTATGCCTGTACAGCACCCGGCACAGGGCACGGGATTCAAGAGCGTGATGGAAAGGGCAGCAGATTCCCTAGGCACCGGCACAAAGCAAATAATTAATATCATAAAACCTTAATAGGGTCTTCAGCCTGTTCTTCAGGGTAGTTTTGTCCCTGTAGACAGTCATCATGTGGCTGTGCTTAGAAAACCCCAAAGACTGTCATGCTGTGTCGGGTCTGCTCCCCAAATCTTGTTCCCCATCCTCCTTCCCCGGCTCGATACCCACATGGAACTAGAGGTGCCTGTGTGTCCGTGAGCCTTGCCCTAGCAAAGAGCAGGGGAATATTCTTCCCGGCAAAGGCTGTTCCTTCCCGAACTCCCAGAGCCTTTGTGTTTACTCTGTGACACGGGGGATTCTCCTCTCCTCCCTCCCTCAGAGCCACAGATGCTTTTCCTGCTGGATGGGTGGCCAGTGGCACTGTGCAGGAGCTCGCCCCGTGCTGCTCCCTTCCGTCCCGCACCCGGGCAGCCTCTTTCTTTTGCCATAAAACTCCTAGTGCTGTGCCTACAGCACTCACCTGCACGTCTGATTTCACTTCACCCTAACAGGCAGGCTACAGAATCTTAAATAAATGCTCCTTGGTCATTAAAGCCACGTTTACAGAGAGTTAACAGCTCTGTAATAGGCACAGAACTTGCTCTGCAGAATTGTTACCGCGTAAATATACCAGAATAAGCAGCTGGTAGTTAAAAGCTTTGTAATGCACGGAAAGCTGTAATTTGCTGATTAACAATGGTTGATTGCAATTGTATTGCAAGATCTATTTCCCAGCACCACCAGAAACCTGACCCATCTCCAGAAGGGCTGAGGGAAAGGAAGATGCTGGCGGAGGTGCAGGAGAATGACCCGTTGCTGGAGGAGCTTTGGCGTTGGGTTGGGTTTGGTGGAGATGGGTATTTGCAGTAGCAGGACCCGTTCCTCGTGGTGTGTGTCAAGTGTGTGTCAGTGTGTGTCTCCTCTCAGCGCCGCTTTGCACCCGCCAAAGATCTGCTGCTTCATCACTGAAGCTCATATTCATGGAAAGCCAGCAAAAGCCATGTGGTTTTTTTTCTATTCTCTCCTAATTTTCCACTGTTAATTTGTTGGAGTTCTTTAACAAGTCACTTCACCCCCATCTGTCTCTTCCTTCTGGGCTTTGCCTTTCAAGGTTACTGGCATTTTAGGATGCTGTTTGCTTAGAACCTGGTGTATGTGAAACTGTATTTTTTTCTGAAGCTTCCATGTACCTCTGCACTACAGATGAATATTCTAACTGCCAGGATTGCAGTAGGATGTAGGTTTACCTTTTGCATGAACATCCCTTTCACCCAAAGGTGTCTTCAGAGTCCTTTAGTCTTTATTTTAAATTATATTATGTCCCTGCTTGGAAAAAAGAGAAAGAAAGAAAAAAAAAAAGAAAAACACAAGAGTGAGGAACATAAATTAAGCCTTCAAATGCATGTGCAGTTCTCTGTGACACAAACTTTGCTCTTGGGGTTTATGATGCTAATAAAATACTATTCACTGCTAACAGCTCTTTCCTTCCCAGCCTCACAAACTGAGACAAATAAGTGCATCTATTGAAGGAGTTCACATTTTATGTCTCTTCACATCAATATGGCCCTGCTTTATTGATAGTTTTAGGTAGAAACTGGCTGGTCATGCCTGGACTATATTA
Organism: Calidris pugnax; assembly: GCF_001431845.1. Classification (NCBI taxonomy): domain Eukaryota; kingdom Metazoa; phylum Chordata; class Aves; order Charadriiformes; family Scolopacidae; genus Calidris; species Calidris pugnax. The sequence continues at coordinate 1,603,605 of NW_015090879.1, forward strand.
ACTATTATTTATTATTTGGACTGAGGACCTAAGCCCTCCTTGTTGTAGGTGTTTGTACATACAAATCAGAACTACTTGCATCCCAAAGAGCCTCTAAATACTGTGAGAGACAGCAACTAAGTAGGCTAAAAAGATGCAGTGAGCCAGTTTGTGTAATATGTGGGTGACAGCACACACGGCCACCATCTGGGTTGGCCTGGGACTGTGATGGGTTCACGTTGGGTGAGGGTTTGTGGCAGGTTCCTGCAGGGGACCGTCACCCACAGGCATTAATGAGAAACCCAGGGTAAATGTCCCACCGTGTCCCAAAATAACCACTCGACTGAAGGGCTTGTATCTCTGCTGGGGACCTGGGCTCTCCCTTCTATGCTCTTGGGTTTAAACTGTCAGGTACTTACAAAGACACTTATTTTAAGTGATCGGCAATAATAATTTTTTGTCGTCTGTAAAATAAATCACATCAGGAACTGCCTGAACAGGGCAGCATAAGTAATTAGAGCCAGAATCCTGGACACATGCCCTCGCTGGCTCCAGCACCGCTGAGGAATTACAGAGCTACTGTTCCTGATGAAACACTTGTTCTTCTGTAGGAAACCCTGGAGTGGGCTGGTTGGGGGACCACTAACGGTGACTTAGTCATGGGGCTTGGTGCCTCACTGAGGGCATCCTGGCAAGATCAACCCGAGTCCCAGACAACTTGTCCAGGAAAGAGAGTACAGGATCAAGCCCCAAGAAGTTGTGGATTTAAAGACTAATGGCATTAGTCTAGATTTTGCATTAAAATCCATGGTCTCAGTAATCTAAGTTCTTCCACTGTAGACAATTTCACCTGACTTTGTCATACAGTAATGCTTCCCTCCTGTTTTCTTGCCCAGCTTCTTGCTGCCCTGGAATAATGACAAATGCCTCTGTCTCATCCAGAGATTCATGTACGGAGCCATTTGGGGAAACCGCAGTGGAAGCCTGATGCAGAAATCAGCCCTCAAAATGGAATTAACCTTTAGGAAGATCTCGTAAATAGGTGGCTTGTACCCTTCAAGGTATTCTGGGAATCATTGACAATGCAACTAGGTGAATTTAAGCATTTGTCACATAGATAAGGAAGAGTCAAAGTCAGTCCTTAGTCGTCTGAGTGCAGGGAGAGGGGAGGGTACATCCATGGAAGGTCTGTTGTCCCATCTGGTTGGCTTTCCTGGATTTCACCTCGGAGCGTCCCCAATGGGGACAGTCCCAGCTGCTCTGAGGGGCAGAGTGGGTCTGTCCCAGCAGCGATGCTGGAGTTGGGATGTAGTCTGCAATTTCCTTATGCCTAGGAAGTCTCTGCACTTAATTTGCTCTCTTTTTAGGACCTAGACTTTTTTTCTAAAAATAGAGCTTTATTCTTCATATTCACTTCCTAAAGGACAATGACAGGAGAGAGAGAGAGAGGGAGAAAATGCCATAAACTGGGACATTTTGTTACCACATTCACTGCACATCTGGGAGCTCTTTCGGTAGGTAATTGCTGTGTAATGCTGTTCACGAGCTGTAGCCTCGTACACGTCTTCTTGGAAGCTGCTGTTGTGGTGCTGTAGCCCCTGCTTTGGAAATTGAGTGTGACCGATTGGTCAGGTGCACGGCTCATGGAGTGGAAAACTCCATGTTCCTTCTCTTTGCTCCGTGAGATCTTGGCCAGGCCACTGCTGTGCCAGTTTTTGGGGCTCTAAAAGCCTCATTGCTCCCCAATCCACTGCTGAGTGGAGGGAGGGCACTTTTCAACTCCTAAAGATAATTCCGTGGTGAGACTGAACGTGTAGCTCTGTGCAGGGCTGTGACACTGGGAATCGGGGGGAGGCTCCTCTCTATATTTTCTCCATTGCAAACATCACCTTATAATGAAGTAGAGAAATTATTCCATTGTTTTGCTTTCCGTTATTTAAGAAAGGAAATCTGACCACAGAAACGTGTTATCTGGAAACCTGGATGTGGTTAGGAAACAGCCACTGCGCTACGTGGCCCCACTCTTCTCTTTCAGCAAAAGCAAAAAAAAAACAACCCAACACTTGAAAGCATTTTGTTGAATTTTCTAACTTTCCAAAATGCAGGTTAAACAGAACTTTTAGGAGAAAAGCCTTGGCTAAGATGCTTCCCTACCTTTCCTTGGGATTGTAGACATCTTAATTAGATAATCGCAAAATTTTGGGGGCTTTCATCCAAAAGGCAGGGAAGACATGTCTGTTCTGGGGCTGACTGCGTGCTCCTGTGCCAGCAGCAGGGAGGCAGAGCGTGCTTTGGACGTGCAACATCTGATAATGGATGAATGCAAGTTAAAAGCAAAGTTGATGGAGTAGACTTCTGCCATCTTCACTTGGAAGTGGTGTCTGTCCATACCATGTGGTGAAGATGATAAATTGCAGTGAATTTGTGATCTGGAGCCATCAAATTTCCTCCCTGTCTTTCTTAACCTTGGGACAAATTAAATCAAATTCTGCTGTGAAGCCTAAAGACATAAAATTTGTTAGCTGTAACAGTATATTCTGCCAAGCAGTCACAACTCCCTAGTATTAATTACTTTATTCAGTAAGTTAAACAAATGATGTGCTATCTGGATTCAGGGGGAAGCCACCCAGGGATATATAAAGGATGCAAAGATATTCCTGTCAGTGAACATCCGAACTCTAGTTGCTAACTTGCTGTGGAGAGCAATAATCTGTTCTAAAGCTGCCTCCCTTCCTGAGCGATGGGTATCACACCAAGAATGAGCATTGTTAATAGGAGACCGCTTGAACGATGCATCAAACTGAGAAGCACTGGTGTGGTGAGAGGGATGGCTGCTGCAGGTCCTGCCTTCCTTCAGCTCCTCTCTTTGGAGCCAGCAGCACTGGTGGAAGGTGGAGCCCCCTCATCCCTGCCTGGGGACTCCTTATCTTTGTGATTCACTTCCCCCAGCTCTGCAGACAGAGAGAAATGTATGAACCTTTCCTCCTCTGCTCCAGATGCAGCCAGGTGGGTCCACAGCAGGGTAAGGTCATCCTTCCTGCGGTTGGCGGTGGACGGCAGGTCCCTTACCTGAGTCCTGTCACAGGCAAAGCCACGGAGATTGCTTTTTCCTACAAAAAACTGGCTTTCAAAGAGACCCAGCTCTGGGCTGGGAGGCAGCAGCTGATGGAGACTTGACTCTGCCCCTCCCAGGTTCCAGTGATTCATCACCACATTGCAAAAAATGCAGGCATTATTTTGAATTCAGATTTGGCTGCCTTTAATTTCCACCAAAAGATTCTCCCTGTGCTCATCCCTGCTAGATTAAAGAGCTCTCAGTATCTGATACTTTCTTCCTGTGAGAGTGCTTGTGCACTGTAATCAAATTATCTTTTGAATTTCTTCCTGATAAGTTAAAAGAGATTAATCTTTTTACAGTCTGCACTCTGAGGCATTTGTTTCCCTGAGTCTGAGTCACTCGAACACCTTCTCAGCGCCCCGGCCCCGGGTTTGTGTCCTGCAGCAGCACAGGGATTCTGCAGATGGGTCAGGGCTGTTTCACTGGGCTCAGAAACAGCCCGGGGTCCTGGTTCAGGTCCCACACGGAGCCCCCTGCCTGGCTCTGGCAGGTCAGGAGCAAGCCTGGGACATCACACCAGTGCCAAACTGGTCCGAGACCCCCACTGCCTGCCCCCAGCTGCTGGGAGGAAAACCTGTAAGAAGCAATTGCAGGGTTTGAAACCAACTTTCTGATGCAAAGTTGTTATTGATGAGTCTGGGGGAAAGCAGCCAGAGCGCTCCTCGACGCCTTGCTCCAAAATGGTTTTTCACTCTTCCCATGTCTCAGTTCAACTTCGATCTGTCTTTTTTTTTTCCTCCCCTATTTCTTTCCTTTCTGTTGGAAGATGGAGAACAGCTACTGTGAAAAAAGGTGCTAACTAGGCATCTGATTTATTATCTTCATTATTTACCGAAGCAGCCGTGTTTGGTATTACCCTGTAGGAAGTCGGGGCACGTTTGTGTTCAGTCCAGTGCTACCAGATGGGTCCTGGGTGTTCCCATTCCAGGTGCTCTTCAGCCTGGCTGCTGGGATGGCCATTCTCTCTGGCTTATTAAATCCAAAGCAAAGCTTTCAAAGATCTTCTCTTTAAGAACTTTTTTTTTTTTTTTTTTTTTTTTTTTAAAAAAATATTGAAAAGATTTTTTTTTTTATGAAAAGCATATTGAAAGGGTAAAGAAGTGTGGTTATTTTTAGAAAAGATCAAGTATTAAAATGCAAAGAGGAAAGAGAGGCAAGGTGGGCAGAGAAGTTGCTCTTGCAGTACAACGCTCAGCTCATTAGCTCTCTCCGCCCTGAGCAGCATTGCACAGTTGCTCTGGTATTAAACTTAATTTATACGCTAAAAAAGCAGGGGGAGAGTTTAAAAAAAAAAATATATGCAAAAAGCTCAATCCTGCCAGATGCTGAGTGCTTTCTTGTGAAGTGCTGAGTTGGCAGAAGTCAGAGCTGCTCAGCACCTCTCGAAACACTCCTCCTCCCCCTGCTTTATTGCCAGTGAGTCTGCAGAGCTGGCCATAAAACAGCACAGGAGATTTCCAATAAAACGAAAGTCACGTCCAAGTGTTAAGATACAGATACTTCACCGTACGGAGTCGTTGCAGAGGGTGAAATGCTAATTTGTCATCAGTCCTTTCAGAATCACAGAACCCCATGGGGTTGGAAGGGACCTCTGGAGATCATCCAGTCCAACCCCCTGCCACAGCAGGTTGCACAGAAACGTGTCCAGGTGGGTTTTGAGTGTCTCCAGAGAAGGAGACTCCACCACCTATGGAGAAAGGAATAAAGATGTTACAGTAGAGGAATGGAGAGCTCCTACACCCAGGAAGGTGGAGATGAGAAATGGAGGGGATAGCATTAGCCCAGGAGATGCACCCAGGAAAGGTCCCTTCCTTGCTGCCCAGCTGGTGCTGTCCCATGGACAGACCCTGGTGGGGAGCGAGAGGCTTTCGAAGGAGCCTTTAGACCTGAAGGTCATCATTCAAAATGACTGCCATGCGTTTGGCCCAACACCTCCTTATTTACAACACAGGGCAGCAGGCACCGTCTCCTCGGTGGCAGGATATATTAGGTGATGCAAAAGCGATTTGGGCGGTCACTGCTGGCTCCCTCTGTGCCTGCCTGGAAGAGGTGATTGTCTTCCAAGGGCTTGTTGGTGCCTCAGGTGGTGCTGGGGACACCCAGCGCAGGGTCGGTGACTGTGGCTCTCCCAGGAACGGTGCATGGGCCAGAAAAAATCCCCCCTGGACAAAAGCTGCCTCCTCCTCTGCGTATGATCCAGGGCTTGTATAACATGGCCTCGATCTCTGCTGTGAGCTCGAGTCCTAATCAATAGTAGTAATTAACAGTAACACATGCAGAAGTGGAGATGAGAGCCTTGCAGGGATGTGACTCGGGTTCGCGGGTGCCTCACTCGCACAAGGCCGTGCAACACTAGTGCTGTTTTTTGCACGAGGACTGCAAAGTGGTGGCTGCCGTGACCCGCAGAAGCTCTTGGGACCCAAGGAAGCTCTTGGGCTCCTTCGCAGAGCTGCTGGCTCAGCCCCTGGCCCAGCAGCTCTGCCTGGGGAGGCTGGGCCATCAGCGAGCGCAATCACGGCTGGATCAGGAGAATAATTTCCTTTTTAAACCAGGAACTCAAGCAGCAAGTTGAGTTTCACAGAGTCCCGCAGTCCTTCAGAAGGCACCTCGTGCCTATAAACAGGCACCCCCATCTCTCCAGCACACCATAAAATCCTCCGGTAACGATCATCATGACAACTATAAACCTGTTGTTTCCATTCTCTGTGATTTATTGAGCTGGTGGAAAAGGTGGAGCTGCTGTTTTATTGGGATGATCAAATGTTTGCAGTGGGAAAATACAATCTGCATTCCTGCAAGCCTACTTTTATACATTGAATCATGAATGCATTTCCTTTCCTATTAGCAATTTAACATTGTAGGACACAGAAGCACTTCTTCAAAGTGATTTTTTTTTTTAAAAAAGTAGTGTAAAGTCCTTGCTCTGCAGGAGTGAACGCAAGAGCCCTTGCAGCCACGGGGAAGCTGTCACTGGAGGCCTACCCAAATGGGGTTTTCTAAGATAATTTTGAAAGTTTGAGGTTTTGTTCCTCTCTGGGATGAAGCCACACTGCAGAAGCCTCCACAAAGCAGCATTTTCCTGCTCTGGATGGCTCTGGCAGAGACTGTCACCCCTCCTGCCCTCCCCAGCTGCTGGGCACGTGCCTGTGCTGGTGGGGAACGGGGACATGGAGCAGCACAGGACAACTGGGGATGGAGGACTTTGGTCCAGAGAGAGGAGAGGATGAAGGAAAACAAATCCTTTGAGCCTCTTGTGCGCTGGATCAGCCGGGCCCACGCAGAGAGGAGATGAATGATGCATGGGGCTAATGCGGGTTTTACCTTTCCATTATCTGGTCGTTTCTCCATGTTAAACACTTCTCATTGTTTTCTGCCCAGTTAAAAGCCTACACGGGCGCTGGAGATACTGCGTTTAACAGTCGCAAATGTGTAATCGAATACAATTAATAATAGTAATTCTAGTAACCAGCAGGCTGTTGTAATTGACCTAAATGTTCCTTACTAATGAGAACAACTACAGTTCAGAAATCGTTCACAGGGCAGCAGTAGTACTTTACGTGGGGAAAAACAAGCTGCCCTCAGTCTGTGACACGCGTCAGTGGTAACACGGCAGAGTCCAAGAGCAGATTTTATTTTATCGTTATATTTCTTCGCATTTTCTGGGAATGTTAGAGCTGGATGGAGATGAGGCAGGTGTTCTGTGGTGATAGCAAGGTGTTAACCGTGCTCTGCTCCCAGCCCCGGGCAGAGGGGAGCTGAGAGAGGGGTGGCAGAGGGTGGTCAGTGCTGGGGGTTGGAGCCAGCCCTGGGAGAGGGTTGAGCTGGGACCCGCCGTGTCCTGTGTCCTGTTTGCAGGGGATGTCCCTTTCCAGATGTTTCGAGTGCTGACAACTCAGTCATCGCTGGGAGATGCTGCCCGTCTGCCTGCTCACCCTGCCCGCTGGCCGATCCCCAGCCTCGTAGGCTTATCTATTTTATCTGAAGGTTTGCCTCTCTCTTGGCTCACAAGGTGTGTGACCTTTCTTCAACACAGATGTCACCTGGTCACGCTTCCAGCAAAGACAATGTGGCTAGAGCCAACTGAGGACCTGATGTAGGATCTCTCCCTAAGGACACTCCTAAAACTTCCTCCATCTTACGTCTTGCGTTGTCATTTCTACTCCTGCAAAATGAATATGAAACACTTCCATGGATGTTAAATGAGAAGTTCTTCTGGAGAGTTTATTTCTGATTTATGCACGGATATAAATTGTTGGGGAACGTGCAGGGCAGAATAAAACCAGGCCGTGGATCCCCATGTTCCAGAAGTGCCACTGGGACAGCCCCATCTGCCAACTGGGGATGTGTGAGAAGCGCCTCGCGTAAGGACCGTGGATGTTGTGATGGATGGCAGCAGGGACGGTGTTTGATGTTAAGCCCTGTTCAAGTGCTTTGCTGGACCAGAGCCAGGGAGCTGATTTTTGCAGCCTTTCTCCTGTGCAGTGTCCTTGGCCGGGCTCGCTCAGCCCAGCAGGACCCGGCCGCTCCGTCACTGCTGGAGGTGCCACTTGGGCAAGTCACGGCTTCTGTGTGTGAATCTCATCTCAACGACGTTCCCATCTACTTTAGGTCAGGAGGAGGTATTGTGGGCCACATCCCTGGCTGGCGTGCATCAGGAGAGCTCCACAGCTGGAAATGGAAGTGGTGGGTCGGAGCCAGCGGAGGATGGCTGTCTTCTGGAGAGACCTTGTGCAGGAGGACAGTGGGTCCTCAGCAGAGGAGCCCTTCCCAATCCACAGCTATCCCTTACCCAGCATCTCTGAGCAGCATTTGCCAGTTTTCCCATGAAAAAAAGGCCCTTTTCTTCAAGGCAGAGAGATGGGCTGAGGTGAGAGCAGCCCTGGGAGGCAGAGCACGGGGTGGCACGGCTCAAATTGCCGGGGAGGCGGAGAGGGTGACTTTGTAGGAAAATCAAAGGGGAGCAGTTAAAGGCCTTGGCAGTTGGTTGCCCAAAGCGACCACAAACATGTGTCTCGCCCTGGTAGGTCTCATCAGCACAACTCAAATGTCATCTCCTCCTGACAAGTGAGAGGGAGAAAAAGAAGTCTGCCCTTGCTGGAAAATAATGAGAGCGCTGCAAGGAGGGAGGGAGCAGAGAACAGTCCCAGGAGGGCTGTGTCTGAGTTGAATTCCTCCTCTCCCACTTTCTGTCCATTTCGGGTATTAACTTGGGGGGCTATAGAAAGTGCTGGTTTTGCTGCAGCCCTGGTACTGCTCTGTGCCAGGCACTGGATAGGCACATGGGAGCAGAAAGCACCAGCCCCCCAAGTAGCTGCTGAGCAACCGGCAAAGGCTTGGTGCCCTTATCCAGGGAGGTTTTAAGGAGATAAAAGTTCAATTCCCAAATTTAACAGGCGCTCCTCTGTGTGATCTCTGGGCAATTCTCTTAATCCCTTTGTGCCTTCGTTCTCCAGGCTTAGAGCATATTAGAGGTGGTTTAGGTACATCTGGTGCTGCGTTAAGGGCTGTACACGGCGCTGTGTGAGGACAGCCCCATCGGCAGGCGTCTGCCCAGGCTGGTACCCAGCTACGAGCCCAGAGAGATGCCCAAGACTCTTCCATCCTTGTGTGCAGCATTTGGCACAACGGGATGCCATCTCTCTGCTGGCACTGCCCTGCACGGGGCTGGTCATGAGGCAGTGTCCCCCAAAGCGATGGGTTGGAGCCAGTGGAGGATGGCTGTCTTCTGCAGAGACCTTGTGCAGGAGGACAGTGGGTCCTCAGCAGAGGAGCCCTTCCCAATCCACAGCTATCCCTTACCCAGCATCTCTGAGCAGCATTTGCCAGTTTTCCCATGAAAAAAAGGCCCTTTTCTTCAAGGCAGAGAGATGGGCTGAGGTGAGAGCAGCCCTGGGAGGCAGAGCACGGGGTGGCACGGCTCAAATTGCCGGGGAGGCGGAGAGGGTGACTTTGTAGGAAAATCAAAGGGGAGCAGTTAAAGGCCTTGGCAGTTGGTTGCCCAAAGCGACCACAAACATGTGTCTCGCCCTGGTAGGTCTCATCAGCACAACTCAAATGTCATCTCCTCCTGACAAGTGAGAGGGAGAAAAAGAAGTCTGCCCTTGCTGGAAAATAATGAGAGCGCTGCAAGGAGGGAGGGAGCAGAGAACAGTCCCAGGAGGGCTGTGTCTGAGTTGAATTCCTCCTCTCCCACTTTCTGTCCATTTCGGGTATTAACTTGGGGGGCTATAGAAAGTGCTGGTTTTGCTGCAGCCCTGGTACTGCTCTGTGCCAGGCACTGGGTAAGCACATGGGAGCAGAAAGCACCAGCCCCCCAAGCAGCTGCTGAGCAACCGGCAAAGGCTTGGTGCCCTGATCCAGGAAGGTTTTAAGTAGATAAAAGTTCAATTCCCAAATTTAACAGGCGCTCCTCTGTGTGATCTCTGGGCAATTCTCTTAATCCCTTTGTGCCTTCATTCTCCAGGCTTAGAGCATATTAGAGGTGGTTTAGGTACATCTGGTGCTGCGTTAGGGGCTGTACACGGCGCTGTGTGAGGACAGCCCCATCGGCAGGCGTCTGCCCAGGCTGGTACCCAGCTACGAGCCCAGAGAGATGCCCAAGACTCTTCCATCCTTGTGTGCAGCATTTGGCACAACGGGATGCCATCTCTCTGCTGGCACTGCCCTGCACGGGGCTGGTCATGAGGCAGTGTCCCCCTTATCATCTCTCTCCAGCCAGGTTTGCTGCTGCCTCTCCCATTAATCAGCAGGTCCAGCTCGCAGGCGGCAGTGCTGGGCTCACTCTGGGCATCCTTTCACTGCACAAACACACTTTTTTTTTTTTTTTTTCCCAATTCCAGTACATTCCAGGCTGAGGCTGAAGTGCAGATTTCAAGAAACGTGCATACAGGATGGCAGGTCCAGGCACGGGGCATCCTCTCTCGTCCAGCCCGGGGCTTTGTTAAATCCCCTTCACATCTTTGCTCACAGCTGAATAATGGCTCTCTCTGCCACAGAAATATGTACTGCTTTCTCACTGCATTAAGCATTGGCTTCAAGTGAATTTCTCTCACAAGCAGAACTAATAAAAGGACTAAAACCTGCCAGATTCCACTTGACAAATGGCTCAAAGGAGGACGTCTTCTAAATGCTTTTAGCATTTGCAGTGATTGATCAGGGCGGGCTTAGAAGCAGCTGACCTGTTGAGTTTTTTCAGAGGGGGAATGATGGAAGGATGATAATGCTCCCTTCGTCTTGATCACTGTAATTTTTGCTTTTCTGCGGATAATGTATCCCGTGTCCAGAAATCACCACCTGTGTTTTGGAACTAGCCCAGGAATACAATTTAAATCCGTGCCTACTAACTGTGCATCTGTCTGTCAATCCACTATTCATGTAATCACACGCTGGGAATGAGATGACACGTGCTGGGATTGTTGCTGTAGACGTGGAGAGAGGGACAGTCCTGCCCCAAAGTGCTTTATGGTCCCGAATGAAGGTCACACCAGAGCTCGGATCAGAGCCTGGCATCAGTCACTACAGCCGGTTCCAGCAAGGGTCCGTCTGCAGCCAGGCACTTACTCTTCATTTAAACCGTGTCACTCTCTCCTCCAAAAGCCCTGAAAGCCTGGGCTGAAAGATGGATGGATTTGTGCTTCGCTGGAGCAGGTGGGAGAGGGGGCTCTGGAGCAGGGACCTGCTGGGCACCGGCAGCACCGGTCTCTGGGCAGTGCCCTCGGCAAAGCCAGCGGCTCTGCAGCCCCCGGAGCTCGGGATGTGCCACGAGATGGGGCTGGGGCTGCAGGGACCCCCCGTGTGACCTTGGCAAGCCACCTCCTTCTAAGAAAGTCCCAATTTCTCTCTCTTTTTCAGTCGCTCTGAGGGGAGTTCTGCTCCTCGCAAGCACCGAGTGCTTTGAAATCCTGGGGAGCTGCTGAATTTCGGGGTGGTCTGTGCCCGTCCCTCAGGCGGACGGGATGAGGTGGGGATGGAGGCTGGGATCTGGGCTGCTCTCTGCTCTACTCAGCCCTTAGATTTTTCACATCAAATACATTTTCAAGCCACGGTGACAGTTGTTTTCTCTTTATCGAAATTTCAAAAAAAAATAAATAAGTAATTAAAAGGAGACACACCGTGACCACATCGGGAAACCTGTCCTTTTCTTGCTGAGGATTTCAGACACTTTATCTCCCTGGGGATCACAGCAAACCAGGCAAACCGAGCCCAGACTGTCAGGCGGAAGAATCAATGGCTCTTCCTTGAGCTGTTTGTGCAGGTGAATGCTCTCTTGTTTAATTGATGTCCTATTTATTGGTGAAGTGTTGCCCTTTTCTTTTTTTTTTTTTTTTTTCTCCTTCTCTATTTCTTGCTTCTCTGTCCAGGAAGCGAGATTTGGTTCAACGATCGGTCACAAGAGATTAGCAAACAAGCTGAGAACAGTTGCTCTGGATCATGTTTGAAATCAGGCAGCTCTTCCTGGCCCCTGGCTCGTCTCCCTCCCAGCAGCCTTTCCCCATGCATTAGGAAACTTAGCAGAGACTTTCTGGAGGTGGATTTGCCCAGGGAGGCAGCGGCGCAGCTGCCTGATTTATCATGGTGTGCAGCAGATAAAAGCAATTTCGTGTTATGCTCTGAAACCCCTTGTTCATTTCATGAAGAGCTCCTGTAAGCATCACTTCGGAAGCCGATCCAGCAGAGCAGAGGGGAAGGGACACATGTGGGATGTCCAGAAAAAACTAAATTTGGTCTGCGAGGTGGATGCCTGGCGTGGGATGTCCAGAAAAAACATCGAGACTAAATTTGGTCTGCGAGGTGGATGCCTGGGGGTGTTCCTGTAAACTCCTCCAGGCTGGTGCTATGGGAGGGCAGATCAGGCCCCGGAGCCCTGTGCCTGGCACAAAGCCATTCCTGCAGCTTCTCTGGTTCTCTCTGGGGCACAGAGATGGGGGATCAGGGCAATGGCAGCACGTTCTCCATTTCCAGCTGTTCTGCATCCTTGGAAAGCTCCACAGGAGCCCTTCAGGTGAGATGTTACAGGAGTTCCTTTAACCTTCTGCAGGCTCTGAGCAGCTGAAGTGCAGTCTCTCTCCTTTCAAGCTCCACAAGAGACTGTCCTGGAGATTCAGAGACTTTGAGTCCACGTGGAGTGTCTGGAGGATGGGCAAGAGGAAGCTCCCCTGAGCCATCACCAGGGCTGAACCCCACGTTTAAAGCCCCAGAGGAAAACCACTGACATCCCAGTGGGGAAGGTGGGGCAGGAAGGTGTTAATCACTCACTGGAGGGGCATTTTAATGAGCCAAGGACCTGCCCCGGGGCAGCTGGAACCTGTGGCACATGGGCTGCTTCCAAGCCCAGGACAGCACAGCCCCTTGGCTTCCTTTGATCGTCTTCTGCCTTCTGGATCGGTCTGATTTGTTCTGGTTTTTGATCTACTCTGGAGAAAAGGTTGATGTGTTTACTTGCAGTTGCTGTGAAGCAGATAATGTGCAGAGATCCCCTGGCCCTGCCTGCTCACAGTAGCTGGTCACTGAAGCACAAGCAGTATTTCTCTTTTTTTGGAGTTTTTTTTGCACAATTAGGCTTAAGAATATTCTAAATCGGTTGAACTAGACTGAAATAAATGTGTCCAGCTGGGCTTTGGCAGCAGCTGAATGCTATCTAAGCTGGTGCAATGGCCTGGTTCCTCCCGTGCTGGTGTGAGAAGGGAGCACTGGAGATCTGGCAGAGCTGAGCTGAAAGAGGAAAGATGGATCCTCTTCCTTTCCTCTTTTAGAAAGAAAAGGGGGGGAGGAAAATACAAAGTACTGAAAAGCCTTTAAACTTATTGGGGCCAAATAACCTGAAGGATGCTTTTTTTAACTTTTTTTCCCAGGTAGAATGGACGGACCCTGAGCTGGTGTTACTTGACATCTCTGCCACGTCTCAAGCCCAAGGTCCTTTTATTAAAAGACCACTTCTCACAAGTTAGACCCTTGGATGCCTTCTCTGTGGGGTAAGTGCTATGAGGGGCTGGGGGCACAGCTCACGCCCCGGTGCTGCTCACGGAATGCTCTCAGGGTTTCTTTAGGATGCCACAGGCTTTAATAAGCAAGGGATTAATTACCCTTCCCGTGGCTGCTTGGCAGCTTCATCTCAATGCTTGAGCATGTTAGCACATCATTAGTCACAGGGCAGGAAAATAATGTCATTGTCCTCCCGTTCTCCCCCAGCTGCTCATTACCTCCTTCGTTAGGTGTGATGGGCACTGCTCCTCTGCTCTAACAAGTGTGATTGAAGGGATTTACTCCATTATCCAACCTGATTACACGCGAGCTGCCGCATAAACAAGGGAAAGGGAAGGCCGGGGTGAAACCACACGGTTCAAGTGGCTCTTTGGAGCTGGTCTTAGCAACCTTGTTTATGCATCTGCGCTTGGCAGCACCTTTGGGCACAGCCTTTGAAGGTCCCTCGCTCACTGCAAGTGACTCATCCCGCCAGCTCTGCCGCGGTGAACCTTTCTGGCAGGTTTGTGTTTCCTGTTGTGGGCAAATGGGGCAGTCAGGGTGATGGTCAGGAGTCCAACCACCTCTTCTGGAGAGCAAAACAGTCCTACGTTTGTGACTTCCCCTGAGGAACTGGATAGGACTTATCAGGCAATTCCAACCCAAATGGCACGTGGGGTGTTTCCTCCTTGAGGAGCTGAGCAATGCACTAATGAGCGCAAGACAGATCCTGCTGCTTCCCATCTGATGGGAATTAATGGTGCTGGAACAGACGGGGCTGAAGGCTGGCTGACTTTGCATGAATTGATTAGGCTTTCAGTTTCAAGAAAATACAATCGAACTGAACTTTTCTATAGAGTTGGAGCCAGGAATGATGTATTTATTGGTCAATGGGACCTGCACCAAGAGCCCTCCCTTGAACAAGAGCTAAGCTGGGGCAAAGCTGCTCCGCCTGGAGCAGTGTTGGTGCTGCAGTGTCCCTCCGATCCCACGTTGGAGACACATGCAGTAGCACGGAGACTTAGTGAACCTGGCATTCGCAGCCTAATTTACCTCAAATCAATGTCAAAGTATTTATCTTTGATGACCAAATTGTTTGGCTTAGTGCTGGGGCTTGGCAGCAGAGGCGGTTTGTGTCAGTAACGTGTCTTCCCGAGGCTGTCCTTCCCACATCAGGTTTGTCTTCCTGCTCTGGGCTTTGGGAGAGGATCTGGAGCTGTCGGGCAAGAGTTGTGGGACTGTAGAGCCAAGGTGTCCCTGCTGGATGCAGGACCTGCCCCTTGGCATGGCCACAGGAGGGGACATCGGCACAAGGGCTGCCAATGGGGTTTCTCTTGTCACTGGAACACATTTAAAGACATGCATTTAAGTGGAGAGAAAGAGCCTTTAAAACCAAGAGCTCTCCCAGTGCTTGGTGGGTGGCTCATGTCCCTGAGGATGCCTGATGGAGGCTCCAGGTCTGGGGAGGTGAAGCCACCTGTGGGGACAGGACTGCTCTGCCCCACACCTTCTCCCAGCCCATTAATCTCCTCCCGGCTCCAGCCACGCAGACCTGCCCGCAGCCTGATTGCTTATTGCTTAACAAGTGCATTAGCGTAAATCAAGAGGCATGTTTCAATTATCTAATAGAAGAATTATTGATCCACACTCTCCTTCTGAACGTTCAAATGTTCCAGTAGGAGAGGCAATATTTGTATATGCTATAAAAAAAAAATCTGAAGTGTGTTTTTATGTTTCAATTAGATGGTACTTGGGGAGCTGTTGCAGGATGCTTTTGTAGAAGCAGCTGTGGCCAAACCGATGCTGTGGTCCAGAACCCGGGTTCTGCTGCTGGGATGCTGGCCTTGCTGGTGGTCAGTGGGTCCTGCAGCAGAGAGGGCACTGGATGACATCCCTCCTCCTCCTCTTAGGATGCTGTGCAGGGAAGCCCAGGGCTTCATTTTCAGCTCCTTGTCCGCTGAAAAGAGCAGCTGTTCCTCCAAATGCCAAATTGAGTTCAAGTATATTAAATCAAAACAATTTTCTTCTCCCCCTCCCTGCACGGTGGTTCTGAAAGCTGGGGGGGGAGGAAGGGGATTTGTGCTTCTGGAAGACATGACATGAGTGTAAGGAGCCTTAGGCATCTCGCCGATAAAGCAAACATCCTGAAGGAGAGTTAATACAAAGTGGAGTTATTCTAAACCTTCTGCCTTTCAGCCCATTGTCCTTTGGTAACTGTGTAAAATGCAATTGAAGGATGTTCCTATTTCCCTTTGATATAAAACATGGGGCTATTATAGAAACTTAAAACCCATTCCAGGCTCTTCTCAGCACTTCTTTTTAAAGCAGCTCAGTTCAGCTGTCAGTCCCTGGCTCCACTTTTAATTAAAATAGGTTTGTAGCCTTCACTGACAAGCAAACATCTACAGTAAGTTGCAAACTATAGAGCAATCCTTCTCAGTTTAAGAAGGATGCCAAATAAAATGTCACTTGCCACCTCTCTAGGAGAGCTCTCTATATTTATGAATAAATACACAAATAAAGTTGTCACCTGGGAAGTTGTTGATAACCTTTTTCTGGGACAGGGAGCTCAGATTAGACATTATAGCAGTTGTCTCTCTACTTCATGCAGTCCCAAAAGTGTTGCTGGGGACTTTGTGGCCCTGTTTGGGTTTTTTTCCTCCGTTGTGTGGTGTCACACGTTAAACACGACTTGTGCAAGGGTGTGAGTGGTGTGAGGCCGTGGAGCAGCAGAGGGGGGGTTCTGGGGCTTGTCAGAGCGTGGGGGGGACCAGCACCACCCTTGGATCCTGCTCCAGCAGAGCCTTGTGTGTGGGGAGAGCTCAGCCCGTCCCAAAGCCCCCCGAGCTGGGGTGGCCCCCAGGGACCCCCCTCTGGTAGCCGTGGGGTGTAGGGCACCCCGAGAGGTGGAAACAGGAGAGTTTGCCCAGAATATTGTTATTCCTGCGGTGGAGCTGTTTGAGCATCGTGCTGACAGAGCAGGATTTCCCCGCTGGTAGGGGAAACCTACCTGAACAGTGAACCTGTCACTGCTTTCATGTTCTGTTTATTGAATACCTGAAAAACCCTCAGAAAGCAAATAAGATTAACTCAAAACAAACGTGTGGCTCAGAGCAGCAAAACCGTGCTGCAGGTTTATTACTGTCATCATTATTAATAAGTTTCTTTTCCTGGCTTGGCTGCTTTTTACTGTGTTTTTCAGTGTTTAAAGCTTTTAAAGTGCCCCGAAGGCCTCAGGGTTAGGGGGGGCTGATCTCATCTCAGCCTCTTTTGGGGGGTCAGGCTGGATTTCTTTAAATAAGCAACGTGATCCTGAACTCTGGCTGCTGGGGTTGGACACTTGGTGTGGCAGGGGGGTGTTTGGGGTGTTTGGGGTGGACGTTATGGGAGATGCTCAGCTTCGGTGCGTGATTTGAGGGGGAGAAACACGGCCCAGGCTGGGGCAGCAGAGCCGTCCCTGGGTGCCCTGTGTCTGGGACATCAGTAGGGAAGGGAGGTTGTCCCAGTTCCCCGGGTGGGAAACTGGAGCCCAACGGGTGAAATTAAATATAATTCATGAAATTTCATAAAATGAAATTCAGGGTAACTAGGAATTGAAGCTGCGCAGTGCGAGCCTGTCCCTTGTGTGCTGGCTCCCCCCAGCCCTCCTAACGACTTTGTATTTATTTGTGATTTTGATTAATATTAGTGAGGGCTGCCCAGCAGTAATTACACTCCTCCTGCCTTTCCCCGCCCTCGTTTCACGCTGCTCTGGGTTCATAACCCCACAGGAGGTGACTGCACACCCCTTTATTGAGCAGAACATCCCCTCCTGGGCTGAGCAGTGTCGTAAATCCATCCAGGTGGGAAGCGTGGAGAGAGGACAGCAGTTATATTTTCACTCCCCTGTTTACAAACTGTTTTGATTAGGAGGGTGCTTTTGATTAGCTGGAGAGAAAGAAAGAAAAGAAAAAAGAAAAAAAAAGCTGTGTCAATTGAAATTAATCTCTCTCTAAAAATTTACTTTTGTGAAAAGTTTTGGTGTTCTCTTCTGCACTGGAACGTGGGCAATGGAGTGAGAGAAATCAATTTTCCTACCAGGTCTAATCATGACCAGTGTGAAATTAAGTTGTCACACAGCACCCCTAATATGCATGTCTAAGTGCATGTTAGGCTGTTTGCTGAGGCAATTTGCAGAAACCTGGTTCTTCAATATCCCTTCTGCTTGAACTCGACTTCCCTTGTTATAAAACACTTAAGGGCAAACTGGGATGTGACATGTTGACACCAGGGAGGTACAAAAGTTTCTGAGGAGAGAAGTAGGGCATGTAATAGCAATATAAACTGGTATGAATCAAGAAGCTATTTATGAGCCATTTACTTACTTCGCCCTAAAAATAGCTAGGGCTGTGTGTGAAAATAGGTGTGTGATTGAAATCAAGCCCTAGACATGATGTAATGGGGAAGGGCGGGTACGAAGACAGATGCAATCAGTTATTCTATAAATAGACCTGCTGTCCTCTCCATGGATGGGGCAAGAGGCTGGTTTGGGCTCTTGCCACCAGGTGATGGAGGGGTGAGAGAGGCTGGAAGAGCTGCCTTGTGATGGACCAGGGTTTGCTGTAGGTCTGAAGGCAACGGGAACACCAGTAGGTGCCCAGGCTGGAGTCCATGGGGAGGTGCAGAGGGATGTGCTGTTGTCCATGAGACCAGGGGGGTTTCCAAGGGGCATTTGAAAGAATGAAGCTGAGCTGCTGTGACCCCACGGTGGTGTTCCCTGGGTATCTCCATCAGGAGGGCCACCAGGCTTTCAGTGAAGCTACAAGTCCCTCCTTACCCAGACTAAAGGTGCTGAGTAACTTCTCCTGCTGTTGTGCTCACTGGAAACAGCTCTCTGCAGTGCAGCCCCTTCGATCCCCTGCTTCCATCTGGCACTTTATCAGTCTTGGTCCATAGTTGGAATGTTTTAACTTTTTCTTCTCTTTTTAACGGGAGAGGTGGCATCCTCCTGGGGTCCTCTCAGGTGCCTCGGTGCTGGGTGGCCATGAACGAGCTGTGCCTTTCTCCTGAACCTGCACCACAGCATCCCGCGGGGTGCGCAGGGAGAGAAGCTGCTGGGTTTAAACTTGTACTTATTGTAGGTAGTTAATAAAGGAGGGGACGTGTATAAAGTCACCAGCTCTGCTACAGGCTGGGGAATTTGCCCAGTGACACTCAGGCAGCTTTCTGGCCTTTTATTAGAGTGGGCTGAGAAACATAACGGTGCCATTGCCACACTGCAATTAAATAAATCCACTGCTACCAATAAAGCTTAAATCCTATAAAATGCAGCTGTTCTGTCCTGCTGGGTTTTAAAAGGAACGGTTTCCCAGAAATGGGTCCAGGTGTGCGTTTGTGCCAGGGTGGCTCATGAATGCTTGTTGGAAGGGCTGTTGAAATATTTTGGCAGATGTTCCTCTTGGTCTAGGGGATGTTGCTGCAGGGAACGAGCATCTCTGAACAGGGTAGAGGGGAATAAAATCGTTTGAGAGCTGCAGCCACGGTGGGTAGAGGGGGGAAGCCCATTCTGTGGCTCAGCTGGGCAGAGCATCCCGTGCTGCCACCCCCCTGGCCCTGGGGCAGACCCCCTGCCCGGGGAGGTGACGGTGGTCCAGGGAAGGCAGGGTGCTGCCCGCTGACACCAGCCTGCTTTACTCCGTTCTCTTTAAAATACGTTTGAAATCAAGGGAGGGAGGGAGGGAGAGGGAGTGCAGGCTGAGCCCAGTTGCTGTGCTGCAAGATGGGATTTATGACTTGTGACCGTTTTTCAAGTTAGAATCATTGATTTTTACTTTTTTTTTTTTTTTTTTTTTTGGTACCGTTTCTTCTCTTTGAAATGCAATAAATTGCCTGAAGCACCTGGTTTCCTGGGGATCCAAGGCCATTCCCCTCCGGTGCCCGGAGCAGGGAGGCTGCTGGGCTCTGAGCTGAGGAGCTGGGGGGGGTTGGAGCCAGAAGGGGCTGGAGATGGCTTGAAGCTGGAGCTGCAGGGTGGACGTGGGGACCGTTTTCACAAAGTTCTTCACATTCAGCTTTTCTCCTCGTGGCAGTCCTGTTTTCCCTGCAGTATTTCATGATCCACCAGGAAGGAAACCCATTCTTTGTTTCTGAGTTACTCTAAATGCCTGCCTTTGTTAATGTCAAAACAGCTCTTTTTATGCTGCCTATTCCAATACAAAAGGAAATAAATTCTTTCTATTCAAAACAGCAGATTTTTGCCCTGAAAGTGCTGTTTTGATAATTTTTTTGAAAGGCTGCAGGCATTTCTATTGGTGAGCGCTAAAACCATGAAGATCTGTGTGCGTTTGGGCTGGAAAGGAATAGTTGTGAACGATTCTGCTTCCTCTTGCCTTGGCAAAGTTAATGTGCCAGGCACAGCGGTGAATTTGGGGGCAAAAGCTCCGACACTGCCCGTCTCTTACCCCCCCTGAATAATGGATGGTTGGGAGCCCTGGTTCAGTTGTTGGCTCCGCTGCGAAGTCACAGACCATCTGTGATTCTGGATATAAATGGGAATAGCAACGTTTTGTTTTATCTGCTTTACAAAACGGGAGCTGAAGATTGATTAATGCTTTGTGGGCTGATCAGAGAGCTGATGGAATGTGCTGTGTGAGCCCAGAGAGACAGTTAGGAATGGGATGTGTGTCTGGGGGTGACAGGATGCCTCTGGACCTCCCAGGCTCATGCCCGTCCAGTGTGAGAGTGTACATCAGAGAACCTCACCAACATAATAAATGTTTTTTAAAAAACCACTAAAACTGCTAGTTTCAAATCAGGACGAGATGAATTATAATCCTTCGTACGTGAAGGAAAGCAGGATATTGCTACTCACTTCTTAAAGAACTAAAAAGTATACTGTACTGAAATAGTCGGTGACTCTGGATCTCTTCATGAATATTCTCCTGCAATTACTCAACTCCGTTATAGTTTTTCAAACATTTTTAGATCCTAAAAGAGAAACGCTGTTTATCACCTCTAATTTCCACAACTGGTTCTGAAAACTAATTAGTAAAATAGACTGTACCATATGCTTCCTTGGTGTGTGCTCCTGCTATAACTATTTATATTTTAAGTTGTTTTTTTCTTTGTAAAATTGCTATTGCCTCTAAAATGGCTTGATTCTACCTATTGTTGTTTTATAGTGGAGTCATATTCCTCTCCTTATGTATCTGCATCTCTTCTTGGCATCAAGATTACCTGAGAGGAAGGAAACATAAAACAAAACTTAATCCTTGTCATTCTTTCTGCACAAACGTGTCTGTTTTATATTCCTGGGGCAACTATTGCTGGAAAACACTGCAGAGTTTGCAGGTAAGAAAGCAAAGAGCTTACGAAACAGGGACACTAATTCTCCAGGGAGAGGGAAGAGGAAAATGAGACTCGGAGCCCCTCTGTCCCCTCGGCCCTGCCAACAGGGATGTTACGGGCTGACCCGAGCGTGGAGCTGCGGTGAGTTGGCCGTGGCTGTTGGATTGACCAAAACTGCTGGCTTTTGGTCAATCCTGACTCTTCAGAGCAGGACAGGACTGATGCTTTTGCCACGTTGAGGAGTGTTATCCGGATGAGAGACTGGCAGAGCTCCGTGATGCTCCACGGTCGATATTTCCCCTAATATTCTGCTTAAATTTTCCATTACTCATTTTAATATTATTATTCCTGTTTATACGCCGAAACAAGTCGTCTTCCCTGCTGTTTCATGTCCTCATTGCGTCTGCTTTCTGGAAGAAAGACTCTACTTGAGAGCAAAATATTATCCTTAAAATAAACTCAGCGATGAAAACTTCTGGTTTGCATCCGCAGGACGAGGTGATGCTTCCCTGAGCCTTGGCTCCCGGCTGCATCACGTTTGGGGTTCCGAGCCATTGAGGAGGAATTACAGCCCAGTGGGTGAGTAGGTCAGGGCTGAGTTTCCAGCAGTTCAGTGAGAGCCGTGCTTCCTCTCCAGAATGGGTGACTGGAGCTGCCAGCTCTCCCAGAGGTGGGACAAGAAGATGAAAACTAACAACTCGGACTCGCCATGTCAAAAATGACAGTCTGGAGCAGCCCCCGGCGTGCTGATGTGCACCTCGCTGGTTGCTCCTTACTTGCTGAGGTATCGACTGGTAACAGGGAAGAAAATTGAGGCGATGGTTGTGGGCTGGCTAAAAAAATCTATACGTGTGATGGATGCTGTTCCCACTCCCAGATGCCAAAGATCTTTAGACCCCAGGTTTCTTTCAAGCTCATGAGATTCTCATCGAGCCAACAAGGATTGTGCGTGCCAAATATCACATCTCGGATGGGAGGTGCAAGATTCTTCCTCTACATGAGCTGAGCGGGTTGGATCGTGCCCTGCTTTTATCCTTCCCTTTGAGGTCTCCTAGGCCGGTGGCAGGAAAGCCATTATCAGGTGGCTGCTCCTTTGCCTTGGCTTTGTGGATATAAATACTGAATCCTTGTCCCATTTTTCATGCATTACTTCTTTTCCTGTCCCATTCAAAAGAACAAAAGGAGTTTTGAGCTTTCGGAGCTTGGAATTTAAGAGGTTTTGCTTGGTGGTGGCGTTGCTGATTTTTTCCTCCCCCTCCCTTTGCATCAAAAATAGCTTTTCCTTTTACCTGTGGACACGAAGGGGAGGTGGGGGGAAGAAGTGAAGTGACGGGGAGAGCTGGAGGAGGTTTAACCTGCGTGCGTGAAGCGGTAATTGAAGTGATTTTATTGTTTGGGCTCACTGGCGGTCATCCCAAATCATCAATAAGCCCTTGCTGTCTCTCTGCTTTGCCTTCCTCGTTAGCTGGAGGCAGGACGAGGCACTGGGTTGCCGTGGCTGGCGGGGGGATGGCTGCCTGCCTGGTTAATTCCCCTCTCCCCAGCCTCTCCAGCTGGCTCCCAGCCCCGAGCCGAATATATATGGGACGGGAGGCGCGCGTGGCTCAAGGGAGCAGGCAGGATTTATGGCCAGCAGACAGTATTTAGTACAGATGTGCAGAGCAGGAACTATCAGTTGCCAACAAAACCTCTGGAGATATACATCACAGGAGAAAGTTGTCAGCAATTAATTTTCAGAGGGCTAAACTTCACCCATTTTTTAATAGAAGAGGAGTCTGAGGGACCACAGAGAGAATAAATCATTTGAACTCGAGGGAGATTTTTAGCTACTTTCTGGAGCAAGCGTTACTACTTTTTCTCCTTTGCAACAGGTGAAACATTTGGTTTTTAACCAATGAGACAGATTCTTAAACAAGCAAGACTTAAAACAAATACATGAAATTAAAAATGGCTTTTCGTTGGGGGATCCTTTTAATCCTCCCTCAAAGAAAGATACCAGACACTTAGATAAAGCTCTGGTTGATCGTGTAGGCAATGCTTGGGTGACAGAGGGGAAGGAGAGGGCTGCAGAGAGAAGAACTAAAACTGGTGGATACAGAAAGTTTGCTGACAGTGTTGGGACTCCTGTAAAACTACCCTGTGGGGTTTTTTTGGGGTGATGGCGGGGTGTGTCATTTATTTGCAGCTCAGTTCATCTGCCAGCCTCACCCTCAGCGAGGGAATGCAGTCTCCCCACCGGAGAGATGGACACAGCACAACTGCAGGACTGATTTATTGGTGGTTCATGGTTGTAGCTGAATCGATAATGTTTTAATGAGTCTGTGTTAAGAAAGGATAGATTATATTCTTTCTGCAGAACCTCAATTTATCAAAGCATTTCAGCATTTTGCTTAAGTTAAGGATATGTTTCAGTCCAGTTCTACTGTGCTCTCTAAATGGCATGAGAGTGTCCCACAGCAGATCCGTGCTGCCAGGCAGGCACTGGTACTCACTGTGGTGGCTTTCACTGCTAGTCAAGCTTTTCGTTGCCATTCAAGTTGACAATTATCATCCTATATTAACAAAACCTTTCCTATAATCAAAGAGATCAGCAAATCTGCGTGTATGCAGAGTGGCACTGGCAGCTCCTACCATCTCTCCCCACTTTGCCTTGTTCTTCCTCTGAAGTGCAAAGCAGAACGGGAGGTAAAAGCTTCTGCGAGTCGGCGGCAGAGCTGTCACTGCCCGGGCTGAGCTGTCTCTGCCTTCCCCCAGGTGAGGCACCGGTCTGGAACGCTCCCGAGATAAAGAACTGGAGCAGAGTCATTGCAGAAAAATTCCACTCTGTCATATTTCTCTTTATTACCCTTTCCTCCGCGGCCATGATGGGATTAGTGATATTTCCATTTGTCTGCTTTATGTATTTTGTTTTTCCCTTCCTCTGAAAAATTATTACAGAATGAGAAGTTTGTCAGGTCTTGGAGTTCAGCAAGACTCTCCCTGGAATTAATTTCATACTGTGGAGTGTGAGCAGGAGTCTAGAAAAACGCTATTTGATTAAACTTTTGTTTTAATATAAGAAAATGGTTATTTTAGCTTGTTGGTGGGTGTAGGACACCGAGCTGTGTGGAAAAGGCGGTATTTTTATTTCTCAAATGCCTGAAGACTTAAAAAAGAAAGAAGCAGTAATAAGGAGGAAAGCTGAGGAAATAGAAGTTTTGCTACAGCTGGTTATTTTCTAAGTGTTAGAAATTCTGCGGCGGAGGAGAAAAAGCGATGGAAACAAGTACATTGTCCTTGAATAAAACACAACACGAGTCGGATGAGCTGAGATGTGTCAGAGCTTGAGGCCCAGCAGAGCCAGACTCAAACGGGTCTGGCATGAGCCGGCTCTCTTGATTTTATCATCCTCTCTGTAGAGTCTCTCAAGGCCCTGATCTAATTGAAGGGGTTTGTTCCGACACCTGCTGCAATCACAGCTAAATACTTTCCATGTAAAATCAATGCCAATAATGAAGCCTGTGCTGTGCTCTCCTCTCCACGCTGTCTCTCTAACACTGCTTTTCTGCTTTTCCCCTGTTGCGGGAGACCCTTCTGCTCCATGGCTCCTTCCACCTGGAGCATCTTCCTGTAGCTGCCTCAGAGCGATTTTTTTAGCCCAAAAACTTGTGGTTCTTCCCTGCTCTCCTCTTTCAGCCTTCCCCTTCTCCCACTCTGTGGTGGTGCAATGGACCAAGGCAGCCACGACGTTCCCTGGCCCAGCAACAAGAGGAGGGATCCCGTCAGGTCCTGCTGCTTCCATCCCAGAGTAAATGAAGCAACCCAAAATAGCACTGATACGTGTTGTCACCGTGTCATTGTGTCTCACCAAGGAGCAAAACTGGCGTCTGAGCTGAGACCCAGGACCCCTCCGTGGGAAATCAGGTCCCTCCTTTCATGTTCAGGCAGGTTTTTTGGGCGTCTGCTGCAAGGGGCTTGTTATCTTGTTTTCTGTAATAGCTGAAATAGGCTTTGAGATCCTCGGGTTGAGGCTCACGTGGGATCTGCAGTCGTCTGTCATTCCTGCTTATCCTTCCCCCGCCTGGGCTTCAAGTGGGAGAATTGCACTTGAATACAGAGCTCTTGCTTCTAATCAGCTGGAAAGTGTCTGCAGTCGTCTGTCATTCCTGCTTATCGTTCCCTGCCTGGGCTTCAAGTGGGAGAATTGCACTTGAATACAGAGCTCTTGCTTCTAATCAGCTGGAAAGACCACACGCGAGCGCTGCGAGGTCCGGGCGTGGGATTATAGGGCTTTACAATTTGCAGGATTGTGGCAGTAGTTCTACAGGGATTAATAGAGCCAATACTTGTAAATTGGGATATTTTTAATTTATGGAGGTAAAACTCCCCCGGGAAAGTGCATTCGCTGTTGTGAGGCTTAGAGGTAATTATAATCTCCTTTTTTGACACTGCACTGTTGGGAATGAATGCCAGCATTTCCATTTGAGGGTTTATTTGATTATTTTTCTCATTTTGCAAAACATTATTACATTAACCCGCCACTCCTGAATCCTTATCCTGCCATGGCATTTATGCATGAGAGGGTCTGTGCTCTGAAAGGAACATCAAACTGAAGAATGCTCCATGATGATGGAAAGGCTCCTGTTTATCCTGTGGGTTTGGAATAAGAGCTTATTTTTGGCTTTAGAAGCAAATGCGACCTAGTTTGGATCCAAAATGTAATCTGATCCTTCGTCTACGCGTTTCAGGTCTTTATTGAGGGCTGAAAGTACTCAAATGGGGTTCTGGGGGTTGTTTTATGTGTCTCTGTAGGAGTCACTTTCACAGCACATATAGATCCCTGCAGATAATGCGCTTCCAGTGATGTGGGGGGAGTCACACTGCTCCTGTCTCCTTGGGGCTTTGGAGATCCACCTTTCTTCCTTAGACATGCCAGATACCAGCAACCTGTGTTGGGTGGAACACACAAAAGATGCTTTTCCACCAGTCTGGAAGAGGCCCAGATGATGCTGTCTCTACCTCTTTTGTTTGTTTTATTTTCCCTTTTCTCTCCAGTCCCTGCACACTGACCTGACTGCAATTCAGTTTCTGGCTTATTCTTCTAGTCCATATGATGCTACGTGCTTTTTTTTGCTTGCTTGCTTTTAATTAAATCTCATCAGTTGAAAAATCCCAAGGAAGAGCTTGCGGATCTTTAATTTGATTTTTATTTTCATTAAGCTAAAGCTTCTGTGACAGGTTTCCAAAAGCTTTTGCTAAATGCCCCTTGTTTTCAGGCAGTGCTCTTCCGAACAGTGTCCTATTCCTGCCGCTGGGATGTGGGCAGGAAGGGAACAGCCACCTGGTTTTTACGACCCTACTGACCTCTCTTTGTTATTAAGCTTGTGGCAAACAGGGAAAGTGATGAAATACTGTTATGTGGAGTCTGCATAGCATTTTTTTAAACTCCAGTCATTATACATTGTGTTGGCATAAAGAGACGGAGGAAGAAGGTTCTACATACAGAGCAAGCAATTCTTCTTGGACCTTATGAAATTAATTATTTTACATCCCATATCTGAAATTTGTAACTCGGTGTAATTGGCAGGAGCAGTCCCTCAGTAACCATCACAGCCCTGATATTGTTTCCTCTAGTACTCCACCGTGGGAGTGCTGGAAAAACAGCCTCCCATTCTGGTGTTTATTGGCAAATGTTTAAATAAATCATGCCAGCTTGTCCAATAAGCTCAAGGATAAATAATTTCTCCTGTTGAAATGTTAAGTGTTGCAGGAGGGAGGAGGGCTGGAGACGGGCGGGTGGTGTGGTACCCGTTTAGCTGGTTTGTTTCTTAGGAGAGTGGGAAGAGTTTGGAAAATTTTGTTCTCTCTGCCAATGCCTCGCTTTGTGAGTGTAACAGAGCATGGATTTATCTTGTCTTGCCTCCCATATTCTGTTTAAATGACCCATTAATTGCGTCAGGCAGTGCTTGTAGCCTCTTGAAACATTAAGTGTTGCAGGAGGGAGGAGGGATGGAGACGGGCGGGTGGTGTGGTACCCGTTTAGCTGGTTTGTTTCTTAGGAGAGTGGGAAGAGTTTGGAAAATTTTGTTCTCTCTGCCAAAGCCTCGCTTTGTGAGTGTAACAGAGCATGGATTTATCTTGTCTTGCCTCCCATATTCTGTTTAAATGACCCATTAATTGCGTCAGGCAGTGCTTGCAGCCTCGCTGGAGGAAACCCCTCCTCCAGCAGCACCCATCGCGTGGCTCCCGCTTCCCGGGTCCCAGGGGTTTCTCACCCTCTGTGTTCAGTGGCAGCAAAACTCCTCGTGCTGCCGTCGGATCCAGCAGCTCGAGTGAGAATAACTCTCGTCAGACCCGGGGCTGAGGTGCCTCCTCCAGCTGAGCTGAGCCCACGCAGGTTCTGTGCCGTGCGAGAGCTGAGTGTTCACCCAGGGGCTGCCGCTGACATTCTGTCTCACAGGCCCTCAGAAGCTGCATCCCTCTAGCAACTTGATATATTAAGATATTTTTTCCTATCTGCCTCTGATTTCTGCCTATTTATCTCCCAGGTAGAGTCTACAGTGACAAGCTAAGCAAAGTCTGTAGGTGCTCACAGCGCTGCCACCCTGACCCGTTCCCGCTCGGCGCCGTCTGAGCCGCGGTTCCAGCATCCTCAGGGAGCAGGGAGGGATAATGGGGTGTTGCTTAATGTCGGCACTCCGTGGTGGGACAGTTACTCCGTGGTGGGACAGTTACTCTGTGGTGGGACAGTTAAAGTAAAGGGAAATGGCAAAGTGAGAGATCACCCGGGAATGTGGCATCTCCATCCCGCTGCTGCTACTAGAAAGAGCATGAACTCTCCAGGTGGTGGTTTCAAGGCAGGATAGCTCCTCTTAAATTAGTTGTTTATGGACTGTTAAGGTTTAGTAAATGGCCTCGAAGACAAAATCTTCCACGCTTGTTTTCTGGTTTGTATACAGAATATTTTAGAAAATTTAGGTCAAGAGTCTGGATGACTGTCTGGGGCTGGGAGGGCCTGAGGAGCATTTGGATGGGGGAGAGGTGCCTTGGCATAGGAATCGCCTGGTTGTCTCCTCTGGTGACAGCAACTGGGGAAA
Source organism: Calidris pugnax (assembly GCF_001431845.1). Taxonomy (NCBI): domain Eukaryota; kingdom Metazoa; phylum Chordata; class Aves; order Charadriiformes; family Scolopacidae; genus Calidris; species Calidris pugnax. Next base: position 1,631,064 of record NW_015090879.1, read on the forward strand.
GGAAGGAGGCTCTGGGGATGGTGAGTGAGCGGGTGTGGGCTCAGTCCTGCCTGGACCCCTTCCCAATCCCAGCTATTGCTAACTGCAGGTGAGGGAAGGAGCCTGTGTGCTGCTCCCCCAGGCCCACGCTGCAGTGGGTATGACACAACCTTTCTGCAGTGATGACATGGGGTCTGTGGGTGCTCAGATGTCAGAGGATGAGCAGCACCTGGAGGAGGCTGATGATGGAGCTCAGACCGGGCGGGCAGATGCGTCCGGTGGCGGCCGCCAGCTGCATCCCCCCCGACAGACACGCTCCCTGCTTTTACAAGGCCAAGGTCGCTGCCCGGTGACAGGAGATGCTGTTTAGGCAGAAGAGCTTGGAGCATCCCCAGAGAACGCTACGAAATTGTCAGTGTGGTGATCCATGGAAGGGAGGTGCTTCAGATGTAGCCCACTTGGCTGGCTTGGGGTCGGAAGTGTTTCTCCTGACCAGAAGCACCGAGCCTGCAGCCCCCGCTGTCACTCCCCGCCTGCTGGTATTGAACCAAACTTGGGTTTGAAGCAGAACATCCTGCTCTGGGATTTGTTTGTACTTTGTTAAACCCAGCACCCGGGGATCCTTCCTCCATTTGCTTTCAAAGACCTAGTTTCACCTTCCCCTTGACTCTGGGATGCCAATTAAGTAGCTTGAAGCAGGGAGGGCTGGGGATGTTATTGATTAGGGCTCTAATTGCTTATCTCTCCATGCTGTCCAAGTGAAATGGGCTGTATGGAGATGCACCGAGCGAAATAGAGCTGTGGCTGCCTGCCACGCTGATTGAAGCCTACATTGTTCCCCAGCACAAGGGCTGCAGGGAGATTTTGGGGCTGTTGTTTCACAGCGGTGCCGGCTTTGTCTCGCTGGTGTCGTCTCCTCCAACCTCACTGCTTCCAGCGAGGCCACAGGTGGAGATGGGCCAAGGCGGCAGGGAAGGGTTGTCCACTGCAGGGACACCCCGTCTGCTGCTGGGAGCACCTCCCGAGCAGCCCGTGCTGTGGCAGGGAGGCCACGCAGTGTAAATTACTTGGTAATTAATTTCCCTCCAGCTCAGAACCAACGCTTGGCATTTTTCAGGCACCGCAGGACGGCAAGGGGCAAGTTCAGGTACATCTCCAAACACAGACCAGAGCCAGTTTCCTCAAAATCTCCATCTCAAGCGAAGTTAACAATCTGGGGTATAAGTTTTCAAACTATTAGCTGATCACAGCTTTGTTTATTTGGGACCCCTGAAAAGGAGAGGAAACCTCACCAGAGACTAAAGCGATTGGTCACGGTAAGATGTGGGCAGCTGTCAAGAGCCAGGACATGGAGAAAAACCAGTCCTCTCCCCGTAATTCTGGGTTGTAGCTTGGCCTGGGAGGCTTCAGGCTGTTGACAGCCAGGAGGCATGGAAAAAACAAGGTGAGCTATTTGTTAGTTGCTGCAGGAATCTTTGCCCCCCTGTGAGCAAGGGGATGACCACGGAGCTGTCTAATTGAGCAGGCAAATGTTTACTGATGTTCGCAAAAGGATTTCACATCCATATCTGAAAGAGCTTGAATTGACCTGTGAAGTGAGGAAAAGGCTGAATTCATTCACGGCCCCTGCACAAAACTGAGCAACCTGGCTGTGGACAAGAAGCTTCACGCTGGCGCTCTGCTTGGGGTGAATTTCATTAGAATGGGCTGATAATTGTGTTGTAAAGACAGAATCAAGCAGGTTGAATTTACCTTCAGGGCGCCTGAAGGACGAGATCAAACCAACCTCAGAACAACACCAGACTTTTTGAGACAAAGTTTTAGGTCTGTTCGGTGGAGGGGATGCGCTTCCATCACCGCAAGGTCAGGACATCTTTCAGGGGCAGAGCTGGGCCTGTGGCTCCTCAAGTGCTTCTCTTTTCCAGGGGAAGGTTGGGTGCAATCAGTGGAGTATGTTTTCACATGGTTTGGGGTGTTTTCTGGAAATGCCCCACAGCTTTGTGTCAGAGAGAGGGGCCTAACTTGCTGCTGCTGATCCTCCTTAGGGGGTTCTTCATGTGTCCTTGGTGGGAACCAACAAGTGCCTTGGAGATAAAAGCAGATACCTTCAAGGTGGTTGTGAGAAGCAGTGCAGGTACGGGAGGACTGAAGACAGTAAAATGGTTTTTAGGTAAGTTCTTGGTTTTCAGCTCAGGTCTGTGTATTTATACCCTTTCTACGTGCACACATCATCCCCAGTTGCCGTGGGACGTGAGCATCACCCGTTACTGCGAGCTGCGTCGCTGTGCAATTTCCCATTGTTAATGCAGCTCAGCCCCTCGTTTCTCTTCCAGTCAAATCATCCCAGTTGTCTTCTCCGAGGTCGTCATGCTGCCTTAAAATACCCCCTAACCCTGCACTCACAAAGCTTGTGAATGAAGAGCTCTCTGGCAGGAGCTGCCGAGCCAAGTTGCCACGGCCAAGTGAGCGTGGACCTGAAGGGGCATTTCCATCCCTTGATGAGCTGCCAGTCCTGCAGCTCCGAGCACAAACATGCCTGGCTCCCGACGCATACAGATGTGTAGGCTGGCTTTATTTATGTACTCTTCATATCTAGATAATCCTTAGAAAGCCCCGCTCAGGCTTACAACAAGATAAATAAGTTTTCAGCACGCCAAAAAAAAAAAAAAAAAAAAAAAAAGAAAACTTGATTATTCTTGTGAAGTAGACAAAAGCTGCAAACTCTTAGCAATAACAAGCGGGTTTCTGAGATTTTCATGTGTCACAACTTCTTACGTGTATATTTCCTAGAAAAATTGACATTGGTTATAAAAGCCTCTGTCAGTATAAATGCCGTATCAGTTGGAAATGTTTTTCTTAATTTTTCATGTGTGGTGTGACGTTCCTTAGGCTGGGGTCAGACACGCCAGGACTCTGGGGGGGACGTGACCTGGCTCCCCTCAGCCCGGCATGAGGCTTAGGCAGTGCCAAGAGGTGAATTTCTCTGGTGTTTCTGGTGTGGAATTTCGGCTTTAGCCCCCTCTCCTCCAGCCCTGAGGGATGCTTCTACCCCCGGAATTCTTACTGGCATCCTTTCCCTTACCTGGGTACCCCGTCGGCAGCTTCCTGTAACCTGGGTGAGCAGAGCAGATTGTCCATCTGCCACCCCTACGCCACGTTGGTAGATGTAGGAATGGAAATATTTCTTCGTGGTAGCAACGTAGGAACTATAATAAAAAGCTAGGACTGAGGTGTGTAAATGTTATATTAAAAACAAACAAAAAACAACAAGAAAAGCTCCAAGGGATGCTTCCTTGGATGGATTAGAAAGCAGATAGTACTGAGCCGGCAGCTAGAGGAGCAAAATAGGCACACAAATCACTTTGCACCTTCTGTTTAAGTTTGTTCTAGCTCAAGTGTCCTTTTTTTGGGTGACAGTGCAGTTAGGGTGCACACTCTGGATGTGAGTGTGAACTGTTACCCCTCATCCTATCACTACATGCCCTTGTATAAGTCCCTCTCCTGCTTTCTTATAGGCCCCCTTCACATACTGGAAGGCCTCTATAGGGTCTCCCTTACATATCTATTTATCTATCTGTGTATCTGTCTATCTATCTATCTATAAGGTCTCTCCTTATTCAGGAGCTGCTGTTTCATAGAGGTGCAAGCATTGATGTTGGAGCGAGGGAGAGCAAAGCTTGGAATTGGAGAAGAAGGGCTGGATGGCAGTAATAGAAAAAACTTCCAGCCTTTTTTTTATAAGCAAGCGAAATCCGGAGTGACAGAGGTGGCTCATTTCTGCAGAGCTGCCTCGCTGACAATAAACACATTGAAGTGTCAGTGTGGGGAGCAGCGAGTTTGTGTTCTTGAATCTCTCTGAGAAGTAACAATACGTTGTGCTTCATACATGTTCAAAAGAAAACCGTTATTCTTCTGAAGATCTTGTCCCACTTTGCAAAGCCTCTTTATTCCTGGTTTTTTGTGAGTCACAGAGCAAGAGGGGAGGTCAGACCATCCAGGCTCATGCTGCAGAGAATCCGGCGAGCATCCCTGGGCAGCTTTACCCAGTGGTGTGTGTTTGTGTTTGAATTTTCTGTAATAAATCCCCTGATGATGTCCCATCAGTGAAGTGAAGAGAACGGACACATCATTAGGTTAAAAATAGCTATTGGCAGTCACCAAGTCTGTGTTACCTGGGAGTAAATTGGGTCCTGGCCCTTCCCTGGCAGCTTCTGTTGCTGCCTGCAAGGCTGGAAGGAGCAGCCCCTTTTTGCATCTCTGCTGGCCCAGCAGAACTCCACGTCTCACCGGGGAGAGTGTGATGGGTGTCGTGGCGGGAGGAAGGCACTGGTTCCCACGGGAGGCTGAGGGAGCAGCTCGGAGCAGGCTCCCAGCTCGGTTTTTGCCAGGCTGTGCCCATCCCGAGCTGTGTCTGCAGCACCTCCAGCCTGGCTGTGCCTCTAAGGTGGTTTTTTTCCACTCTGCTGGGAGACTGCTGGAGAGGTACGCTTCATCCCGTGCGGCTGCTGGCGTGTGCGCACACATGCAGCAGGCATCCGCTGGAACTGGCAAGCTGGAAAAATAACAGTGTCCTCGGGGAAAATATATACTCCCTTGTTGGTACCTTCCTTCCCTCTGCTGGCAGTTTCTCTGCACATATCACAGCTTTCAGCCTGCTGCCCCTGAGAGCCAGAGAGAGAGATAAAACATTCTCATCACAGCGATGTTATTTTTCTTTCAAAGTCCTCTCGCGCTTTCATATATGGTTGTTGATATCGAGAGCTATAGATGTCACTGATCTGGATATATGGATAGAGACGTACAGCTGAGTGTGACAGCTGGGTGTCTGACTCTTTTCCATTTCAAAATCTGATCCCTCTTTCTCTGCCATCAGTTTGATTTCATGCCCCTTCTGGCTCCTTTTTCAGTGGGGCTGGGAGCTGCGTGGAGTTTGAGGCTCCGTTTCCAATGAGCTTGTCAGGTCTCAGCCTGCAGCAGTGAGCTCATTAGCAAAAATCAGCACTGGTGAGCATCCCTTGATTACAGAAGATGTCAGCACGCGGTGTGTCTTGGGGTCTGAGCTGCCCTTCTCTCTACAAAGGCTTTTCTCCTCGGCCATGCGGGTTGTGTGATGGGTTTATCGGGCTGATTTAGACCCCACTGCTGACTCCCCAGGGCACTGGGGAATCACACCCTGTCGTGCAGCAGGGAGAGATCCCGCTGGGATCCAGCCCAGCTCCTGGACAATCCTCTGACCCAGAAAGCAGCTCAACACCCAGCCCTTGCACTAGCGTTAAGTCAGGAGCGATGGGGTTTTACTCGATCGCCATTACTGTATTTTTGTGCTTGGTGCCATCAGAGGTAACAGCACCAAACTCATCAGGAGGGTTCTCAGCGTGGCACGAGGAGGGGGAAGCACGGCAGAGCGGGTCCATGGGCTGGCGTGGCTGACGACAGGGGTGGTCCAGCCCCTCGGGACCTTGCTGTGGCTCTCACTGCTGCACCATCATCCTTTCCAAAGCATTTCCTGCTGCAAGGCTGAAGAAGCAGAATTACAGCACGTATGGCTGGAGCTGATGAGGCTCAGCACCCCCTCGTCTTGTTTCATGTTTAATTAGCTGGCGTGGGAAGGATGGATTGGATAGAACAAGGAAGCAGGAGGGAGAAGGAAGGTTAATCTGTCCTCTAGCCTTGCTATTCCTTCTTCCTTGTGATCTTGTGAAGCAAGGAGATGATGTCCTTTGAAGTGCAAACTACTCCCCATCCTTCTCCCCGAAGTGGTCTCGCTCCTCCTCCTCCTCCTCCTCCTTCTCCCAGCTTTGGTCCAGCTGCTTTCTGCAAAGTGCTGCTGATGGTGGAGGTGCTGGAGCCGTCCCCACGGCAGGGCTGAGAAACAGGATTTTGGGACTGGCTTTTCCAAGCCCCCTCAAAGCCATGAGCCTGTTGAGACAGTCCTGAAATCTTGGGGTGCTGCCCAGATTTAGTGTTAGGGGCTCGGGGTGACTGATACAGGAGGCACGGTTTGGGCAGGGGCTGTGGGAAGGTGCAGGGGAGGGAGCAGGGGTGGCAGCAGGACAGTGGGCACGTGGTGCTGGGACACCCTGGTGTTACCTGGGGTCTCACCAGGACCTCAGGACTCACAAACACCCGTGCAACCCCCAGAGCTGGGGTGTGTAAGGAGGGTGAGCTGGGCTCCCTCCTCCAGCGGCCTCCAATAGCTCTCTTCAATATTTCAGTAAACTCTTTCAGAACAACAACTTGGGGATATTGGGAACAGGAGGAGAGGGCTGTCACGGCACGGCGTAACGAACAGCCCTTTCCCCAGGACCCGTGTTCTCCCCAAGTCATAGTAATTGAATTGTTTTAATATTAATATCTTCTCTGGAGCTCTGCTGATGGGAGGGAGGGAGAGACGTTTCTTCCAAAATAGTCTTAAGCTAATGCAGAAAGTATGAATAAATCTCTCAGAGATTATAGCCCCTGGAAAGCTCCTGTGAATATCAGAAAGACATCCTTACTGCTATGGGAGGTTTGATTGAATTACAAATTTGAGGCAACTCCAAAGCAAAACTGATTAAGTCTTTTCTTTTTCACTCTCTTGTAGCTTTTTAAAGCGCTAAAGCTTTTTTAATAATTAGAAATCCCCCCGTCCTGTTTGTAAGTAGCCATAATTGGCATCGCCCTGTCTGTAAGTAGTTCTAATTGGCATTGTGTCCACATAGATGGTTACGCACCACCCGCAGAAAACTTGCCGAGCACAAGCCCGTTATGAGGAGCATTATTGCTCATTATCACCGAGGGAGAGCCCAATTTGTGGCACGGGGGGTATCACCCTGGGGTTTGGAGAAAGCAGTGGGAGAGTGAGATGACATCCAAGAGGTGAGCCCGGGGGTGCTTCCAAGGGTGATGGCCACGGCATGAAACAGGGATGGGCTCCAGCTCAGCCCCACGACGTGGGGAACTGGGAATGGCCTCTTATGTAGCTCAAAAACCAGGGTTTTCCTTGGCCAGTGTGGAAATAGGAAAAGTCTCCTATCCCCAGGCCCAAAGTGCTTGCTGGGGGGCAGAGGAGGGTCCTGCCTGGTGGGGATGGCTCTTCCCGTGGGATGAGCCTGATCCGCGCCCACGGGGACCGCGTGTTGGATGAACATTGTCACGGCGCCGCCAGTATCTAACTCACTGCTTTGTAAAACATTGTCGGTGTAAAGACACTATAGAAATCACCTTATTCAGTTCTCTTCTATTATACCAGAGATTAAAAAAAAAAAAGAAAAAAAAAGAAAGAAAAAGAAAAGGCATTGTAGCACAGAAGCTTCACATCTCTTGCAGGGCTGTCTATACGAAGAAGACAGCTGTGGTCTTTACCAGCCCTTGACAAGTGATTTTTCCAACAATCAGATGGGAGAACATGCTCTGTTAGGCTTATAATTGATAATATACCACTGTTGAAATATGCCTGTCAGTTCTGCAGGTAGATAAAATTATATCATTGATATTTCATAACAGTTTTCACCGGCAGCATCTGAAACGGCGTCCTCCCCCGGCAGATAAAAGGTTAGATGGGAAGATGTGTGAGTGGGATCCGGCCTTCGCCGGGGAGAGGGGAGAGGAGAGAGGGGAGAGGGGAAAAGGAAGAGGGGAGAGGGGAGAGGAGAGAAGATCCCCTGCAGCCCTGCTCCCGGCTGGGCTCCGCGCGGACGGAGATCACAGGCGCCTTTGAAGCCTTTCCCGGAGCCCAGCAGAGATGCTCCAGCTGGGTACGAAAATGTCTGTATCACAGAGGGGTTAAAATAATGAATAGGGAAATTCAAACGCTCTAACCCAAGTCATCACGCTGACTTTTTAAACAGAGGAGGCAATTAACTGTTGGGCACTTCTGAAAGCGCTGCGATTGATCCCTCCCGCCCCGGGGAGGTTCTGAAGATGAGCACAAGCTTTTGGGGAAGGTGTTGCAGTGAACATCCAGGCTGCTGAGTGGGGGCAGGATGGACCTCGCTTCAAAGTGGGGACAAGCCCAGCCAGAGGTGGCAGAGGGTCCTTTGTGGCTCTGCCCGTCCCACAACCGGTGGGGTTAAACCCACCAGCAGAACCCAGCAAAGCTCTTCAGCAGCACTGGGGTGGCTGGTGTAAGGGTGGGGTGAAGGACTTTGGCTGCCTTTGAGCTTTCAGGGCTCAAACAGAGCTCCCTGAAGAGCTGGGTGTCACAGAGCCCCCCAGCATCCAGCAATCCAAGAAATCCAAAAGCTTTGTGGATCTCTTTCTAGAAAGTGTTTGCTGAAAAGAAGACCCGGTGCTGAGGCAGGGAGGGAGCCCCAGGACTCACCACCCCTTTTCTTTGCCTTCTCAGTCCCACCACCAACTTGGTGTCTGCCCAGTGCCAGGAGTTTTAACTGGGCATAACTGGGTTATGAGAACAATCCGTTCTCAGCTCTGACATCCAGGGTCCTACAAGACGGTGCCTCTCCTGGGTTGCACGGGAAGGTCCTCTCCTTGTCCAGGCCATGGGTGCATTTGCAGAACCACACAAATACTGGTGCTAGAGAGAGAAAATGGGTTTTATAGACCAGAGACTGGAAACAGCTTATGATATGGGGGAGATGGAGAAGGGGACTCCAGGGTTATCGGCAGGACCTTGTTGCGTCACTTTGAGGAGATATTGCTCCAGATCTGGAGTTTGTAGGCAGGGAGGGAGATGGGCTGGTGTGTGAGTAGATCAGTCTCCCGCAGAATTAACATGAAAAAACTAAAAAAAATTGAATAAGGAAGAAAGCTGTTGTGCGTTGATTCAGTCTCCTGCAGAATTAACATGAAAAAACTAAAAAAAATCGAATAAGGAAAAAAGCTGTTGTGGAAGCAAAAGGAATAAATTCCTTTTTGCTGCTGAGCAGGTGGAGAGCAGCCGGTGAGCCCCAAGGTGGGGACCTGGCAGGGCTGACGGCTCCTCTGCCAGCCCTGGCTCGGGGGAAGGACACAGCGGCCTCTGCTCTCTCTGTCCTCCCTTCTCTCCCTTCCCTTCTTCCTTCCTTGGCACAGAACTCGAATCAATCGACTGCAAGAGCAGTTACGTGACATTTCTGACACCTCTTTTCTCTGTCCCGTGAATCCTGCCCCACTCGGGGGGTGCTGAGCTCCACCAGCCCCTCTGAGCCCCGGGGATCGGCTGCCGGGGCCGTTTGGATGGAGGGTTCTTCACACACCCCCCCCCTCACCCAGTTAAGCCCCCAATTAGCACCTTGCACCGAGACACCGGGACCTGCCTGTGCTGTGACTTCTTCCCATTCGTTAGTGTTATTGACTAACATTTGGAGTCAAATTAAAGGCGTGTAGCTAATGGCGAGCTCTGAATTCTCTTCAGGGTTGGCTGCACTGAGTGAAATTAAAGTTCCCGACATCCCCATTCCCCTTCCCCCCTTACTAATTAGCCCTCCCCGACTCTCAGAGGCTGACATTTAAGATGAACTCAGCTAAAATGAGTATTTTTGTAACCAGGGGTTTCAGTGCTGATAATAGGAACACAGAGGTGAAAAAACCCCTGGTGTGGAGGGCAGCTGGGGCGATGGGATGGAGAAGCCGGGGGCGATGGGATGGATGGAGAAGCCACAGCGATGGGGTGGATGGAGAAGCCAGTTGTCCTCCGTTTCCCTGCTCCCAGGACCACGCTGGCTGCAGCAGGACCAGCCCTGTGGCCCCCCAGCCCTGACAGCAGCGCCTGGGAAGGGGCCGTGAAGGTCCCTTGAATTGATTCATTAAGGGGATTTTATTTTTTTTTTCATGACTCCCTGACGAAGGTCCCTTCGTGAGAGATTTCTCCCTTTGAGACACAGAAGCCAGTAAATTCAGGGCTAAGTCTGCAAATCCACCGCTGACGTTGGTGACTTAACTTACTCTGCTGAGTAAAACGCTGAGCATAAAGACAGGAGTTTCAGCAGCGCTGTGTGACCAGGCTGCCAGGCTCTTAAACCTCAATTTCCTGGCTTTTGATGGGCTTAAATCAGGATGGGTCTAATAATAATGATAGTTGGTACTTATATGCCACTTTATCTTAAAAGCACTGTACAAACATTAATTAATTATAGACACAGACAGTGTCTGTGAATGTATAGCTGCAGATGCACCCGGCTTCAGAGCCATGCACGGCTTTTAGCCAGGATTCTCACAGCACAAATGAGAGCACAAATGACATCTCCTGCAGCCCCTCTGCGGGCTCTGGGCTGGTGGTACCCACTGGTGGTGGTCACTACATGGAGGTGGCCCCAGAAGGTGATTAAAGAGACAACCCGTGCCCCGTGTCCGCCTGTAAAGTCACCAGTGGGACTGCGGCTCAGGCGGGTGCCCCTCCAGGAGTTGGGGTGCAGGCTCTCTTCACACCAGTTTATTGATGTCTCCCCAGTTAAAAGGAGGTTGGTGGAAGGTCTTGCTGCCATGTACCAAGTGCTTTGATTCTATCTTATCTTCCTTCATCTCCGCCCTGGACCAGTAAAAGATCTGGACCTGCTTCCTATTTCTGGGTAGAGGTGATAAGCTTTGGGGGTTGGCTCATGGTTTGGGGGTTGGCTCCTGGTTTGGGGCCATTTGCTGTGGCTGGGCAAGTCAGGGAAGGAGTAACCAAGTCCTGCCTGGATCATTAGCCTCCTTGTGGTCGTGTTGCTCTTTTGGGGGATGCTGCAGTCCTTTAAATTTACAGGTGACACAGAGATTAAAAACTACTTCTCCAAATTAAACCAAGCACCCCAACGCTGCTCGGAAGCTTGCTGTTGGCAGTTAGAAGCTGTGGCTGCACCAAGTCCTCCTCTCCCACAGACTGGGATGCAATGGTGTGTGCTGGGGATGCTGGAGGGATGGAGGGAGGGCAGCAGCAGCCATGGAGGGAGGCAGGCTCTGTCCTCACAACCTTTCCCCATCTCTGACCACATGCTGGACATGCAAAAGATCCCCGTTTCCTTGGAAACAGGTTCTTTCTGCATGTGCTGCAGTGAGTCGGGAAAGTTTGCCTTCATCAAACCCCCACGGTGAAGAGAATAAGCTCCAGAGATGCTGTCCTAGGGATGGCAGCCTGATTGCTGCTGCTTTCCTTATTTACATCCCTGTAAGAAAAGGAAAAGGAAAATCTCCCTCCTGCCCCTTGCAGAGGAGATTTCTCCTGATTCCTTGTGAGCCTTATTGCTGTCTGAGGGCAGAGAAAATCACTGAAATCGCTGAGCACCCCAAACCCACGCATGCCTTCTGCAAAGGTGGGGGCCCAGCTTTTTTCTGGCTGTCCAGAGGGGAGGTGGGACAGGGAAAGGGGGTCCCCCGTGGGTCTGCTGTGTGGATGTCTGTGCCAGCAGGGTCAGAGCAGCTCAGCACAAGGGGCTTCTTGGGAGATGCATCACAGATGGGAATCATCTCTGAGTCTGTCCGGAGGGGAGGTGGGACAGGGAAAGGGGGTCCCCCGTGGGTCTGCTGTGTGGATGTCTGTGCCAGCAGGGTCAGAGCAGCTCAGCACAAGGGGTTTCTTGGGAGATGCATCACAGATGGGTGACAGCACCCAGCAGGTTTGCATTTTCTTCCCTCCTGGCCAGGTTTGCCCCCAGTCTCTGCACCGACCTGCCCAGGACATGGCCGGGGACACCCCGGAGTGGGGATGGGATGATGCTCCGTGTGCTGGAGGAGCTGGCACTGAGAAGGGACCATGGGAATGGGAAAGCAGAGGGATGAGCCAGTGTGGACAGTGAGGCTGGGGGTGAAGGTGAAGCCCAGCGCCTGGAGCGGGTGTGGGGGTCTTCAACCCGGCGTAGGTGAGCGCTCCAGGCCTGTGGTTTGGAGAAACCTCATACATATTTTAACTCTGGGAGGATGAAAGGAAAAGCAACAAATAGAGGTTTGGGCCTTTGGGGCATCGCTGTGATCGTCTCTTTAGAGAAACAGTCGCGTCCCTGGTACTTGGCTCTGTGGCCCGGGGGGGACACGGCTGCGGCGTGGGGGGACGTGGCTGATTCAGGCAGAACTCGGGGTCCTGGGGTGACACGGGGCCCGAGCATCCCCCCGGCTGCGGGCAGGGCTGGCAGAAGCTGTGGTGAGGCAGCTGTTATCAAAGAGGCGATTTATAGCAGAAACACACCCAAAAAAAGCCGCACTCCAAACCCATTTCATTCATTTTCTGCCAAGTATTTCCATCCAGATTGATTTTGGAGAGAGGGAAAACCAAGAAAAAAGGTCAAACGTTTCTAATGAGGGTTTTTTCCCCACTGTTGTTCAACCAGGGTTTGCCAAATTAAACCAGGGATCAAAGCCTTGAGTTTTGATCCGGAAAGGGTGGGCCAATGTCATGAACATTTTTGCCGTTCTCCTGTGCTTGTTTTGACTGTCACCACCTCTAAAGTCTTGTTTGAATTTGAGAGTGGAATTTAATTTGATTATTTTTACAGCTAGAAAGCAATGAAGAATGAATAAATACTCTTTGCTGAACATTTCATTTGAAAAATACGCTAAAAACCACTGAATTAATGATTCAGTGATTGAGGCTGTGAATTTTGGTTAATCGTTTTAAAAGCTATGCTGGTGGAATTGTGCGAGCTGAGGAATATCATAAAATGTTTCAGTTGTTTTGCTGTTGTAATTATGCAAGACAGGGAGGGTACAGATGCAGTTGTTCTGGTACACGGGCGCCGCCGGGCTGGTAGGAATGGCTCTGGTTGCCCAGCTGGGCCAGTGGTGGCCCCTGGGTGCCACAAGGGCTGGGGACCCTCCACCCCGTGGGCAATGGGGTTCTGGTGGAGCTGTTGCCCTTTTGACCAGGGGAGGTGGGTTAGATGCCAGCAAGTGTTTGCACATTAATGCCAGGCGTTAATTACCTGCATCTGTTTGGAACCCGTTCACGCGACTCCTCTGTAAATATTGTGAGAAAATTCAACACCCATGAAAATCTCTCGGTTCTTGGGAATTCTGACCTGGTTCACCCGGAGGGGCTGTGGGTTTGCCCGAGTTGATGGCAGCCCCTCCAGCCATCGCCTCAGGTCGCTGGCTGGCTGCTGTTCACAGGCTTATTTTGAAGAGAATCCACCCCTTTTTTTGAGCAAATACGGATGCAATTCATGGAACCAATCACAGAATCACCTGGGGTTGGAAGGGACCTCTGGAGATCATCCAGTCCAACCCCCTGGTCCACCCAGAGCAGGTCCCACAGGAACGTGTCCAGATGGGTTTGAATGTCTCCAGAGAAGGAGACTCCCCCACCTCCCTGGGCAGCCTCTGCCAGGGCGCTGCCACCTTCACAGGAAAGAAGTTCCTCCTCATGTTTAGGCGAAACTTCCCATGTTCAAGTTTGTGCCCATTTCCTCTTGTCCTGTCCCTGGGCACCACTGAAAAAAGACCGGCCCCATCCTCCTGACACCCACCCTTGCGGTATTTAGAGGTGTTGATCAGATCCCCCCTCAGCCTTCTCTTCTCCAGACTAAACAGACCCAAGTCCCTCAGTCTCTCCTCCTAAGAGAGATGCTCCAGGCCCCTAATGCTCAGCCGATTCCATGGTTTCAGTCTAAATCCCAGGAGAGATCAGCGTTTTGCTTTAAAATCTTTGAGCAGCTCAAACGGAGGGAGGGATAAAGAGAAATGTTTGCACAATCTCTTTGCAAATCGAATCTGTAACACCGTGCATTGCTTTGGAGAGGCGGAAAGGAAAGATAATCCCAGATTTTTGACTCTGAGCTCGTGAGGCAAAGCTGTCCTCTGTTGTAAAATCAGGGGGAGTTTGTCCCGACGCGGAGCCGGAGGATCTGGAGTCCGGAGACATCAAAACAAATCACACCATGATCTTTTCCTCAGCCCGACGCCGGGAGGTTTCTCCTCGTGCCGGCGCATGCGGAGGGGGAGCGTTTTGCCATGTTCCCCTAATCCTGGGATTTCTAAAGCGCTTAGCGACACACACAGAAGTGATTCATTACTGCAGCACCACGGTACGCCCTGTGGCCTTGGGGAGAGCCGGGAGAGGGACCTGGATATTAGGAAAAATTTTGTCACTGAAAGGGTTCTCAGCCATTGGAATGGGCTGCCCAGGGAGGTGGTGGAGGCCCCATCCCTGGAGGTGTTCAAAAGCCGGGTTGATGTAGTGCTGGGAGGTCTGGTTTAGTGATGATGCTCCTTGTTTGTTGTGTGGGTGTCTATTTTTGTCAGTTAGGTTGACGGTTGGACAAGATGATCTTTGAGGTCCCTTCCAACCTAGAAGATTCTGTGATTCTGTGACCGGTCACAGCCCCTCACCCCCAGCCCCCAGCGCTGACGCTCGGGCAAAGCCACTGCTTTCGGTGGCTGTTTTTGGGGCTGCTCCAGGTATTCCCCGATGGTAGAAGCTCCGGGGCCATCGGTGCCTCCAGCACATCTCCTGCACTATGGAAAAGGGAAGAAGATGCTGAGGAGGAGCCCTGGGGTCCCAGCCTCATCCCTGGCACCGGGGTCCCCAGCGCTGCCTGGAAGCCGGGGCAGCATTTCCCATTTTCCTCTTTGCAAAACTACTGATGCCTCGACACCTTGAAATTCCCCAAATGTCTGTAAATTTGAAATACGGGCCCCTTCCTAACACTTAAAAAAGCTGCTGTCTTGCGCTGCAGGCTGATTCCACAGGTAGTGAATAAATTTCGGGGTTTTATGGGTTTTGGGCTGAGGTTTAGAGGCACGGAGGCGCCGCTCAGTATCTTTAGGACCTTAAATGCCTCCGCAAAGCTGGTGTTTGGTAACCAGCCAGGGAGCTTCACCCAGCAGGTGGCTTGTAGCCAGCCCATGGTGCAGGGAACCAGCGTAACGCGTGCTCATTATCTCTGCCTCGCTCGGAAAGGATATTGTGATTTTAATAACTTCTTGGATCCATTTTTTCCCTGGTAGCTCCTGTTGCCTTGGATACAGGCTCTGGAGAGGCTCAGCCCCGCTAAAGATGGTAGATCATTTAAATGGAATAGAAGATGAGGTTTGGATTTGCAAACTGCTTTAGCTGTGGTGGAGAGCGGGCTGGGAGCGCTCCAGCAAAGCTGAGCTTCCTTGGGACGCGCCAGTTTGTGAGGAAGGGCGTTGTTCATGGGAATGTGGCACCAGAACTTCTTTTGGGGATGGTTGCCAAGGCTGGATGCGGTGTCGGATGTGTCTGCGTGACAGCACCAGTCTGGAAAAAAACACAGCTCCCAGGGTCTGGCAAGTGGCATTGCACCAATTTCCAAGGCGCTGTGACCAGGGGCAGAGCTGGACCTTGGACCTTGGCACGGGGCTTCAAGGAGCCCACTCTGCTGCCATCCTCTTCCTCCTTAACCACGGCCTTCCCTCTGGACTTCCCAAAGGTCCCACAGGACCTGAAGGATGAGTTGAAGGCCATCACCTCCATCGGCTTTTTCAGTGTGTGTCCACGGCCGTGTCCCTTTCTCCTGGGCACTTTGATTCCAAGGGTGATTCCCATTTCTAGCACCCCATTTCTAGCCCTCCTACACACGCAGCTGAGCTGCAGATACGCCATGCAAATGGGAGGAATTCTCATTTCATGCCCAGGGGTTACCCACCCCTAAAGGTCACCAAAGCTATTAAAGAAAAACCCTCATGCCCAGGGTTTTGGACACCTAATTTGGCTTGCTTTGGTCAAATTTCACGCCGCTGTAGTTTTTGATTTATACACTTTGAAAGTCTTTTGCTGTGCTGGAGAAAGCCCGCTCACGGTGCCTGTTGTAATCAAATAGTTCTGGCTTTTCTGAGATGCCTCTTCTGCTTTTAATGACTCTGGGGTGTCCAGGCCCATCCTGATGGTAAACAAACTAAATGAATTGCTTTTGCTTCCTGGTCCTCATCATAAACAGATTTGGATATGACAGCTGCCTGACAAATCATTAAGATCATTTGATCACTGTCAGAGTAAATCAGCCTGACTTGAGACAATGCACTAAACCTCGATTTGCTGCTGGGGTTACCGAGTGCGAGATGCTAATGACACTCCGCTCTTGGAAATTATTTCTTAATTGCTTTATAGTAGCTGGTGGAGATCGTGGCCTCGCTGCGCTGGGTGACACGGCATGGCAGAGCTGATGGAGGCACGGCCACAGCCAGAGACACCCAGCACCAGCTGGTTTTCCCAGTTTCTGCCCATGGATGCCCCAGTGCTGGATGGAGTTCCTCACCTCCATCCATGCCAGCCCTGCCCACAGCCCATGGGAAGGACTCCATGGAGGCCTTGGGAGTTTTCACCCTTCGTGCTGCCTCGGGGAGAGGGCAGGAGGGGCCCAGGAGAGGAAGGAGGAATCATTTAGGAAGTAGGAGCAGAACAAAGCAGAAAAAAAAAACATCTTTTCTCTTTGCTCGAAAAGAAATCTCAGCCATCCTGGAGAGAAGAAAAGAAGGGGAGGGAGGTAGATGCGCCACACAAAGAGAAGAAAATGTGCTGAGAAACCACAAGGCGTTTAAAAGCTCACGCAGGAAACCAAACCCACTTTGATATCCCCTCTCATTGGAAGCGTTTGAGGACAGAATAATGCTGCCATGATTTATCACACAAAGGGATGAGAAAGCAAGTGGATCCGAGAGCTCCTTTGGGGTTCTTAGGACAAAAAAATGCTTTGTATTAAATTACAGCGCATAAGCAAAAAAAACCCTTAATAAAGTGTCTATTTGCAGGCGTGTATTTGTTGAGCAGCGATGCCTGAGCCCTTCCAGGAACAGGGAACTGTGAAAGCAACAGCAGTTGTGCAGGAGGGGAGCCCCCTTCCTCGGTGTGGAAGGGCATCTCTGCATCTCTCATCCCTTGGTACACTTCCCTGAGCCCGATGCTGCTCCTTGTCACCCCCACAAAGGGCCACAACGTTGTCTTCAGCCTTTGGGAAAGGGCTGGGGTTGGCAGTCGTTGGGCCAAGGGGAAACTGAGGCACAATCAGGGAATTGTGAGGGGTCTGGAGAACAAGTCACACGAGGAGAGGCTGAGGGAACTGGGCATGTTTAGTTTGGAGAAGAGGAGGCTGAGGGGGGACCTCATTGCCCTCTACAACTCCCTGAAAGGAGGGTGTAGAGAGGTGGGGGTTGGCCTCTTCTCCCAAGGGAATAATGACAGGAGCAGAGGAAATGGTCTGAAGTTGGGACAGGGGAGGTTTAGATTAGATATTGGGAAGAATGACTTTGCTGAGAGGGTGGTCAGGCACTGGAACAGCCTGTCCAGGGAGGTGGTGGAGTCACCATCCCTGGATGTATTTAAGAAACATGTAGATGTGGCACTTCAGGGCATGATCTAGTGCCCGGGATTGTAGAGAGTTTTTTAGTGTGTGTGTGAGTCAGTGATCTCAGAGGTCCTCTCAAACCATGAAGATTCTGTGATTCTGTGAATTTTCCCCCGCCAGAAGCCTGTGAGCACAGAATAACCTGTTCTTCCAGGCCAGAGCTGCCCGCCCCAAAGCATCACCTGTACCTTCATGTCATCTCTCCTCCTGTTTGTCCAACAGTTCTGCTCGATAGCCTTTATTTTATGCTTGTTTAAGTTAATTTTATAATTAGCAGAGAGAAGAGGCGGTTTTGGCCGGGTGGTCATTCGTGGCTGGGTCCCTTGGGGGTGGCTGTAGATGGTGGCTGGTGCCCGCCAGAAGCCTGTGAGCACAGAATAACCTGTTCTTCCAGGCCAGAGCTGCCCGCCCCAAAGCATCACCTGTACCTTCATGTCATCTCTCCTCCTGTTTGTCCAACAGTTCTGCTCGATAGCCTTTATTTTATGCTTGTTTAAGTTAATTTTATAATTAGCAGAGAGAAGAGGCGGTTTTGGCCGGGTGGTCATTCGTGGCTGGGTCCCTTGGGGGTGGCTGTAGATGGTGGCTGGTGCCAAGTGCTGGGCAGATGCAGCAGAGCCCGTGTCGAGCTGGTGGGGTCTGTTTGAGGGAGAACACTCTGTGCCAAACAGGAAATTTGCAGAGAGGCAGATCAGTCCCACTTCTTCCCCAAATACTGAGTGGATGTAACCCGAGTCCTTCACAGGAGGAGGAGAAAAAAAACTCAGCAAACTATTTTTCCTTAAATGTTCATCCAAATATATGGCACAGCAGCTACCGCTGAACGAATGAAATATAGAGCTGCATCAAAATCAACTTTTTTTAACAGGGAAATGTTTATTATATACTGTGCTTTTTTTTTTTTTTTTTTACCTCTGCTGGAAAAAAAAAAAAAGACTGGAGAAATAGCTGTATTTTCCATCTTCATCATTGATTAATGTAGAATATTCAAAACAATTATTAAAATATTTTGGGAGGGCTATGGTGCAGTGTTGCAATTTGAATTATTATTATATGAAACAGCACTAGTTCTGAAAATCTTGAAATATCTACGCAGTTTTTATTGTTGCGATATGCAAATATAAGAGGAAAGTTAAAGCCAAAGTTTAAAAATAAATAGTTTGATGATTAGCTATATTCTGGAGTATAGATTACAGCCAGTTCACTGCAGATCAAGTGCTCTTAGAAATTACCATTTGAGGCCAAGTGTTCATGTCTGAGTCGCCACTTCACTTCTGATTGCAGTTGACAATGTGCAAATCCCTGACATTTCACATGGCCCCTGCACAGGAAATAAAATAGGTCATTAAGGTAGGCCTAGTCCATCTTCCACTCAAGTCAGTGGGTCAGTTCCTACTGACATCTGCAGGACTGGCCTTTAGTCCTGTGATGGAACTTTTCTGTGTTTTACCAAGATCCATCATTCTGTTTTTCTATACGTAAACCCTAAATTGATGCAGTGATATTTATGCAGCAATTTTACCAGATGGCTCTTGAATCATCTGTCTTCAGTGAAAAATGAAAAGACCAGACACGTACATAAAGGCTGAATTAATCTTTGTAATTAAATGGAACATTACTTTGCCGTGAATGATTTTAGCTTTCAGAATGTATTTCATGCTAATTTTTCAGTGAACTGTAATTGTATTAATTTTTTGTATTTTTAGAAGCTTGAAAATGATCTTTCCAAAGTTACTGTGAGTCAAGTTGATATACAGAAAATCTGTGTCAGGCTCATAAAATTTGTTGGGGTGTGAGATATATGTTTTGGTTTGGTTTGGTTTGGTTTGGTTTTTTTTACAGTAATTACAGTATGTCAGTACTTTGTGTTGCTAGCATGCCTAAAAAATATCCAAATCATACTGTGATGTGCAAAAAAGGCTCTTAGAAGGCCTACATGCCAGGTTTGGTTGTCAAGTGAGAATTCGACTAGACTGGAAACTGGGATTGCTTTTTAGCATTGAAGTACATGTGTGCATTCCCACATCGGCAAGCTGTTAAGTCAAGAGTTAAAAGTCTTAATTTATTATTTTGTCTCTCTAGTAAAGTCTCTGACTTGTGACGGTCTCATAGTGACAGAAAGACAAACTGATGAAAAAAATCCCCACTGTGCTGAAGTCAGTGGGGGAACTTCCTTGTGTAATCAGAGGTGGAGGAATGGAGGAAATAGCCCCACTCTGGATCCTCTGCCTCAGAGCCTGCTCTCTGGCTGCTGGGACAGAAAGCAGTTATCATGACTCATGCTAAAGCATGCTGCTGCTCTGCGTCACCCACTGCAAGAGCTTCTCATTTCAGTGGCAGGAGAGGAAGCCTGCAGAGATGAGTTTTCTTAATTTACCCAACAGCCTAAGGTAGGCTGAGTACTTAACAATCGCTGGTGGAAATACCCCACAGTTCCTTTTCTTCCTGTACATATGGTTATT
>NW_015090879.1:1658445-1712639 GCF_001431845.1 Calidris pugnax
GGGCATGTTTAGTTTGGAGAAGAGGAGGCTGAGGGGGGACCTCATTGCCCTCTACAACTCCCTGAAAGGAGGGTGTAGAGAGGTGGGGGTTGGCCTCTTCTCCCAAGGGAATAATGACAGGAGCAGAGGAAATGGTCTGAAGTTGGGACAGGGGAGGTTTAGATTAGATATTGGGAAGAATGACTTTGCTGAGAGGGTGGTCAGGCACTGGAACAGCCTGTCCAGGGAGGTGGTGGAGTCACCATCCCTGGATGTATTTAAGAAACATGTAGATGTGGCACTTCAGGGCATGATCTAGTGCCCGGGATTGTAGAGAATTTTTTAGTGTGTGTGTGTGAGTCAGTGATCTCAGAGGTCCTCTCAAACCATGAAGATTCTGTGATTCTGTGAATTTTCCCCCGCCAGAAGCCTGTGAGCACAGAATAACCTGTTCTTCCAGGCCAGAGCTGCCCGCCCCAAAGCATCACCTGTACCTTCATGTCATCTCTCCTCCTGTTTGTCCAGCAGTTCTGCTCGATAGCCTTTATTTTATGCTTGTTTAAGTTAATTTTATAATTAGCAGAGAGGAGAGGCGTTTTTGGCCAGGTGGTCATTCGTGGCTGGGTCCGATGGGGGTGGCTGTAGATGGTGGCTGGTGCCAAGTGCTGGGCAGATGCAGCAGAGCCCGTGTCGAGCTGGTGGGGTCTGTTTGAGGGAGAACACTCTGTGCCAAACAGGAAATTTGCAGAGAGGCAGATCAGTCCCACTTCTTCCCCAAATACTGAGTGGATGTAACCCGAGTCCTTCACAGGAGGAGGAGAAAAAAAACTCAGCAAACTATTTTTCCTTAAATGTTCATCCAAATATATGGCACAGCAGCTACCGCTGAACGAATGAAATATAGAGCTGCATCAAAATCAACTTTTTTTAACAGGGAAATGTTTATTATATACTGTGCTTTTTTTTTTTTTTTTTTACCTCTGCTGGAAAAAAAAAAAATGTTCAAAATGAACATTTTTTAAACTGATGAAAAAATCAATGTTACAAAAATAAATGCTTAATTTTTCATTTAACACGTCCTCATTTTTTAACTTCCAGATTACATTTTCAATAATTTGACTTTTCTGCCTGTCATAAACAAACTCTATCAGGCTGTCTCTCTGGCTGGGAAGCCCGTGTCGGTGTCTGTCCCTCTCTCTGCTTGGGAGGTTGTAGCTCCAGAGCAGGGTGTAGCCGAGCTCTGCCAGGAGACAGAGAGTGAGAAAACCTCAGTCCATGAATGTTGGAGCCTCATGTCTTCTCCCCGTAAGGGAAGCAGCTTTTTGTATGTACCACCCCTGAATTTCCACCTGGGACCCATTTTGTGGCTCTGTCTGAAGGTGTGAAAGGAAAGGAGATTGTAGAATCATAGGATGGTCAGAGTTGGAAGGGACCTTAAAGATCATTGAGTTCCACCCCCTGCCCTGGGCAGGGACACCTCCCACCAGCCCAGGTTGCTCCAAGCCCCCTCCAACCTGGTCTTGAACCCCTCCAGGGATGGGGCAGCCACAATCTTTGAGATCCTTAAAGACACATTGGATTTTAAGTTATTCCAAATCTGGCTGAAACTGTGGAAAACTGACTGGCAGGAGAAGAAGGACATGGCTCAGACGAACACAGAAAGTGAGGGAAGGTTTGGAACAAGCCTTTTAATAAGCCCGAGGACCAGAAGGGGGGCGGCTCAGCAGCCCCCTTGAAGTCCAGCTGATCCCATGGAACCCTCTCCAAAGTAATTACAGGGGAAGGCGCAGAGGCAGAGGCCAATTTGCATTTTTAACAGCGCTGGCCCCGAGGTCTCCCTGTGGCCTTTGAAGGTTAATGGGTTCCCAGCACGTCCTGCAGCCACCGCTGGGTCCTCAGCGCCGGGGGCTTGGAGGGGTGTCCGTGGGGGGAGCAGGGTTTCAGCCAGCGGGGATGCAGCCCCTTTGCTTTGAAAAGTCAGTGGCGTTGAGTTTCTCACAGAGGGTGAGCTGCTGGGGCTGGGATGGGTGAGTGAGGCACTTCAAAGTCATCCCCCAGCTCCCCGTGCCGCAGCCGGGGCTCTGCGTGCCTCTTCTTTGAGATCTCTGTTTTTTTGGGGAGCAGTTTGGGGTCCTGGCAGCAGCGGTTTGGTGAGGAGCACAGCCCTGCAGTGACAGCCAGGAATTGCCTCTCCGGGGGCTGAAGGGCGGGAGCAGTTTGGGGTCCTGGCAGCAGCGGTTTGGTGAGGAGCACTCCCTCGGGCACAGCCCTGCAGTGACAGCCAGGAATTGGCTCTCCAGGGGCTGAAGGGCACAAATCTGGGCAGGGGGTGGCAGGGGAGCAGGGGGAGCTCTGCTCACCCCAACTCTTGCCATCGTTAACGCCACCCTTGGAGAGGCAAGAGGTGCAGATGGTTCCCTCTCCCCTTCATGGGCCACAAACTTTGCCGGGACCCGGCGAGGATGCTCGATGCCACTTGATGCTGGTCAAGTCCACGTTATCCACTGAGTTTCTTCTGGGTCTAACGTGCCTCTGGAGCAAATCTCTTCCCGGGGAGGAGCAGATCCTGCCTCTTCCCTGTCCCCACCCCTGCCTGCTGCCACGGTGGTGTCTGAACACACATGCCATGATCTCTTTTAAATGGATGCATTCATCCTGCTGTGGCAGCCTCGGCCGAGGCTGCGTTACTTGTAACCAGAGCCTGATGCTGCTCCCAGCTCCCGTGATTTATCTTTTTTTCCCTGCATATGCGATAAGGTGTAAAGCGACCCCTGCCACCACCAGCATCACCTGGGCTTGATTTGTTCCAGCAGGAGAGGGCTATTTTTTACTTATATCCTAAGCAAAATGCACATTTGAATGGGATTAAATCTAAGCCCCTTCAAACGCTTAATTCTGACTGGAATGCAGATGGTCCCTGCGGATGGCGGCGGTAGCTCCAGACAGCAGGGTGAGGATGGCAGTTGTGTTATGCCTCAAAAATATTTTCAATTGCAAAACAAAAGTGGGAATAGAGGCCTTAAATGATGTGAGAATAACACTGTTTGAATTAATGTGTCAGCCCTGATGGATGCCTGTGCTACCCAGAGTTTTGAGAGGGCTCTGACGGGTAACATATTACCAGGTGAGATTTACCTACAGCCCGTGACTTCTAGTCAGCAGAATCGTAGATGAAAACCTATCCCTCACTCTGCCCTGACTTCCAAAGAATATTGAATCAAGATAAAGACCTAGAGGGCCACATACACAAAGGCATTTTGGCATCTAAGTCCCATTCATTTCAATGCAAGTTTTGGCATTTTCAGATATTATCTTTAATTTAGCCAAGTACAGGAGGACTTATCCCCAGCTCCCTCACTGGGTGAGTGCAGGCAGGGTGCTGGGCTGTGGAAGGATTCGAATCCGCAGTGCCCTGCTCCATCCCAAACAGGCACACTCCTTCCTGGATAGGACTGTTCTTATGTGCACATCTTTTCCTCTTCCTCCACTCCTCCTCCTCCTCCCCAGGCCATGGGTTGGTGCCAATTCGTGGTGCTGACCCCCAGAGTCCCAGGGCCAAAGGAAGGGAGTGAAGGTAGGAGCATGCAGAAGGCAAGGATCACAACAAAACCCTGTCTCCTGACCTTTGAAAGAGGTGGTTGATGCCCATGAAGGAGGGGATGAGTTGCTGCCTTCGGGCCAGGTGAGGGCTGACAGAGCTGCTGGAGGAAAACCAGCTTTGAGATGCTGAGGGGCTGCCTCCGAGCAAACGGGGCTTTTGCTAACCTTCCCTTTGACTCTCAAGGCGAGAGGAGCTTGCTTTCCTCTTTCTTCCTTTCTGGCACAAGTGGGGATGTGCACTGAGAAGAGGATAAAAATAGAAAGTAAAAAGAGTTCTTCGGGGAGGAGAGTGGCTGCAGATGTGCCGGTGGGGACTGGGGCGCAGGAGGTCCAGGCTCCCTTCCCTTCACAGCTCCACCACGTTCTCACCCTAGACTTCTATAAGTCATTAATGACTAGATTCTGCTCATATTCAGTGACAGAGCTGGAGAGGAAATTGGTTCCTTAACCCTGATGGTTTTACAGCAGTGTAATTTCTTTCTCCCCTGACCCCTTTGTGAAAATACCGCCGAGGCTTTTCAGTTCTTCTCCAGGAGAGAAAGCGCAGATCGCTCACAGCGGGGTGACTCCTGCCCCCCAGGATGGGCAGTTCCCCTCCAGTCCCATGTGTGGGTCCACTGCTCTGCTGGTGGCATCTGCAGGGACATTTGTGACATGTTCATGGAGCCCGACGTGGGGTTTGCTGGTTGGGGTCTCACTGGTCTGTGGAGAATCAATAGCTTCAGTCTCTCCATGCCTTAGAAAATGTCATCTCCGTGTCTTCAAAGTTAAATTCATGCTTTGCTGGTCCAGGGCCTGTAGGAATGCTAAAAATGCATTAAAACATACCTGTGAAAAAACTAGTTTAACCACCTTCTCTTCCTACCCACCAGGCGATTACCAAGTGGATACTGAAATAAATAAAACATCCCCATAAATAGAGACATGCAAAGGAAATGAAGCACCTTCTGTTCCCAGCTGGGGAGCTCCCTGGCCCAAGGCAGAGCTCTCTCGGGGCTGGAGGTGGAATCCGTGGTACCCCTCAGTGCCTTTCCCGGAGAAACGGTGCAGCTGACCCGTAAATACACTTATTTTGAGAAATGTGGGTGGGACTGACCGCTGGAATTGTCGGTCACATCCTGGGTGAGCCCCAAGTTGAGTTACTTTAAACATGTGGTGTCTTCAGAACACCCCACTGTGGATTTGTGAGGAAACACCGAGCTGCTCCAGCTGCTTGGCACCAGCAAGGGCTTTGAAATCTTGATGCAGCTCGAAGAAGTGGAGCTGAGGATGGATCTCCCGGGGTTGGATGCTCTGTAGAGGCTGTTGGCCAACACGCAGCCCTGCCCAGGTGAGCTCGCTCCTGCAGCAGGTGCCTTTTGGACCTGTGCAGCCTTAATTACACCTCATGCTAATGAAGGTTTTTACATCCAGGTGGGAGACAAAGGGTTTTACTTGTTCTCAGGATCCAGGAAGGCAAACTAGGTCTTGTCCTACCACCAAGGTGACACCACCCACCAGTGCCCAGTTAGTCCTGTCACCACAGATCCTCAGCCCTCCCAGGGACCAGTAGTGGGGACCTGGAGCAGTTGTGAGTGGCCAACAATATTGCTGTGAGTTGTACAAATAAAGCTGTGCTTCCTTCTGCCTCCCCAGGTCTGAGGGATCACAGATCTTGGCTCTGCAGCCCCTGCCTCATGGCTGCCCCAGCCATCTCCACCGCAGGGCTTCTCCAGCCCCGGCTGGCTCCAAGGGGTCAAAGCCTTGGCCGTGGCACAGCTACAGGAGGGAGAGAAAGAGGAAAATGTGTGCACGCATTAGGGAAAGAAAGATCCTAAAAGAATATTGATATTGGATGATTTTTATTGCGAGGGAGGAAAAACACGCTAAGAAAAAATGAGGCTGTGTTGTGTGTAAAGCTCTTCGGAGGCTGAGGCGAATATTTTCTGTTTGAAGATGTAGCTTTTAAAAGCCAGTGCTCTCTCCCCAGCAAGATAAGTAAGGTTTTTATGTGAAACTTGCCATATCTACACTCGGGCAGCTGCGAGAAGAAGAAGGAAGCTCTGCCCGTCCCGCAGCCCCCCGGCTTCTCCTCCGCCTGTCCCCCCCCTCCACGGCCCAGTCCTGGGGCTCAAAGAGAAGTGGGAAGTGACACCCCTTGGGCAGCTGCGAGAAGAGGGAAGCTCTGCCCGTCCCGCAGCCCCCCGGCTTCTCCTCCGCCTGTCCCCCCCCTCCACGGCCCAGTCCTGGGGCTCAAAGAGAAGTGGGAAGTGACACCCCTGGGTCCTGGCTTGTTTGAGACAGAAATGAATTTCAAAGTGACTCCCACTCTGCTGGCTTTCGCTGGGCGTTTGTGAAACGGGGAGGGCCGTGGGGTCGTGATCTCTGCCCCCGGCTCCGTGTTTCATCCCGCCGTCCGTCCGCGGCGCCTCGGAGCGTCTTCACGTAAATCAATAGCAGCAGAGATTTCTTCACAAGGCTGCACGGCAGCGAGGTTAAAACTCAGCGCTGTACTTTCAGATTTTTCTTTAATTTTTCAGAGGTGGGTGTTTTTTTTAGGAGGTTTTTGATCATTTATATTTAAGATCTGAGGATGATCTTTCTTATTGCTCAGAGTTTGCTGCCTTAGAGCTTTAAAGCGCTTTCTAAATAGCTGCTGTTTTCTTTGCACGGGGAAGGGGGGCAGGCACGGGGAGAAGCACGTTGCGCCGAGGAGCTGGTGCCTCTGCCCTGGCACTGGGGCTCGGTGGAGTGAGTCTGTCCCTCTCAGCAGTTCCAAAGTTTGCATTTTTCGTACCCACCCAATTTTGCAAGAAGCAACATTTGCAAATGGCTCTGGAGTGATTCGGGAGCTGTGAGCCATCCGTCCCAGCAGCGCGGGAGGCGGAGGGGCAGCTCCAGCTCACTGCGTTGGTGTTTGATGGGGAGGGCTTTCTGAAACAAGATAA
Organism: Calidris pugnax; assembly: GCF_001431845.1. Lineage (NCBI taxonomy): Eukaryota > Metazoa > Chordata > Aves > Charadriiformes > Scolopacidae > Calidris > Calidris pugnax. Next base: position 1,664,952 of record NW_015090879.1, read on the forward strand.
AGGCAGTGATACTTTTATTAAAGGTGGAAGTGGACAGAAATTTGCATTAATGTCTCCTTTCTGGACAGCAGAAGTCTGCACTTATCCAGAACATCAAATTCTTATCTCTGTGAACGCAAATATTTGCCCCTGACGACAGAGGAAATGAAAAGTTTCTCCATTATGTATTTATCTGTTTTAAAAAGATGGTTTTTTAAATACTAGAAGACAAGGAGTGGGGGACAAGAGGTTACCTGTTCTACTCTGAGACATGAGCAAAATCAGCATTTCAAACATGCCATTTCCTGCACAACAAAGTCCTTTTCCTTCGCTCTTATCTCCTTTTCTGCTCCATAACCTCTGGCGAGGGATTACAGGACCAGCAGCCCTTGCTAATTACAAGCCCTCCCTGCCCCAAAATCAATCACCAGTTAGGGATATAACTGACAAGACTGGAAAAGGAAATAGTGATGGTTTTGTTTGCCTTCTGCTGGGAGGTCTTCCAGACCGTGCTTTCTGGTGCTCACCCCCACACATAAGCATCACTGGAAAACCAGTTTCTGCACCATCACCTGACTCCAGGAGCTGGTGCTGATGGAGCATCAAGTGGTGGAGCATCAAGCCTGGCTGTGCCAATCCTGCTTTTCAGTTCTTAAACCCAGTGAGACCGAGAAGGAGCAGCTGATTTCCGACCCCGTGGGTGAAGACTTGGCAGCCCTGTGGCCTGCAGCTGGTGCAGAGGTGGGGTTTGGGGACCATCTCGTGAGGAGCACAGCACACATCACCCCCTGGCTGGAGGTTGGGTGGCTTTTTTGTGGCTGTTTTGCTGCTTCAGCGGCTCTGCTGCTGGGCCAGGGTGGGAAGAGGAATGGCTCGTGCTGTTCAAAGGGTCCAGTTCCTCCTTAGGTAACTTTAAACTCAATCACGCCTGACTTTGCTTGCGAAGAAATCTTGGGACGCCTGGACAGCCCGGTGCTGCCTCATTGACTCTCTGTTCCGTTGACTTTCCTCCTGCACAAGCAGGTGGAACCGTGACGGCTCCTTTTTGTGGATTTGCTGCCAAAACTGGGGTGGGATTTCAGCGTGAGGAATGAGGGCGATCAGAGAGAAAGCCCAGCAGAAGGTCCCCTGCCCACTGCCAGGGTTTGTGGTGCTCCTCTCACAGAGCCCGTGTGCTTGGTGGCTTGGTCCCCGTGCCCAGGGCAGACCCCAGCCCCACTGCAAGCTGGGGCTTGCAAAAGAGGGGGCGAGGTGGTGGCAGCCCCCCCAGGGCAGCACTTGCAGCCTCTGCTTTGGGGTCCCCCCTCTTACACGTGTCCCTTTTTCGTGTTGAAAAACCCATCCCTGAGCCCCAGGGTTTGGCCCCATCAGGCAGTTCCTCTCCCAGCGCTGAACCTGGGACACGGTGAAAACTTCCAGCTTTTTCAGACAAAAAAGCTCTTTGTCTGCTCTCTGAGAAAATTGGGCCCCGATTACTGATTAGACCTAACGACTTGCCGAAATATTGAACAAACACGAACAAAACTTTGAGTGGAAAAAAATCGTGTCAGGGAAGCGTAAGCCACAAAACAAACCACTAATAATGTATTATTAATATGTTAATGTCAGCATTAAGAGCAACGCAGTGTTTTGCAGCTGGTTCAGTAATAATACTACAGCTTTATGTATTAATAAGCATAGTAATATTAATGCCGCTTTCCACAAGAAATAACACCCGTAATAGCATTGCTTCTCAGGGGTTCTTTAAAGCTTCTGCTCCTCACACTTTTTGTCCAGCTGCTGTCCCTGTCCCCGTCGGCTGTCCCCTCACAGGGCACACTCGGTGCAGGGTGACAGAGCTCACAGGGCTACGGCAGAATGACACGGGGTTGGAAGGGACCTCTGATCGGCTGTCCCCTCGCAGGGCACACTCGGTGCAGGGTGACAGCGCTTGCAGGGCCACGGCAGAATCACGTGGGGTTGGAAGGGCTCTCTGGAGATCATCCAGTCCAACCCCCTGCCAGAGCAGGTCCCCCCAGAGCAGGTCCCACAGGAACGTGTCCAGGTGGGTTTGAATGTCTCCAGAGAAGGAGACTCCACCACCTCCCTGGGCAGCTTCTTCCAGGGCTCTGCCGCCCTCAAAGTGAAGAAGTTCCTCCTCATGTTTAGGTGGAACTTTTTATGTTCAAGTTTGTGCCCATTTCCTCTTGTCCTGTCCCTGGGCACCACTGAAAAAAGACTGGCACCTCCCCATTTCTGCTGCTGGATTTTCTGGGTAATTCCCAGCCCCGGGACCAAACATCCACTTCATTTTTTAAAGGCTTGAGTTCTTTATTCCATATCCCTCTGCTGGGGACTTGCTACCAAAACCTTGGAGGAGAGGACAGAGAGAGACACCTGTGTCCTGTTATCTCTGGTCTTTTGCTGAGCCTATGGTGGGTTTCAGACCAGTCAGGAGAAAAGGCTGTGATTAAATCAGTAACTCCATCTGGTTCAAGGCTCTGATAACAAGCAAATGAGTCCTTCCACCTGGTATTTAATGAGACTGCTTCTGGGGGACAGTTTCTCTGCTGTGCTTGGCAGGGGAGGTGGGCAGGAGGATGTTGGCCATGAAGGAGCTGCTGGGGAACAGCCCAGGAGGGCTGGAGGGGCTGCTGGAGAGAAAGCCTGCCTGACCCAGAAGCACACAGGACTCTAAATACAGGATTTAATGGAACTGTTGTGATCTGAAGTTAGGAAGAAGTGTATGGAGCCCACGAGGGACCAGCCCCAGGTAAAGTCGGTGACTGGGAGGCTGGTGAGAGGAGGGGGCTCAGTCCTGGTCCCTGTTGTGGCCATCTGGTGCTGGTTGCAGGATGCTGGAGCTCTTGAGTTGTGTGGTGATGCAGACGTGTAAGGGATGGGCCATGGTGTCTTCTGGGGGCTGTTTGCACCAGAGATGGAGAGTGTTGCAGCCACATGGTGAGAGCTGAGAAAACCATGGGTTGGAGAAGCAGGATTTTACTCATCGGCAGTGTCTCGCTGCTGTCCCTGCTCATGGCTCCTGATCCTTTTCCAGGTGGAAAAAAAAACAGTGTATGAGACTGTTGGGTACCAGCAGCGTCTCGTTGCTGTCCCAGCTCATGGCTCCTGGTCCTTTTCCAGGTGGAAAAAAACAGTGTATGAGACTGTTGGGTACTGTGATGCTATTAGCTAAAAATTAAGCTTTGTCACTTGGCTGATGGTTTGAATTCTCTCCTGCCCCGTGCAAAGCTTTCAGGTCCTCACTGCTGGGAATTGGCCATCAGAAGTCTTCTAGCTTGTTTTTCCAGCGAGGGGTGGGTCGGCTCAGACCTGTTGTTGTGTGAAGTGCTGGTGAGCCTGCAGGCTCCTTGTTGCTGTTTTTCTTTCTTAATTGGCTTTAAGTGCGTGTGTGTGGATGTGCGTGTTCCTGCCTCCCTCATCAGCAGCACCCCTGGTATTCAGCGGAGTAATTAGAACATCTAAATCTTCCCTGTATGTCATCCAGACTTTGTAAAATTAACTGTGATTACCGGCACCAGCCTGCAGACGTGCTGGATCCCACCCCGGTTCCCGATAAGCATAATTGCTCCTCATTGTTCCTCTGGAAAGCCTTGTGCTCGCTGCCACGCGTGAGCTCCTTCTGCTCCTTCTGCCTTCCGTAAATGGCTTTGGCTTTTGTTGGCTCGGGGAGGATTTACGAGGAGCTGCACACAACCCAAATCAGAAGTGCCTCTTGATCGCTGAGCAAACAAAAGCCCCCGGGTTCCGAGATGATGCTCGAAATGAATCCTTCCCCTTCTCCTGCTTCCCTGACCCCTGCCTGGGTTCAGCTGCTGGGGGGGCGGTGGGGAGCCCTGGCCCGTGGGGGAGCAGAGTCCTCTTACAGAGCTCTGAACCCCCCCCAAGGGCAGGGGAGGGGTGTGTGTGTCTAAATATATATATTTATATATATTTTTATGTCTAAATACATATATTATATATATATTTACTGCACTATATATAAAAACACTATCGATAAAAATTTAAAAATGCAGGCCACTTGGAGGACCCAGCTCTGTGCCTTGCCCCACGGAATGGCATTATTTCTGCAGCCTGAAGCTGCATCTTCCGACACAAATGGCCATTCATCCACTTGGCTTTGTCATGTTGGTGTGTTAACAACCTGCCGTGGGAACGTGCCAGTTCCAGTAATGAATTGGGGCAGGGGGGGGCGAAGGAGCAGGTATCGATCATTATTAGTTTCTTGTTAAATGAGATGTGATATTAACCACTTACCCATTTCCTTACCACGCAGGGAAGGGGGGTGAAGAAATACAGCATTTTTCTTTCTGAAGTTTTCTTTTCCTCCCCCTCCCAGCCCAACTGGCACACAGAGATCGGCACCACACATTCCCTTCCCAGCTTGTGCTGCCCTGATGTCTTTCATGTTCCTCTTGCTTTCCTTGAGGATGCTGGGGGGTCTCTCACACCGTTCCTAATTAAAAGGGGGAAAAAAAAAAGCCAGGGATCTAACTTTGCTAATGACTTTGCTGACTGGAATCATTAGGACATCTCAGCGCCATGGCTGCTCTTCTCTCTGCTTTCAGGAGCAATATTGATTGCTATTTTAATTTAAATCTTGGACTAAATCCTTCATTTTTCTCCTGAGTTCTCTGGTGTGGCTCGCCGTGAAAAGCAATGGCTGTTTCTTGGGGTGAATGTGGGGGAGCAGGAGGGATGCAGAGCCCTGGGCAGCATCACCTCCAGCCAGTGGGGGGGAATTCCCCCCCCGGCCCAGTTCCAGTCACGGAGCTGGGGGGTGTCAGGGACCTTCAGGGAGCACTGAAAAACTGGTAGTTGTGGGGAAACTGCTTCAAAATTCAACCAAGAGGAGGCAAGGCTGGCATTTTCAGCAGGGAAGTCTAGTGCTCTGGCGTCTCTCTGCTCTCGTTATATACTTTCCAATTGCTCTTATATATGCTTCAAAGGTTAATGTATGTTTGTGATGAGTGCACTTCGTATAAATGTTAATTAGCCAGGGTGCAATTCAAGGGATTATTCCCTCAATAATAAATGCTTTTTCCATATTTTTAGCCCCCATTTTTATTAGTACTTGCTCCGCTGTTTATCCAAGAGATGATTCAGGAGGGAAGGCTGGTGGGGGCTGCGGTTTGCCCCCCAAAAGCAGCAGAGTTTTGGGTGTTTTGGGGAAGGTGCTGGGCTGGTGCATCTCTGAGAGAGCCAGCCTGAGACTGGGACCAGCCCAGGCAGGGACTGATGGTGATGTGGGACTCCTTAATGTCAGCGGGTGATTTAGGGACCCGGTGTGGAAAATGGGGCACCCCCCCGGGGCAGGGGCTGCTCTGTTCTCAGGCTGGTGTTCTGCTGGAGAGATGGACTCCCCAAAAGCTTGCAGATCTGGGGTCCTATTATCCCTAAGCAACATGATACCCAAAGTCCCCCTGGCCCCTCTTCTGTGTGGGTTTATGACGCATCCAAAATGCTCAGGGATGGGGAAACTTGAGCCACAGTCTTCATCTCTGCTTTTCATGGCTTACAAAGTGAATGCCCTTCCATTTGCAATGTTGGGGGACAAAATGGGATTTCAATGAGTGGGAAGGGAGAGACGATTTCCCAGCTCCCATTAACTGGCAATAATTGCTTTGAGAGCAGAGGTTTAATCTCAGGATTTCATACAGAATTGTCCCGCTCTGAGTGAGTTTCAGTGATGTCTGTTCTCACGGCGGTGGCCAGCCCTTTCCCCGAGTGCCCCACCTGAAGTCTCCTTCAAGACTCCTTAAATCCCAAGTAAACTCCAGCTCCCATGACCTGTGGGGGTTTGCAGCCTGGAGCTGGGAGACAGACACCCACAGCGGTATCGCTGAGTCCCGGAGCGGGCTCCCCCGGTGCCTCAACCCCCCGTATCTTTGCAACACAAAGGTCAATTGAATTCATTACAGTGTAAAAATGAAGTTCTCTGATTGATTGAAGGTTCCTCTTTAACACTTCAAATAAATGTGTTGGTTTTACTTGATGGAATGCTTTAAAGGTCCATTATAAAATACTCTTTTATATGAGAAGTAATTTCTTTACATCATTTTTCTTTTCCCTAATTTTTGTGGAACATAATTATCCTTTTCCCCCCTCACCTCCTTTTCTTTTTAATCGATTTTTTTCTATTCCCTCCCCAGTGGAAAGCAAGGAGCATTATTTAAAGGGATAAAATACAGTGGTATGATGGATACAATGGATGGAAGATGAGATGGATCCATCCATCTCAGACTTTCAATGGCTCCCATTACTCACTTGACTTCAGTCTCCTGTTTTCAGGATGAGCAAAGTTGGAGGACAGTGGGATGCTCAGGTTCTTGCACAGCACGGGAAGGTTCATCCACCCCTTCTTTGTGCTTGTGTTGGGAAGGGGGGGTGGTGTGGGGATCCTTGGGGCTGCCAGACCCCCTTTTCCTGGGCCAGCTGGCACCGTTGTGTCCTGCCAAAGGGCGAAGGAGTCGTTCCTCGGGGCATGGTTGTGGCACCCACCTGAATGCTGAGTCATCGTCTCCACAATTAATTCCTCTGCCCTGATTTGCCGTGCAGAAAATCCTGAGTGCACTGAAAAGAGATTTGCTGCCCATTTGTACAGCGCTGCTGAGAAGGGAAAATGGGGACAAAAGGGAGAATGATCCCATTTGAGGCCGGGTGAGTAACGGCTCCCTGCTCCGGGGGAGGCTGCGGCAGGCATTATAATTCATGATGGAGTCATGATAATGAATGACTACATCCAGCTAAATGGAGACTAAATAGGAGTGAGTTACTGGTGCTTGAGGCAGGGCCTGATGTGAGCCCAGGAGCAAACAGGAGCTCGGTGCTGGAAGGGTCGTGGTGACACTGCCCGTGTCTCGGAGCATCTCGCTGCCGGTTCCCAGGTTGTCACCAGGGATGTGACAGTGTGATGCTGTGACAGTGTGATGCTGTGCCACCTCACAGGGACAGGCAAACCCCAGACCCAGGGAGCAGACACCTCCTTTGGCTGGGTTTGGTACCCAAACTGTGCCCCTCTTCCATGGGGAGTTTAACACTAAAAGCCTGGCTCGCTCTTCTCGCTCTGCAGTTTCTTCTCTCGGTTTTTGGGTTGCAGTGACCTTTCAGGCAGTAGTTTGGAGAGATTGTCACTGCAGAGGGGTGGAGTGCACCTGAGACCTCCCCTCCTTGTAAGCAAACAAGTCAGTGAATGGCTTCAAGTGACAGCTAAATGGGGGGGGAACAATCCACGAATATAGTCTGCCCAGGAAAAGCAGAGGTTAACGTCTGCAGGTGATGATCTTTAAAGCTAGGCTTAAAAGATCAAAGGGAACAATCTCAATTAGTTCATTGATTGATTATAACTTTAATCAACAAGAGTGGTGAGCAGAGGGTGTGGGTTGTGCCCCGGGGTGGGAGCACACGAAGTCTGGGCAGGGGATGCCCAGGAGCACAGCATCCTCCTGCTGGGCTCATACCTGGGGCATCACTGGCATCGGCAGGTGGGTGCAGCCTCAACTGCTTTTTGGGGGAGCTTTGTTGATGTGGCCATGGAAAATAAGGGGAGAAGGGACCCTTAAATTCACTGCCTTTGCCCTGAAATGGGATGAGGCTGCGGTGACAGGCTCTGTCTCCTCCCTGGGTGTCGTAGTCTGGGGTGTTGTTACACTCAGTGTTGGAAAACTCTTTGTGAAGGTCACTTGTCTCTCCATTGTGTGGCTTCACTCCTTGCTGGAGTGGAGCTGGGTGTTTCCCTGTGGGGTAAGGGGGAGAAAAACAGCACCTGGAAACACCGTGGGCTTTGCTCTGGAGCAGGAGGAGGTGGCTGCTCATGTCACTGTGCCCCACAGCCTGACGTGCCCAGCAGGGATGATGTGCCAGGGCTGAGCTCGCTGCTCAGCGGGGCTGAGGGAACTGAACAAGACAACGTGCTTAATTCCCATATTAAGAAAAAGAAATCCCAGTGTCTGCAGGTGCCCCAGGGAATGGTCACCATGGACCTCTGTGTCTGACGAGGTGCCAGTTCTCGTGCAGCGCGAGTAATGCTCCTTGTCAGCTCCGATAAAATCTGAAATCTATCACCAGCCCTTTCCTCCAAAGGTTTTGTTACCAGGGAAAGTAATTACAACTTGTCCTTAATTCCAGAAGTGTGCCTAGAAAACCGGCTGGGAGGAGGCTGGGGAGGAGGGGGCTGGTCCAGGGTAGAGCCACAGCCTCTGCCACCTCCTGGGGGTCCTCAGCAGCCCCCTGGGTGGCTGTTGTCACTGGAGATGGTGTAGGGTGGGTGACGGAAAGGTGAGGAGGTGGTTGCCCTCCAGTGAGGTCTGCAGTGCTGGTGCTGCAGCCATGGGTTCTCCAGCAGCTCTGGGCCGTGCTGGGGAGGAGAGGTGGCCCCTGTGATGGTCTCCACGAAGCCCCTGCCCGGGGCTGGGCACTCGGTCCTTGCAGTCGATGGATTACACAGAACTTGTTTTTCAACCCCAGTTGTTCAGCAGAAAGGGAAAAACCTTCCCTCTGCCACTGGATCTGATGCAATGAGACATCTGAGGCAGAAGATGAATGGAGGGCTGCATCTGAAGTGCCAGATACATAATCCATCCTAAATAGGCTTCATTAGTGGTAACAATTAAAGTTACCATTGTGGATTGGATACGTTTTCTATTAACTTTGCCCTTGTCTCCAACTTGGACTCACCTCGTAATAATGAGCTGTGTCACTTCTGATCTATTTCTCCTAATAGCTCCTTTCTCCTCTAAATCTGGGCAAAATATGATTTATAGGCAGGACTGTCGTCTCAGTGTCAGCCACCCGGCTTCCGCCAGCAGGAAGGGGGTAGATGTTGACTGGAGTTTACAGCCTTTGCTGGCTCCTTATGGATGGCAAAAGCCATCCTGGGGTTGGGATTTGGGGTGATGTCCATGGGCTGAGGTGTCAGGACAGAGCAGGGAGCTGGGATGGGAGCCTTCCTGTGGAAAACCAGACCCTCGGAAAGCTGTAGCCCTGCTGGAACAAAAGGAGTGAAACTATCTGAGGATTAAGCCTGGTGCTCTCCTGCCGCCTGAGAGTTTCTTTTATAGAGGGATTTAAGGCTTGGTGAAATAAATTTTTAATTTCCTGGGTTTTGTTTTGGAAGCTGAAGGGGTTGGGGAGGGGGGAGCTGCCCTCCTGGCAGGCTCTTGTGGTCTTCCAGTGCTTTGGTTAGCAGAGGGCTCTCCGTGTGCCCTGCCAGGGGGATGCTCTGCCCTTGCTTCCCTTTGGGCTCAGGCACAAAGAGCAGGAGCTCCCAGGCAGGGTTTGGCACAAACTTTTCCTGCAATCAGGGTTTGGCTTTCCTATGGGCATGTCACACGTGTGTCTGGTCTCCAAGGCTGGCCTGCTGGTACCCGGTCCCTGGTGTTGCTCCTGCGTGCTGTACTTGGTGTAGTCCAAGGGACTGGGGCTGGAGTCATCCTCGCTGCACTGACTGGGGCTGCGGGATGGTTGGAAACCTGCCCTTGAGAACCTGCTCCCATCCCCTGGGTGTCTGAATCGTCTCCATCCCCATTGAGCTACTAAGCCTCTGCCAAATGGAGAACAAGCCACAGCAGTGGCAAAAGCCCTCCTGGCAAATATGTCCCCCCCTCCTCGCAAAGCTGACTGTCATCTCATTATATCAATAGTGATTAAGAGAGGAAACTGGCAGTTAATCCCCTACAAGGTATTTTGATGATTAAATTGAGAGTGCCTGGTATAAAGCTGTAGCATATTAAATTTGACTCTGGGCAGATAAAAAGGGAGGCAGCAGTGATGTGACCCTCTTCTCCGGGGGCACCGTGTTTCAGAGGAGCACTCTCAGCCTGGCCATCTTTGAGTTTAAATAATTGTTTTTTTCTTTTTGCCTTTTTTTTATGTGAATCCCATGTTCTGTGCAGGCACAGGCAGAGCCGGGAGAGGTTTCCACTTGGTGTTTTTTGGTTTGTTTTTTGAGTCTCAGCTCTGCAGTGGGACACGGTGGGCAGATTGGTTCTCCAGGGCCAGCACACCCCGTCTGCCCTCCTGGCCCCGTGTGGGTTTGTCTCTCCAGCTGGTTTGCTCTGGGAAAAAAAAACATGCAGCAGGAACTGGGTGTCTGAATCGTCTCCATCCCCAGGGAGCTCCTAAGCCTCTGCCAAATGGAGAACAAGCCACAGCAGTGGCAAAAGCCCTCCTGGCAAATATGTCCCCCCCTCCTCGCAAAGCTGACTGTCATCTCATTATATCAATAGTGATTAAGAGAGGAAACTGGCAGTTAATCCCCTACAAGGTATTTTGATGATTAAATTGAGAGTGCCTGGTATAAAGCTGTAGCATATTAAATTTGACTCTGGGCAGATAAAAAGGGAGGCAGCAGTGATGTGACCCTCTTCTCCGGGGGCACCGTGTTTCAGAGGAGCACTCTCAGCCTGGCCATCTTTGAGTTTAAATAATTGTTTTTTTCTTTTTGCCTTTTTTTTATGTGAATCCCATGTTCTGTGCAGGCACAGGCAGAGCCGGGAGAGGTTTCCACTTGGTGTTTTTTGGTTTGGTGAATCCCATGTTCCGTGCAGGCACAGGCAGAGCCGTGAGAGGTTTCCACTTGGTGTTTTTTGGTTTGTTTTTTGAGTCTCAGCTCTGCAGTGGGACACGGTGGGCAGATTGGTTCTCCAGGGCCAGCACACCCCGTCTGCCCTCCTGGCCCCGTGTGGGTTTGTCTCTCCAGCTGGTTTGCTCTGGAAAAAAAAAACATGCAGCAGGAAAAAAAGAAAATAATAATAATGGAGCTGTGACAAATATGTTTCCATCAGCCCAAGTTAAACAGACTGCGATGCTTCGGGACCTTTCCTGATAATTAAAAGCAACATGATGGCTGTTTGCTAGTGAGAATTTATTCTGTCACTTGGAGTCACAGCCAGGCAAGGATGGTTCTGTGTCGCACGTCGGTGTCAGGGCTGTGCAGAGCTGCTGGATGGAGTGCTCTGGTGTGGCTGGGTGGGGTTGCCCCCTTTTGCAGTTGGTAGTCACGGGCAGCCAGGGCTCGCTCCTGTCCCTGTCACCCTCTCCTGACATCCCGAGCAGCCACATGCTGCCCTTGGGTCGCATTGGTGGAATTCACATCCCACCCAAGAAAATACTTCCCATCAGGCAGGCAGCATCGCGGCCAGCAGGCGGTTGCCATGGCGATGCCGTGCTGTAACGGCCCCAGCAGATGATTATTGTTATTTATTATTTTAATCTCGCCCTGGTCCCTGTTGCAGGAACTGGGGTGCTGTGAGACCACTGGTCCCCGTGAGCCGGGGGCTGCTGCTGGGACGGAGCGGGGAGAGGAGCGGGTCTGGGTGCGGGAGGAGCCAGGGGGATCCCCTCAGGAGGGAGGGAGGGTCATGTCCACGCCAGCACTATCTTGTGGTCCGTAAGGACCATGGTGGGAGAGGTCTGGGATGGGACCAGGCTGTCCTCGGGATGCTCAAAGGGTTCTGCAGCCCAGATGAGGACCCTCACCCCGTGTGCTGTGCCAGCGCTGCCCGGCACGGGGGATGTTGGAGCTGTCTGAAGGCAGGTGAGACTCCCCCCACCTGGTTTCAGGCTGGTAAAGAAGTTTGTCTCTGTGCAGGGTGTGATCTCCAGCCTGCTCATCACCCTGGAGATACAGGCAGCTGGTCCAGCATGTTTCTCATCCTCCTGTTGTTGTTTGTTGGTTGGTGTTGGTGCCACTTGGGTGGCAAGCAAAGGGGTGAAATCTGTCAAATGTCAAACGTTACCTCCTGATGAACAGAGGGAAGGGACTTGATTTTTCTTGGCCATCTCAGTGTCACATCAGGTCAGTGCAGAGCCCCCCTTGGAGCTCAGCCCAGTCACTGCTCATGTTCCCCCGCCACGCTGCGTGGGTAGTGGTGGACCCCATATCACCCCCAAATTTGTCCCCACTCTTTGGCCAACAGAGCTGCAGGGGATGGGGCTGTAAAGCTTTACAACACACTGGGGTCTCTGTGGGGCTGGGGGGGCAGTGAGGTTCCAGCAGTGCCCACATCCTGGCTGCACGGGGACCCCAGTGACAGCCCACGGTCACCAGGATGTCACGGCAGACCTTGGAATTGAGATTTCATCTTCTCGAGCTGCTCTCAAAGCCATCCCTCATCCTTCCTGGGGGAAGGGGCTGCCTCGCCCAGAGGCACACGGAGCTTTTCATGTACGTGGTATCAATCTCCGTAAGGGAAGCACTTTTATATTGAAGATCTGATGGAGGAATAAATTCCCGTGGAAGTAGAAAGCAGAAGCTAATAGGCTTTTTCACAATGAAAGAATAGATCTGCTGACAAAGGCATTTCCAGGGCATCAAAATAAACTGTATTTTCTGTGAAGACTCAGGGCTCTTCCAGAGCTCCTTCACCTCTGCAGGGAGCCCAGCCGAGAGCAGCCACCCAGGCCAGTCACCCTGGGGACACTTGGGCCTGGTTCCTGAGCCCAGTTGGGGGTTCTACCACCCATTACCCACGCTGAGCAGTCCCATGTGTGACAAAACTGGGTCAGTTTTGTCCCTCTGCTCATCCCCAGGGACACCACGCTCCTCCAGCCAGCACAGGAGCATCCGACCTGCCTTGCCAGAGCCCATCTGCTCTTGGTCCTATTTGTTATGGAATTTCTGAGGGGGGAAGCTTTGCTGGGCTGTCTCAGGTAGGGTTGTCTGGACCATCTTTTTCCAGGGAATGCTTTGTTTCCAGGGAATGCTTTCATCCCCAGTGTTGCTGGGTCTTGCCGATGTTGTCTTCGGCAGCAGTTGTAGGATGGGGAAGATCATGCTGCCCAGATAATCCTTCTGTTTAAGCTCCTTATCTGATGTTTTTTGAGTCTCAGCTCTGCAGTGGGACACGGTGGGCAGATTGGTTCTCCAGGGCCAGCACACCCCGTCTGCCCTCCTGGCCCCGTGTGGGTTTGTCTCTCCAGCTGGTTTGCTCTGGAAAAAAAAAACATGCAGCAGGAAAAAAAGAAAATAATAATAATGGAGCTGTGACAAATATGTTTCCATCAGCCCAAGTTAAACAGACTGCGATGCTTCGGGACCTTTCCTGATAATTAAAAGCAACATGATGGCTGTTTGCTAGTGAGAATTTATTCTGTCACTTGGAGTCACAGCCAGGCAAGGATGGTTCTGTGTCGCATGGCGGTGTCAGGGCTGTGCAGAGCTGCTGGAGTGCTCCTCTGTGGCTGGTTGTGGTTGCCCCCTTTTGCAGTTGGTAGTCACGGGCAGCCAGGGCTCGCTCCTGTCCCTGTCACCCTCTCCTGACATCCCGAGCAGCCACATGCTGCCCTTGGGTCGCATTGGTGGAATTCACATCCCACCCAAGAAAATACTTCCCATCAGGCAGGCAGCATCGCGGCCAGCAGGCGGTTGCCATGGCGATGCCGTGCTGTAACGGCCCCAGCAGATGATTATTGTTATTTATTATTTTAATCTCGCCCTGGTCCCTGTTGCAGGAACTGGGGTGCTGTGAGACCACTGGTCCCCGTGAGCCGGGGGCTGCTGCTGGGACGGAGCGGGGAGAGGAGCGGGTCTGGGTGCGGGAGGAGCCAGGGGGATCCCCTCAGGAGGGAGGGAGGGTCATGTCCACACCAGCACTATCTTGTGGTCCGTAAGGACCATGGTGGGAGAGGTCTGGGATGGGACCAGGCTGTCCTCGGGATGCTCAAAGGGTTCTGCAGCCCAGATGAGGACCCTCACCCCGTGTGCTGTGCCAGCGCTGCCCGGCACGGGGGATGTTGGAGCTGTCTGAAGGCAGGTGAGACTCCCCCCACCTGGTTTCAGGCTGGTAAAGAAGTTTGTCTCTGTGCAGGGTGTGATCTCCAGCCTGCTCATCACCCTGGAGATACAGGCAGCTGGTCCAGCATGTTTCTCATCCTCCTGTTGTTGTTTGTTGGTTGGTGTTGGTGCCACTTGGGTGGCAAGCAAAGGGGTGAAATCTGTCAAATGTCAAACGTTACCTCCTGATGAACAGAGGGAAGGGACTTGATTTTTCTTGGCCATCTCAGTGTCACATCAGGTCAGTGCAGAGCCCCCCTTGGAGCTCAGCCCAGTCACTGCTCATGTTCCCCCGCCACGCTGCGTGGGTAGTGGTGGACCCCATATCACCCCCAAATTTGTCCCCACTCTTTGGCCAACAGAGCTGCAGGGGATGGGGCTGTAAAGCTTTACAACACACTGGGGTCTCTGTGGGGCTGGGGGGGCAGTGAGGTTCCAGCAGTGCCCACATCCTGGCTGCACGGGGACCCCAGTGACAGCCCACGGTCACCAGGATGTCACGGCAGACCTTGGAATTGAGATTTCATCTTCTCGAGCTGCTCTCAAAGCCATCCCTCATCCTTCCTGGGGGAAGGGGCTGCCTCGCCCAGAGGCACACGGAGCTTTTCATGTACGTGGTATCAATCTCCGTAAGGGAAGCACTTTTATATTGAAGATCTGATGGAGGAATAAATTCCCGTGGAAGTAGAAAGCAGAAGCTAATAGGCTTTTTCACAATGAAAGAATAGATCTGCTGACAAAGGCATTTCCAGGGCATCAAAATAAACTGTATTTTCTGTGAAGACTCAGGGCTCTTCCAGAGCTCCTTCACCTCTGCAGGGAGCCCAGCCGAGAGCAGCCACCCAGGCCAGTCACCCTGGGGACACTTGGGCCTGGTTCCTGAGCCCAGTTGGGGGTTCTACCACCCATTACCCACGCTGAGCAGTCCCATGTGTGACAAAACTGGGTCAGTTTTGTCCCTCTGCTCATCCCCAGGGACACCACGCTCCTCCAGCCAGCACAGGAGCATCCGACCTGCCTTGCCAGAGCCCATCTGCTCTTGGTCCTATTTGTTATGGAATTTTTGAGGGGGGGAGCTTTGCTGGGCTGTCTCAGGTAGGGTTGTCTGGACCATCTTTTTCCAGGGAATGCTTTGTTTCCAGGGAATGCTTTCATCCCCAGCGTTGCTGGGTCTTGCCGATGTTGTCTTCGGCAGCAGTTGTAGGATGGGGAAGATCATGCTGCCCAGATAATCCTTCTGTTTAAGCTCCTTATCTGAAAGTAGCTCTCTGGAAACGACAGGCAGAACTAGCCCTCGACCTGCGTCTCCTGTGCGCTGCAGGCAGCGTTCCCAGCTGGGATAACCCTGCACATCAACACAAGAAGTGTCTTCTTCACTCTCTGGCATCTGGGTCCCCTGCCTTGCCAGAGCCCATCTGCTCTTGGTCCTATTTGTTATGGAATTTTTGAGGGGGGGAGCTTTGCTGGGCTGTCTCAGGTAGGGTTGTCTGGACCATCTTTTTCCAGGGAATGCTTTGTTTCCAGGGAATGCTTTCATCCCCAGCGTTGCTGGGTCTTGCCGATGTTGTCTTCGGCAGCAGTTGTAGGATGGGGAAGATCATGCTGCCCAGATAATCCTTCTGTTTAAGCTCCTTATCTGAAAGTAGCTCTCTGGAAACGACAGGCAGAACTAGCCCTCGACCTGCGTCTCCTGTGCGCTGCAGGCAGCGTTCCCAGCTGGGATAACCCTGCACATCAACACAAGAAGTGTCTTCTTCACTCTCTGGCATCTGGGTCCCCTTCTCCTTGCACGAGGCTGGGGCAGGACCGTGCCACCAGGTCCAGACTCAGCTTCTGACCCCCTTTCTCCTGACAAACCCCCACCTTCTTCTCCCTTTTCCCCATCTTTGCCCCCGGGGCTGCCCCGCAGCGGCTCTGGCTCCCAGGGGTACAGGGGAGGGCAGGCTCCGAGTGCTGGGCTCTCTTTCTCATTTCCCCTTTTGAAAAAATATGCGTTAATTTGTCTTTCCTATCAATTGATTTTCCAGTTAAAACTGCTCTCTGCCTGCCCTTGATTCCCACCCTGCAGGAAAATAAGCCCTATAAAAGAAATGGATACCCCCGTTGCTTAAGAGACTAAAATTTACTGAAGACTTACGCGCTCCAGGCCCCAAAGGGGGCAAGAGGAAATGATTTGTTCAATTAATTATAAATGTTTTAATTTAAATGGCTAATGTAGAAGATAGTCAGATATAAAACAGCAAACTACTGAAGTGTTTTATGGGTCCTTAAAGACCACTAAATGTTTGTTCTGATTCTGCTAAGATCACTCAAACGACTTTTCCTCTCGCGTTCGGGGTGGGGTGTGGTGGGAGGCGAGGGGGGGAGCTTTCCTCTTGTATTTTACATACCTCCAGGCGAGTTGTGATCAATGTTTGGCAATTTGTTTCTTTGGAGCTGGAATTTGCCTTTGAAAAACAGAAGCGTGGCTGTACTGGTGCGGAGAGGTGAAAAGAAAAAGAAAAAAAACACCCAAAAAGAAGAAAAACTTCTGGGTCAAGGTCACCTCTTGCTGAAGGAGTGATCCTCCAGCTACCACAGCCCTGATGTCCTCCTCGGTGGCTCAGCCAGGTCCACCACACGGGATGGTGCTGCCTCTCATCCCACGCTGATGGGTCTCTCGTATTTCTCTGCGCTCCCCGGGCCGGGGAAGGCAGCCAAGCCCTTGGTATCACGGCATCACTGAGCTGATTTACACGAGGAGGGTTCCCGACCTGCCCTTCATCTTGTCAAAAACATTGGCTTCAGAAATGCAGGATTCTGAGACTGTAGAAAGAAATATCGTGTGAAAAGGCAGGATCCCCAAATGGGATTTTCCTGAGTGAATGAGAAGGAGCCCGTGTGTCTGTGTGTGGCTTGGAGCAGAGCACGCTTCCCAGGCTGGGACCTCACTGCCACCAGGCTTTTCCTCCCAGTTTCTGCTCCCATCCCTTCTTTTTGCAACTTCTTGCCATTCAAACTGTTGCTGTTTCCTTCTCCTGTCTTTCCTTGTCCTCCCACCACACTGCCACTGGTTCTTCTCATGACTCCTATTTTGTTGCTGCAAAGGAGCAGACAGAGACTGGGAAGGGGATAAATTGGCCAGTTAATAAATGCGTTGTCTCAATTTCTTTTTCCTCTCCTGTCTTCAGACTGTCCTACCTTGAAATGCATTTTCCTGGAGTTCTCAGTTTGTTGACCCCTAGAGCTCTGGAGCTGTTACCTAAACTAAATGCCTTTTCTTTTCATGCTTCAGCAAAAATCTCTCTGGCTTCCAGCACAGCCCATCTCCTCCCAGGCCACACAGAAACAATTACAGCAGCGAAAGACTTCTACAGTCATAATTATCCTTCCTTACGATGCCCCGGCAGGCTGAGCTCTGGGAAGGCAGATGGGTTTGGGTGGCATTGAGAAGTCCCCACTGAGGCTCAGCCCCAGGGAGCTGCTGGGGCCACCTCATCAGTCTGGGCACCCACAGCTGCCTTGAACCTCAGTGTCTGTGAGGTAATGATCTCTGGCACTTGGGTTTGTGTGTGTGTGTAAATGTGTTCACTCTTTCATAAGTAAACGTTTGGGGCTTATCCCACAAAAGCAGCTGAAGCACTATTGGTATGAAACAAATTACTTTCTTACTCTCAATTAATGCTGGTGGCAATACTCGCTTTGAAACTGGGACGTAGAGCAGGAAAAGTGGGGAGGCCACGGGGGGCTTCTGTTGAATGCTTCACGAAGTTGACCGCTCTGGTCCAAAAACATCCCCGAGGAGTCCTTGTTCTTGGACTATGAACTCGTCACTGGCTGGGGGGAGAGTGCTCCGCTGAGCTTGGAGTCCTTGCAAAGGAATTTGGATCTTGGGATTGTAAAGGGTGTATTTTTTTAATTAATTTTTCTTTCCCAAGGGGAACACACCAAGCCTGCAGGTTTCAAAGTGGGTTTCACAGGGCCATCAGGTTTTTATTTTAATTGGCGTGGTGGTGCCCAGTTGGCTCCATCAGCTGGACCCCGCAATGTGGCAGAGGAGGATGCTGAGAGATGTGGCTCCTGACCTGTGCTGCCATCTCCCCTGCCACTGTGCAGGAGAGGTTCCCTGGGCATCTGTGACCACGGGCTGACCTGAGCAGGAGCTGTGTGTGTGCCAGGGCAGAGCAGAGCCCGCATGGCTAATTGGGGACTCGGGGGACATGCGGGTGCCAGCCATCTGGAGGGGTCATCAGCAGCGCGTGAAGCTGGGGAGCAAATATTGTGTTGGTCAGTTGGGTGGTGTGAGCCTTCACCTTGCTGGGGGGGTGGGCAGGGATGGAAACGAGCTGCTGGTGCCATGGTTTAGTGGTCCAGAGTGTGAGCAGAGGCTGGCACGGGGGGATGCAGAGCTGGGGAGAAGCTGTGGCGTTCCCCTGGGGAGCAGCAGCGTGGGGCTGTGTGCGCAGGGCTGAGCTGTAACCTGTCTTGTTAGAAAGCAGAAAGTCTCTCACAAATGGATTTCCAATTTCCCGTCCACCTGCTTAGCCGAGACAGATTTCTTGTGTTATAATTACTTTTTGGGTACTTACAGGATCTGGTATCCAGGCAACTTGATGCCTCTTAAATCCTCCTGCAAATCGGGTAGGGTTTTTTCCTGTTGATTTTTAGGTGTTAGAGAAACATCGCCCAAACTCCTAAGGCAGGGACTGCTTTCTTCACGGCTATTTCTCTTCCCCAGAGCGTGCTGGGTAGAGGCGATGCTGCGTCAGCATTTTGGGGGGGTCCAGGTACGTGGTGCAGTATCTCCTGCGGATGCTGCTGAACCTGGCAGGGCACGGGCAGCGGTGACAGCCCCGGCAGGTCTGTGTGGCAGCTCTTGGTCTTGGTTCAGAGAAGACACCAGCCAAAGCCACCTCCTGCGAGCAATGCATCTTGTCTCCCAGCAGCATCCCGAGGCAGCGATGTCCTCCTGTGGCTCCACAACCCATTTGGGCATGTGCTCAGAAGCTCTTCATTTGTTGTTTTTCAGAGGGGTTTGTGCCCATCTGGGTCAAGGACCAGGTTGTAAATGCTTTTATTAAAGCCAAGGCACAGTTAATCACGGCGGTGAGCTCTGTGGACTGTCCGTCACAGGGCTGAAGGTGACCCATAGCTCCCAGCAGTGACAGGGAGCACAGGGACCAGGCTGTCACCCCGTTTGCAGGTCCCAGCCTCAGAATCTCTTAATTACCATGCCAAGAGCACAGGCAAGTCAATGCCCGCACCCCCCCTCAAAGGTTACGCCCTGACATGAGCTGAAAGTCTTTGACCTCTGTTGGGCAAAGTGTAATTTAATTAACTTTTGCTTGACTGTCCAAATGCTGGAGCAATTTGGAAATCTGCATGCAGGTCGCCTCACGGGTGCTGCTGGATGTCCCATCCCTCTTGCCCGGCCACCACGGTGTTTTCCCCAGAGAGCTGGGCATCCTTCTGCACAGAGCGCTCGGGCTTAAAGCGATCGCTTGTGGTCACGGTGGCAACAATTAGGCCATCAATCAATAACCTAATACTCTCATTTACAGTCATTAGGGACTGCGGATCTAAGCATCTGCTTTTGCTAATGAGTTTAAAAGTTGGCTAAATATGGCAGCCCTGCTCTGGGGGAGAAGGAAGCACCAGGAGCTCGATGCGGAACTGGACTCTGGTGAACACGGCATCGATTTTAATTAGCAAGTGTCTACAGTTTCCCAACTAAACCAAAATAAGAGGGGAAAGGAGGGTGCCACCGGGGAGGGGGCACGGCTGCAGGGTTTGTTTTGGGAGCCCAGTTTCCCAGCCCCTCACCCAGGCATGAGGGTCCCAGGCAGCTCTGGGGGGGCCAGCCAGCCCCCCGGGTACCAGGATTCCACGTGCTCGGCTCTCCCTCGGATGTGCCTCAGCTCCGGCACTTCTCTGCTGTCACATATATCTTTTAATCTGGCGAGGAGTCATTTATTTACACCTCCAGGCCTAACAGGCTGGCTACCATGGGGATGCTGGAGTTTGAACAGCCCTATCATAGATCTGTTGTAGCTTAGAGGGAAAGGAAAAAGCTTTTCCTCCACCTGCCTCTAAATGACTATAAATGGGGTTTTTTTCTCGGTGATCACGGCTCGCAGGGGGCTGGCAATTGATGAGCTGGTGTTTGACCTGATTGATGGAGACCTCCATCTGCCACTTCCCGATCCCACTGTGTGGAACGGTGTGGTTTGGTTGTGCCCATCAGCAGAGCCCAGAGACCACCCCTGGATCCCACACGGGAGGTCCCTGGGTACCAGCCACCCAAGGGGCATCCTCCCAGCGCCGTCCCTCGCTGTCGTGCTGGAGAATGGCTGTTCCAGCTCTGCGGGCAGCGCTGCTGCCTCGTGATGGTGGCTTTTTAAGGGAGGGGATGAAAAAAAAAAAAAAATGAAAGAAAGAAGCAGAGAGCCATACATCTAAATCCTTTCACTGATGACTTACATTCCCAACTTTGACAAGTCCTTACATAACTGGAATTAAGCTCCAGCTGTATTAAATCTTCAGCGGGTTAGGCCTGCAGTGATTGGATTCCCTTGGGGATGAACGGTCTCCCACAGACACCCCAAAGCACCAGCACCCCATGGTCCCCCCACTTCCCAGCTGGGGTGGCCACCGCGGAGCCGTGGCTGCGAGTCAGGCTGTGATTTTTCAGGTCGGTTCCGCTCAGAAGGGAATGAAAAACAAAGCTGGAATTTCTTCTGCTGCACAATTGCCAAAAACCGCCTGGGCAGCGGAGCAGCCGTGCTCGTTTTGTACCTGTGCTGTAAGAGCAGCTGAGCACTGCCGTGCCTCCCAGCAGCCCAGCTGGGATTTCAGCAATGCAGACAGCAAAATGCTTGCTGTTTTTTCCCCGAAGGGCGTTTCCAGGTGAGGAGGAACCCAACCAGCCCACCTGCAGCAGCAAAAGAGCCCCCTTGGCTTGGCAGCACCCGCTCCTGCTGCAGGCAGGGGCCTGATCCTGGCCCACAGGGATGTGTTTCAGAGTCTAAACAGGGATAGTTGTATTCGCCTAAATCAATATTCCTTTTTTTTTTTTCTAGGCAGGCTAACAGCATCTGTAATTAAAGGGAAGATATCATTTGGGAAGGCAATTATGTGAAGACAAATGTATTTTTTTAAGAAAAAGCAGAATGTTTTTGAGCAGCAAGGCTGGCAGACTCCTGGTTTGCAGCCCTGTGTCCCTGTAAGGTCTGACGGTGCGAGTTGCTCCGTGTCCTGCCCATGTCCCCCCAGAACACCCTGCCCACTCCCCACTGGGTGTTAGACCTGGGCAGGGGATGAAACCCTCCCCTCCTCGCTGAGCCTGACCCCTGCTCCTCTCAAAGCAGAACCGTTATTTCCCTGATAGATCTCTTTCTGCAGAACACCAGACAGCATGGTTTTCAGGAATCTCGTGTTTCTCAGTGCGGGTTAAAACAGCAGATAAAAGGAACCATTTGAAAAGTCCTTTCTCCTTTTCTTTTGCGCTCTTCAGTGAGTCAGATTGAGGCATTACCGGCTGTCAGGGATGTTTTAAGGCATGGCCTTCTCCGGATAAAAGCAAAGTCCAGACACAGGATTTGGCTTTCAGTGAAGATTTCTCTTCTTGAGCCGTTACTCCCCGGCTGCCCCAGCGTGTTCCCACGTCCCTGCTGTGCGTTACCCCCCCTCACAGCTGTCTGATGGGGACAAGGTTATGGACAGCCCCCTTCTGAGGCTGTTTTCATTTTAGGTCCTCAGAGGAAGTTCTGGTGAGTTTTTAAAAAAGGAGAAAATCGGTCTTACTTTGCAAGGTGGTGGGTTGTTTTTTTTTCAGTACCTACAGAAATCTACAGATCCAGAAGGGTGGCCTGACTGAGGATAATTGTTGCTCACTTTTGGTGGCTGCACCGTGCCAGATGTGCACAGCTGATGGGCAGGGATTTGCATTAATTGCTCGGAAAGGTCAGGTTTTTGGGTTCCTGGGGCTTTCCAGGGACCCCCAAACAGCATCCTTGAAAGGGTAAATAACCAAGATTTGGCTTGGGGAGGCTGGAATAAGGGAAAACCTCTTTCTCTGAAATAAAAGCCTGGTGGCTGTGGAGCAGGGGGGAGGTGGCAGTGTTTTCTGGGGAGGGAGGTGACCCCAGAGGCTGCTTAGTGGCTGCTGGGGGGAAAACCCACTGGGATGCTGAACTGAGCCCCCACCGAGTGCAGTCAGGGCTGGAGGAAGGCTGAGCACTGGGAAGAGCTGCTGCAAGCTTCCATAGCCGCCGCTCTTGATGCTCTTTTTAATACATGTATTAAAAGGGTGATAATAAGCAAATCCGTCAGTTATGCAAATGAGTGGCAATTGCATCTTGAAGAGCATCCCACAGTTTAATTACATCATAATTGCAATGTAACACTTTAATTACCATATGCATCACGAAATCATGAGCACTGTTTCTAATCTCTTCACTAATATTTCAAATCAAACAGATTGCAGAGGGCCCGGCGTCGCGCTGCAGGGCTGTGCACAGGAACAGGGACATCCTCCCGAGGCAGAGCTCGGGGGGTCGGGGGGCTGCTCTCAGCCTCCTCACCCACCCCTGCCCTCAGCAGGTACCTGGGTGAGTGTCCTTGGCCAGCATCTCAAACCACATCCAGCCGTGGGGGGTTTGCAGGAGATGGCCCTGTGGCTACTGGGCAAGGGCAAAGCCCATCAGCGGGGACCTGCCCGTGGCAGGGGTGGCTGTAGCTGCTCGGGTAAAGGGATGGAGATTTGGAAATGGCTGTGTTGGAAGAAGAGGTTTGATGAAAATGCTGCCCTCGATCCTCCCTTCCCCTCCCAGCGCAGGAAAACGAATTTCACATTCTCCTTCTCACCCCTGAGAGGGAAACAATAACGCTCTCTGGATCCCGGCTTCAGCTGGAGACCTGCAAATTTGATTTAAACCAGTTTATTTTGTAAATCTTCCCAGTTTGCATGCTTTATTTTTCCTCCCGTCCAGCTTCTTTCTTTCTCCCATAAAGGGGCATCTAATCAGTGACTTGAGAGAAATAACAGATGGGCTTAACAGCGGCCTGAAATTCATGGCTGGGGACTGGGAGAGGAACGCTCTCAAGCAGCGGTGTGTGTGATGGAGGGATGGATGTGGAGAGGAGCTGCTGGGGAGGTGACATCACTCCTGTCCCCGTGGCTGTGCCTGAGCCGTGCTGGAAGGGGCTGGGTGCCCCCAGCAGATCCCAGTACTCCCAGCAGATCCCAGTTCCCAGCTCTCCTGCTCCCCAAGGATCAGCGGGACCGGCTGCCACCCGGCCCTTCACGTCGCTGCCGCCGCTTTACTGCGGGTTGCAGATCGCTGCTTTGCTTCGCCGTGAGCTGGCAGTGATTTAAAATCATCCTGTGCTAATCCATATAAATTCTTTTAATCGTGGGTTTAATCTTTTAAGCATGCAGTAATTAAATTACATGCCAGTCAGAGGCACATCAACCTAACGTGTGAGGTTTGCAGCCCCGTGGACAGCAGGGAGAGCGTCGGGACGGCCAGTCCCGTGGCCGGGACCTTCGGTCCCTTGCTTCAGCCACCATTTTCTTGTGGTTATTTGTTCCCATTCTCTTTTTCCCAACCTTTTGGTGATCGGGAATGCGCTTCTGGGAAGTCAAAGGTGGGTATCACCTCAGCAGAGCAGGCTGAAGAATATCCCAGGAGAAGATGCTTCCTCTTGCACTCCTGTAACCTGTCCCCAAATCCTCCCTGTGTCCCTTGGGAGCCGTGTTGGTCCAACAGCATCACCCTGGGCAGGAGCTGGCTGAGCCCTGGTGCTGGAGGCACATCTCCATCTGTGTTTGCAGGTGGGAGGAGGAGGAGGAGGAGAAAACAAAGCCCCAGGAGGACCTAAGGGCTGGGACAGGTCCAGGTATGAGGTCCAAGTACCCTGGGAGAGCAGGAGGACGGAGCTGCTGAGCTCCCTGTACAACTTGTGATCATTTCTTCTCCTCCCTCGCTCTGCAGACATTGTCCTCACTGGCCCAGCCGGGCGGTGGGGGACGCTTTGATGGGAAAATACCACGACATGAGAAGCACATTAACAGATTAAACTTTGTGGTGGGAAGGGGAACTGCTAGGTGGGAAGATGACTGGCTTAGGGAATATGACAATTACTGTACTTAATATTTTTTTTTTTTTTAACGTTAAGAGCCAAATAGGAGCATATATTTAATTCATTAAAACAGTATGAAGTAGCTCCCTCCGTCCCAATGCACTTAATCGGTGCTCTATGGAGAAGTATCGGGGAAATAAGTGTCTCCTAATGAAGGGGTCCCTGTAAGGTCAGCCTGCTGCTTGTTAACTAATCGGAGCCTTATTTGTTTTGCAAATTGGTCTCCCATTTTGAACTGCTGTGCAGTAATTTCCATGGCAGGGAAGCAGAGGAGAGTTCACGGGGCTGTTTTCGAAGCCCTCAATCTGTCACTGGGAGGAGGATAAAAATAGCCTTGGGAAAGCGAAGGAGCAGGCTGCTGGGCTTGTTCCTGGCCACCCAGCCCTGTCACCCTCAGTTGGGGACAGCGGGAGCCAAGGGTGGCCGGAGGGATGCTGTGGGCAGTGGCACTGTCCTGTGGGAGCAGGGAGCACGTGTGACACTGGCAGTCCCTTCCCTGGCTCTCCTCCTGCCCTCTCCAGCTCTGCCATCAGCCTGCTAGGGGGTCGTGGGGGTCCACGGGGAACCAGCTGCCCGTGTCCTCTGCCCAAACACCTGCATCATTAGATGCACAGAAATTGGATATCTGTGCCCAGAAACACCTTACCTGGGACGGCGGTGTGCCTGGGGGGTCTGGCAGGAGTGGCTCCAAGGGAACAGGGTGGCTTGGGATGCAGGGCCACAGGGATGCAGAGCACAGCTCCCCGGGACAGCAGGTACAGACCAGCAATTGTGGGAAACTTTGGACAGAGGATGAGCAGCATCAAGCAGCCCTTCTGCACCCAGAGAGCCTGAGGCAAATGCAAAGCCAGAATTAGCTGTTTAAGCCATTTTTCTCCTCTCCCCAAGGCAGCTGCGGCTCTGGCTGCTGATTGAAGCGTGATGGGTCCACCCTACCTGGGGGTTCTTCTTCAGCTCTGCAAGCTCACATTTAGAGGAGGCATCTCCCACCACGTCAGCATGGGTGATGACCCTTCTCCCTTGCTCGATTCAGTTATTTATTTTACAGATACACACATGGGAACGGGCTAGATGATGGGGTGTCCCTTTGTGTCCCAGCCCAGAGCCATCCCCTGGGACAGGCAGGGCACAGGGGCATCTCCTCCTTCCCCTCCTGGCACCCCTGGGGCACATCCCAGCATGGAACGGGGAGAAGAAGGGCTCTGCTTTGGGGAAACGGGGAAGAAACCTTGCTGCTTTTTTTTTTTTTTTTTTTTTTTAATTCTAACTAGAAAAGCAGAGTGATGTATAAATTGGGCCTGTCATCCTTTCCTTCCCAATTCCTCAGCTCGGGTTCAGCAGCTCTCCCTGCCCAGGCTGCGGGTGATGCAGAGCCCGACGGCCGTCGCTGCCAATTTTGCTCAGATATTTAGGAATCGGGAGCAAGAGCAAAAAGCAGAAGCTCCCTGTGCTCGTGCTGGGCCTGCCCCGGCCGTGCTCAACAGCCACCCTGGCTCCCCGGTGACCGGCCTGGGGCACAGCTCTTTGACCATGAACTTTTGGCAGTGTATTTCCCCCAGTTTCAAAGCAGGATGACTGGGAGCACTGGGAGCAGCCCCCGGCTGTCCTGACTGCTCAGCTCTTTCCGCTTGGCAGTTGTTTGGATGTACAGGGGTGCGGTGAGAAGATGGGAGAAATAACCTTTATTTCCCAGTATTGTAGACAAAAAAAAAAAAAAAATAGCCTTTATTTTAATTTTCCCCTAAAGTAATAAAGCCTATAGTGTAAAGAAAGCGTTCCACTGAGGGAGAATTTTTTCCCAAATGTCATGGAAAGGGAGGTTCTATAGTGTAAAGAAAGCGTTCCACCGAGGGAGAAATTTTTTCCCAAATGTCATGGAAAGGGAGGAATTTAGGCAACTGTATTTGTGTGCAAAAGAGAGGAGAAAGTAGATTAATTTTGAAAGGTTATATTGATTGCAGTCAGGCATGAACCTGCAGCCAGGAGCCCTGTGCAGCTCCCCACCCCGGGCTGTGCGGATGGGGCTGCTCCTCTCCACGGGGCTGTTTGGTTTCAGCATCTCCCCAGGACTCTGGGGCATCCCCAGTGTGACACACCAGGAACCCTCAACTGTGAGGAACTGACCACGTGTGATCCCCGGTGCCTGCGAGGGACCAGCCCTGGCTCCTGAAAGACAAGGCTTCATCCACCAGTGTGTGAGCTTGGGGCTGGTGTGGAGAAGTTCCCCGGGAGTAGAGTAAGGAGTGAACTTTCACTGGACTTTTATTTCTCTGCAAGAGCCCTCAGGGCTGCTTCTGCGTTTGACATCTGGGAAGAGCTCCTGGATCCTTTAGGATAATGAAGGTGATTCCCTGCAGCTTTATTGAACCAGCACGAGGATTGCCCTAGGATGGAGCCTGGGAATAATGATGCCTCTCCCAGCCAATTAATAACATGTGTCCTGCTGCCTGTGACCCTGGCTCCTGGCTGCAGCTGCGGTGGGCTGGGCTGCCTGTGGTGCAGGAGACCAGAGGTGGGCTCCTGCTCCACCTGAAGTGGTGGGAGGTTGGCAGAGAGCAGGCGGTTTGTCCTCTCCCTGGCGCTGGTGGTTTCAATGATGAGATCTTTGCAGGGCCAGGAGTTCAGAGAGAGCTGTGGGAGAGGGAGGGCAGGCTGCCCAGAGCACCATTTCCAGCCAGGCTGGAGGAGACGTGAGGGTCTGATGTGGTGATGGAGCAGGTCAGCTTCAGTGGGGTCCCTCCAGCCCAGCCCCTGTTTGGGGGCTGCAGTCCCCACTTGGCTCTGCTCCTGAGGGCACAGGGAGCTGGATGTGTTCAGAACCTTCTCTTGGAGATCTGCCTGGTGCTCTCCGGTGCACCCTTCCAGCATCTCCAGAAACCTTGGGTTTGGTTAATTCCTGGAGCGGTTTGTAAGAACCAGAGACAGCCAAGTGATATACGAGTCACAAAGGCAGCCTGGAAGCTTCAGCTGCACAAGGAAAGTCTTCTGGTAGCAGATGGGAGCTATGAGCATCACCAGGTGAGTTTGATGTCTCCTTGGTTGTTCCTCTAATGTTTTTGGTCCCCGGGATAGCTCTGCTGACCTGGCTTCACGTCAGTACCAATGGACTTGATCACCTTCTTCAAGCACTTGCTGAACTTGGGTTATGCTCCCTGCCCTGGGCACCAGCCTTTGCTGTGGGGGCTGAATGGACTCCTGGGGACTCGTTTTTTTCTCTTGCCACCAAGGCAGCTCTGTTTTTTTACTCATGGATGGTGCTAGTAGCAACTTCCATCATCTTCCACGGCAGCGAGGCACAAGCTGGCAGCTCTCCCTGCAGCCCCGAGTGACCGCTTGCCATCGTAACTCATGGGATCTTGTTTTTCTCACGAGGACTGGGGTTTTGGGCCAAGTTGCCCAAGCAGAAAACAAGAGTCATAGTCTCTCTCATGAGAACGTGATGAGATTTTTAAATCCCGATGGCCAAAGCTTCCTCCTAGGACCCCTTTTCTCCTCTTCCATAGGGAAGAACCTCTCTTTGGCACCAACGCAGGTGCATGAACGGTGCCTCATGTCACCATCATCTGAGCGACGGTGTTTCCACATCAAGGGTGAACCAAGGCTGACCTTCCTCAGCGGGCGAGAGGCGGCGGGGCTGAACGTGTGCCGAGGTACAGACGTCTCTGCCTCCACGAGGCGGTCTCTGAGCTTGAAAGCCACCTTCGCAGGGTCGTGCCCCGCAGCGTGGGGCCGGGAGCGGGTCCTTCCCTCGCTCGGCGCAGCCGGCCGGTTCCCCGCGCGGTGCCGGGACTCGGGGCTTCAATGGCAGGAGGAGGAAACGCTTCTCCTTGATGAGGAGGGATAAGAATAGCGAGCGGCAGGCGGCGGCCGGTGGGGTGCGGATGAAAGGCGGCTGGCTCTCATTCTTCCCACACCCAGGGCGATCTGCCCCTTCTTTTTTTCCCAGCCATAATTGCAGGCCACGCCGCAGATGAGTGTCGCGCTCCACCAAAGCCGGAGCGCCGCGAGGCCAGGCCTCCAGGCTCTCCGTCAATGAGCGGGGAGGCAGCGAGGATGCTTTTGATCCCGTTCTTCTTCCTCTGACGTGCTGAGGAATCATTAGGCTCTGAGGAAGGTATTTCTCTGGCTTGAGCTTTCCCTTGCTCTGCAAAAGGGACCAACTGCTGCTCTGCCATTTCCAGAGGGCCCCCGCGGTGCCGGTGGCCTGTGCAGCACCAGCCCATCTCGCAGAAGATGCCCTGATGATGGAGCATCATCACAGAGCACATCATGGAGCATGCACACAGAGCATAAGGAGATGACCTGAGCTCCAGGCCAGGTTCAGACCCAAAGCCAACATCCCTGAGCCCTTGGCAGTGCCCGGCCATCACCATGGTGGACGCTTCCGTGGCCCTTCCTGACAGCAGTCCCTGGCTTTTGGTGGCTTCTGCTCTTAGATGTTGTGCTGGAGACAGCCTTGGCCGGGCCACCCAGAGCCCTTTGAGGTGGTGGGGCACCAAGATTTCCAAGACCAGCAGCCGTGGTGGGGTATCGTGGCCTCCTATTTTCCCATGTTTTTCAGGTGCATCTTCTGGCTTCGCTTTGATTAATTTAACACATACACACAGAGCATAAGGAGTCTCAAATCTCCATCTCCAGCAGCTGAAATCCAATAATTATCCAGCGTAACCCACCTGGAGAAGCGTTCTCAGCTGGTCAGCAAATTGTGAAGAAATTCACTGTATCCTTTAGAGCAAGAAATTATCCTGGAGTGTGAGTTATGACTCCGGCAGCCTTACAGGTACAAAAAATAAAACCAAAAGGGTGGGTGAGATTGGAGATTTAAATGATGCACTAGAAAACATTGAGCAGGTGACACCTTGATCTGAGATAACTTTAGCTGAGGGTTTCCCTTTTGGATGAAGGGGATGTGGCAGCAATGTCGGAAGGAGATGGAAGGGAAAACCCTGGCACTGATGGTGACACCAAATGGGGTTGGAGGCAGAAGAACAGCAGGAAAGCCTGCGTTGCCTCGGGAGGTTGCTCAGAGGGGTGATGTCCTTCAGCTCCATCCCCTTCCGCAGAACATTGAGGGCTCCTGGGGGACAGGGGATGGTGCTGATCAGCCCCGTGTCACCCCTGTTCTCAGGTCTGGGTCGTTGAGGTGCCATTCAGGGGAGATACCAGGAGAGAACAGGACCAGTGGGTGATGGCTGGGACCATCTTCCCCTCAAAAGCACTCTGCAGCCCCCAAACCTCACCCTGCTGGCTTGGTTTGCCAAGGCAACCTGTCCCTGCCTCCCTGGGGACGGTGGCAGCGTGTGTGGGGGCCACCATGCAGTCATCCCCGCTCAGCCAGGCACAAGCTGATGGACCAGCTCAATCTCCAGCTCATTAAGTGTCCCACTGTGTTTGCTGCACATCCCAGGCTGGCACCTAATGCAAGGTTGAGGGCTCCTGGGGCACTGGGGGATGGTACTGATCAGCCCCGTGTCACCCCTGTGCTCAGGTCCAGGTCGTTGAGGTGCCGTTCAGGGGAGATGCCGGGAGAGAACAGGACCAGCGGGTGATGGCTGGGACCATCTTCCCCTCAAAAGCACTCTGCAGCCCCCAAACCTCACCCTGCTGGCTTGGTTTGCCAAGGCAACCTGTCCCTGCCTCCCTGGGGACGGTGGCAGCGTGTGTGGGGGCCACCATGCAGTCATCCCTGCTCAGCCAGGCACAAGCTGATGGACCAGCTGAATCTCCAGCTCGTTAAGTGTCCCACTGTGTTTGCTGCACGTCCCAGGCTGGCACCTAATGGATGTCACGGGGCCCTCCAGGTTAATGAAGAGGCGATGAGATGTGGTGGGAGCCCTGGGGAGATGCCAGGAGGATGTGCTGGGGCACACGACAGCCACAGGTGACCCGGGAGCATCACCTCATCTCTCACAGGGCAGGAACCTCACCACTGAAGCCCTCTGATGCCTGGTTCCTCCCCGCATTGGCGCGATGCGGTTTAGCTGAGCACGACATCATCCCTACAGCCGGTTGGTATTTTGGGGGGAGGCTATTTTGTCCTATTTTTAGGAAATGCCAATAGGGATTGGGAACTCTTTTTGGATCTGGGAGGGAAAAGGTCAGCTTGAACAAATTTCTCAACCTGAAACGAAAAAAAGAGAGGGGTAAAACAGTTTGCTAGCTGTTTTCCAGCCAGACCCACTCCAGCTTCAGATGGCAGCTAATTAAAGTGCTGACATTTTGAGACACGCTGATGTGAAATCTCTTGCTTTGAGCCAAGTCTGGGCCCTTTTCAGAGTTCACTTCACACATTTGCTGCCCGGAGTCCCCGGGAGCGGCGCAAGCAAATTAAGGGGAGGCGATGGGTTGTTTTTAATCTAGTGTTTTTCTTCGGGTGTGAGCAAGTTTTTAGCCTTCGGAAGAAAGCTGTAATGTCAGGCTGCCTGGGCAGAGACCTCCAAAAAAAAAAAAGCTGAGCTCTGTAGCAGAGGTGCCTGTGAGGGTGTTTGAGTTTTGGCTCTGCTACGTCTTACCCTGCTTGGGCGGGTAAAAGAGGGGAAGGGGAGTCCCAGTCCCACAGGACGGGAGGCTGGAGCAGGAGAGCATCCCATGCCCCCGACACCATGGCATCATCCCAGCACCTACAGGAGCAAAGCAACACCAGGCCTGGTCATGCCATTTTCCAGAGGGTTGGGGGCTTTTGGATTGTCCCCAGGGTGGGAGGAGCGGGTGGGATGCGGCGATGCCCTGCTGTGCCCTCTGCTGCGAGGCCGGGGCTGGCTGGAAGGCAGCGAGCTGCAATCAGGAGATGTATTGTGGCTGTTGGGCTGCTGGCACCGTGCAGCATTTGGGAGACAAAGTGCAAAAGTCGGCTCTGCTCAGCAGGGATGCAGGAGGTGATTTTCGGGGGGTAAGAAAACTAGCTGGGGGGAGGCTGGAGGAGATAGGGAGCAAGGAAAAGGAGAAAGAGCCTGACTCATCCTGGCTGCTGCAAACAGTTTCTGGCTGGGGTGAGACTATAAATACTGATGCAGCCAGGGGAGGGGGTGAGCGAGATGCAGAGGGGAGGATGGACAGACAGATAAACAGAGTTTGGCAGGCTGGTCTGGAGGGAGGGGTTGATCAGGACACCGGAGAGATAGCTGTTGGGAATCGGGGGAAGAACCCTGCTGAACAGCATGGTCCAAGGGTTGCTGCAGGGCTGACGGTGCTCCTTCTCTCTCTGGACATGAAAAGGCTTGTGCAGGCACTGGTGGGGGATGGTTTTCCCCCCCAGAATGGGTCCAGTGACACCAGTTTGTCCTCACCCACCAGCAGGCTGTGCTAGGGGAGGCAGAGGAACACCCAGCCCCAGGGACAGGAGAAGGTCTGGTGGGTCCTGCCGGGCTGCAAGGGGCACATGAGGGGGTTGATCCCATGGGTGAGATCTGTGGTGTTGGGGGGAGCTGGCGTGGGGCATCCCCCAGCTCGGGGGGCTGAAAGGCTCATCCGTCTGGGTACAGAGCCCCATTGCTGTCACAGCCCCATTGCTGTCACAGACCCACTGCTGTCACAGCCCCTGGGGTGAAATGCTGGCACTGGGACACAGAACCTGTCCCTGGCAGAAGCCTCTCAAGCCCAACCATCCCATGGCCAGGCATTTCGGGCCGGAGGGGTGGCGGGTGGCAGGCAGGGTCTGCCTTGTTGGGGTTCCCAGGGCACTGAGTTGGGGTCCTTGGGGGCATCTTAGCCCCCACTGCTGCTCTGCCTTCTCCTGCTGAGCAAACCTGCCCGTCCCCTGCCCTCCCCAGGGTTAATCCTCATCCATCTCTCCCTGGCTGTGGGGCTGCAGCCCCCAAGTCCCCACCTGGGATGTTTCCTGGCTTCCCCACAGACCCCTCTGCTGGTGGTCAGGAAAGCAGATGCTTGATCTGCAGGAGGAAAATCTTCCTTTTCAACGTGAAGGGAGCTGACAGGTTTCTGGTGCCAGCAGGGGAGCGAGGGGTCAGGAGCAACATTCAGCTTTGAACTCTAAAGCCCCACTCCTTGTAGCCATCCCTGGTTTGGGGTGGCGGGGGGACACGCTACCCCCGCTGAGCAGGCACCCACAGCCACGCTGGTGCCAGGGAAGAGCGAGCGGCCCAGTGGAATCCAGCCCCCTGCTCCTTAGTAAAATATGTATGTATATATTGGGAGAAACTATTTTATTAGCTTAGCACAGGGGCTGAGCGCCGTGAGCTCCGCCGCAAGGTTGGTGTGAGGCTGAAGGTGAGCTGGGAGCCTCTCGCCGGCAGAGACATTTTCTGCTCCGTCATCCTGAGTTTTCTGCTCCCCTTTGCCAGACTGTTCCAGGGAAGGCTCCGGCGCCGCACGGCGCGTTCTCCCAATGCCATCTAGTGTCTGCTCCGGCAGCCCCAGACGGTTATTTTAAGGCATCAGGGCTTATTTATTGCAGAACGATCTTTGAGGGCCAACAGGCTGCTCGGGCTGGTTATTAACAGCGGTACCTGCAGCACGGATAACTAACTGGTGGGTGCACGGGTTGAGCTTGATTATTGTTACTATCACTCCCGTTTCGCAGTGAAAGCCCACGCCGGCAGGATGGAGCACGAGGATGCGATGACATGTCCGGGGTGATTAAAGTCTTTCAGCCTTCAGCCACTTGTCTTGTAGCCCCGACATCACCTGAGGCTTAATCACTCAGAAAAGCACTGTCATGTCCTATTGTCACCGTATTGGGAGCACGACCTCTTTCCCATTTAGCTGCCATTTCAAAATAATATGACTTGCCAGGGGACAGGCATGACTCAGGAGGCTGGTAATAGGATATAAAGACTTTGACCGGCGGGTCATCCATTTGAATGACGCCAAGGTCAGCGGCAAGGGCAAAGATGTCATTTGCTCGATGATTATTTGGCCAAACAACGCAACGTGGATGCAACTGGACCACTTTGGGGCAGTCAGCAGGGGCTGGGGGCTGGGCTGGACCCTGCTTCCCCTTTGAGAGCATCCTGGGACCCCGACCTCTCCCCACCTGGGTTTAAGACCCGATGGCTGCCTGTGATCCTCTCCAGGTTATGAGTTTGCCCTCCATGCTCTTCCCTTGCCATCATCACGGGGCCATGGCCTGCACAGACTGGAAATGCTCTTATTTCTGTCCTCTTATGGGCAAAGTGCCACATCAGCACCTCCCCTCTGCGCCTCCCCTCTTTCTTCCCAGTGCAGAGAGATGCCCCCATACTCACTCCATCCCCTCCTCTGCTTACCTGCTGTGATTTAGGTCCCTGCTGACCTCGTCCCCATCCTCAGCCACCACTGACCGTGCAGATTTATCTCCTCGGTAGCAAACCGTCTCATCGAGTCAGGTTGATTCTGTGATTAATTAAGCTCTTCCTAGAAATGAGGTTACTCCCTGCAGTCTCGCTTATAAATATTAGCAGATTAATGGGTCCTGGCCGTGTTAGGTGGCCGCTACCAGGCTGGGCTGTGGAGGGTTTGCCTGCTCTCATCCGGAACGGGGCTGTGCAAAAGGAGAGCTCCTGAACAGACCCAGCATCTCTGCAAACCACCGGCCTGGCCACGTGAAGGAAACCTGCACCAGGGGAAGCGTTATTATCAGCAGCTCCTGGGGCTGAAATGAGGCAGTGGAAGGTCCTTTCCGTGCCTCGGGGCTGGGGGTGCAGTGGGGCAGGGCACGGGGGTGCAGTGGGGCAGGGTATGGGGGTGCAGCTCCCCTTGCCCCGTGGTACCCGCAGCTCCAGCCGCTGCAGCGTCTGTTCCGTGATGCTGGATCCAGACGCCCTGGCCAGGCAGCACCGCTCCCCCCGGGGGCCACAGCCCCCTCCTAATTAACACGCTGCCCTCGGCCCCTGCTGTGCCAGCAAGGCCTTTAATTGCTGCGGCCTCGTTAGCAGTGCTGCCTTAGAACAGTAGAATCATAGGATGGTTTGGGTGGGAAGGGACCTTTAAAGGTCATCTGGTCCAACCCCCTGCAATGAGCAGGGACACCTTCAAGTAGGTCAGAGCCCCCTCCAGCCTGGCCTCGAATGTTTCCAGGGATGGGGCAACCTGAGCCAGTGTCTCACCACCCTGAGAGTAAATTATTTTTTCCTAATATCTAATCTAAATCTCTCCTCTTTCGGTTTAAAACCTTTCCCCCTCATCCTGTGGCTTCCCTCCCTTGTCAAGAGTCCCTCCCCATCTCTCCTGGAGCCCCTTTAGGACTGGAAGGGGCTCTAAGGTCTCCCTGGAGCCTTCTCTTCTCCAGGCTGAACCCCCCCAATTCTCTCAGCCCCCCCCCCCAGCTGAGGGTGTCTGTGTCATTGATGAAGATATTGGTGGGGATGGGGGAGTGCAGGATGCAGCACAGCGGGGATGGATGGGGATGGGGAAGGGGGGGGGCAAAGCAGGCACGGAGCAGTCACGTTGGCTGCAGCAGCCAGGGACCCTCACACGACTCTCCCAGGGGTTTAGCCACCACCCAGCCTGCTCCGGGTGTTTGGTTTTCACTAATCTGTTTGGGTTTCTTAATTATCTGCAAACAAGGTGCCACCTTCTTCGAATAACAGGGGGTCTGGGGAAGGGGAGCAGCTGGGGGGGGGCTGCTCTGTGCACACAGACGTTCCCTGTCACTCTCCACCTTCACCCAACACCTATTTTCCTGTATTTATCCAGCATCAATAATGGGATTCCGCCCTGCCAAGCAGCATCTGCATGCTCCAGCACCGAAAGCAGCAGCGATTCCTGCTGAGTTAGTGTGTAAAAGCCTCCGCAATCATCTTGTGCTACAGACCTGAAGGAGGGTTTAAATACAAGGCTCTTTAATAAGATGAAAATAGCCCTTTCCCCGCTGGGTGTCTGCTCGCTCTCGCACGCCGCGGGAGCCCTGGGGTTGTAGCAGGGGCTGTACCTGGGCTGACAGGTTTCCTGACACAGGAACGACTCCCCTCCCTGCACCATCGATGGCAGAAACGTGGCACCAGCTGGAGGAGGCACCACGGGCTATTCCCCCCCCCGAACTTCTTCAGTTGGACTTCTTTTTTTGGTCGAAGGACCAAAAAAAAGCTCCGAATATTATTATTCTTCTTGTTATTTTACAAAGTGGAAATTCTTTTCCTTCCATTCCAAAACCTTCAAGGAAAAATCAATGTCAGTGGCCCAAGGAAACGTTTTGCTTTTCTGTTTTCTTTTCTTTGTGGTTTTTTTTTTTCAGCAACTCCTGCCTGAGGAGAGCAAAATCCCTCACGAAGTGGGTGGGCTGGACGGAGGTGCCCCACGCAGAGGTGGCCCCGGGAGCTTTAGGTGGGTGGCATCCTCTGACGGTGGGCAGAACGGCGCTGGTGGTCTCACCTGAGACAGGCATCAGCACAAAGCACCCCCAGTGCCCTGGAGGAAACCTCGTGCCTCAGTGTGTGCAGCAGGAAAATGGGTATAATCCTATTTACCTGCCTCCTCCGGAGCTGGCTGTGGTGTTTGATTCATGTCAGGAGCTTGGCTGGTGACTCCTGGATGAATGACGCTATATAAATGCAAAGTGTTATTAATATTTCATGTTGTAGTGAAAATGTACTAATGGGGCTTGTTCCTGGAAGATAAAGCGTTGCCATTAATACACCTCCGTGTCCCCAGCACCGTGGACTCGCGCAGGGTGGCTGGTTTGAGCTGGTGGAGGGTGCAGCCTTCACCCCCCCCTCCTCTGCCAGTGGGAAATGGAATTCTCCAGAAAATTGAAGGGGTGGGACAGGAGCTCCAGCTGCAGGAGCTCGGTGCCCACCAGCCCATGGGCAGAGGACACACCAGGAGCCACTGGCTGGGGACCAGAGGCACTGGTGGGCTCTGCCTGCAGCCCAACACCAACAGAACCTGCCCATCATGGCTGGCAGCTCCCCAAAAGAGGGCATTTTTAACCCAAAAAGTCACAAGAGCCCCTTTGGACACTTGCAAGCCTGGGGGTTGCCTGGGGCAGAACATCCCCCCCACGGCCCTGGGATGGGTGGCTGCTCTGTGCCCTCCCTGCCCACGGGGGGACACAGCCCCCGGGAACCCCCTTCCTGGCACAGCCACCACACAGACACATTAAAAAAAAAAACAAAAAACGGGCTTGTTTGATTTCAAACTGCAGAACTCTTCCCTGGAGCCATCCGCAAACAGTGGTAATTTACTTTACAGCTGTTTAGATTTGTTTCTCTACATTTTTTTTTAAAACCCAGCAGAATTGCAAATGGAATGTGTGTTTGCTCCTCAAATGACTCCAGCTGTACCTGAGCTCTCGCACCCCTTGCAGCAGCACCCACTCCTTGGACCCCCACCCCGGGACCCGTCTGACCCCCAACCCTGCTCTGTGCTCCCCCCTGCGCCTGGGGGTCAGGCATCAAAAAGGGGGTTCTCTGAGCTGGGGGTTCATCTTGGGAGGGCTCCTGGGCTTTGGGAATGGGGAGAGGGTGATGGGAAGAGACTTGTGCCAGCTTGTGAGTGAGGGGAGCACAGGAAAAGTGGTTAATTAAATAATCCCAGTGAAATAATCAACTGCCACCCACTCGCCAGAAGGTGGGGAGGGGTAAAGGCTCTTCTTAGGTTATTGCCACGGTGCAAAGTTTGGGTAAAAAGGGATTATAGAGGGAGGTGTCCCGGTGCCTTGGGGCTCCCAGAGCTTTGGCCTCATCAGGTCTGAGCAGGCAAAGGCGGCCATAGGGAGGGGGTGAAGGTCATGCTGGGCACCCCGTGGCATCTGGGGGCAACTGGCCCCGAGCACCCCCCCTGTGCCCTGCTCTGGAGCCGCCGATGCAGCCCTTCCCCGCACGGCGGCAGGACCAGGCCCCCCCACGCTTCGCCCCAGGAAATCTGGCAGCTTGGGGAGCACGTGGGGATCTGCCCCGAACCCCATCCCTTCCCCCCGGGAATCTCCTCCTCGCTCCCAGGGATGACTCACGCGGCGCCGGTGTCTCTCGCACCGGGCGATGAGCTCCTGCCGTGGGCAAGCACCGACCGGCAGCAGCGCCGGCCTCGGCAGAGGGACACCCCGCAGGTAAGCAGCATGGAAACATGGAAACACCCCCCCTGCTGCAGCCCCCCACCCTGGAGAGCTGGGGCTGGGGAAGAGGCATCTGCTGCAGAGCCTGACCCAACGCCGGGGTGATGGGCGCATCCCGGGCTGCTGCCGTGTGCAGGGGGAAGGAGAGATCTAGGGTTTGTGTGTGAGTCCCCGGGGATCGTCCCAGTGAGATGGGAGCTGCCGGCCCCCATGGGGGGTTTGTGCCCGGGGAGCTTCTGTGGCCCCCCCAAGCCCTGTGAGCGGGGACGTTGCAGGGACGGGGCTGTGCGGGGCAGCAGGATGTGCTCACTCCCGAGAGCTCTGCCGGCCAAGGGGGAACTTTTTACTTATAGACAGGATATTTAAGGAGGGTCAGTGCCATGTGCAGCCCCATTTGGGGTGTATTTATCCGTCACGATGCAATCCAGAGTCAAACCAGCTCTCGGGGTTCCTGGCGCTGGTGCGGGGTGAGATTGGGCTGAAACGATGAAAATTGTTTATCGTGGCTGCCCGGCCCTGGGTCAGCCCCTTGGTGTTTCCTGGGGGTCTGTGGCCCCCCCAGCTCGCCCGCTGGCCCTGCTCCCTGTGGCCACCCCGGTGTGTGGGCACGGAGCGGGTGGGCACCGGGCCGGTCCCGCGCTGCCCAGGAGGGAGAGCGGAGGCGACGGCAGATTCCAGCGATGGGAGAGGACGCGGCGGTGGAGCCGCAGAGCTGCCGGGTGAGTCACGTCCCGGCTGCTCCTATTTGTCCTCTGCCTGGGCCGGGCCTGGCAACGTAAGGGAAATTAATAACAAATACCTGGGCAACGAGGCGAGAGACGGGGCGGGCGGCGCAGGACGGCGTTGGGCTGAGGCTGGGCATGGAGCGTGGTGGGCAGTGGTGAAGGATGCTTTTGCTGTGGCAGGACCAGGAAGCTTTGCTGGATCCCAGTGACCCCGCAGAGGGGGACGGTGCTTCTGTGGACACCATCACCCAGACCAGGTCTGTGCTGGGACACGTGTTGGTGCGTGTCCCCACATGCCAGCAACGGCCACAAACAGTTCTCCGAGGCCACCCGGGCAGGAGCTTTGGGACCCTCAGGTGATGTGATGGGGACCTCCTGCTGCTTCTTCGGTGTCACTGTGTGTTCTCTCTCCTCCCAGGGTAGCTAACAGTATCAGGGGACCATGAACTGGGGGGTGTTTGAAGGGCTCCTCAGCGGGGTCAACAAGTACTCCACGGCCTTCGGCCGCATCTGGCTCTCCCTCGTCTTCATCTTCCGCCTGCTGGTCTACGTGGTGGCGGCCGAGCGGGTCTGGAGCGATGACCACAAGGACTTTGACTGCAACACGCGGCAGCCGGGCTGCACCAACGTCTGCTTCGACCACTTCTTCCCAGTCTCCCACATCCGCCTCTGGGCCCTGCAGCTCATCTTGGTGACATGTCCATCCCTCCTGGTCATCATGCACGTGGCCTACCGGGAAGCCAAGGAGCAGAGGCACCGTGCTGCCAGCGGGGACAACTGCCGCTGCATCTACCCCGACCCCGGCAAGAAGCGGGGAGGGCTCTGGTGGACCTACCTGCTCAGCCTCATCTTCAAGGCCGGCGTGGATGTGGTCTTCCTCTACATCTTCTACCGCTTCTACAGGAACTACACCCTGCCCCGGCTGGTGAAGTGCGAGCTGCTCCCCTGCCCCAACGTGGTGGACTGCTTCATCTCCCGGCCCACCGAGAAGACCATCTTCACCCTCTTCATGGTGGTCACCACCTGCATCTGTGTCATGCTGAACCTCATCGAGGCTGCCTACCTGATCGGCAAACGGTGCCGCGAGTGCCTCCTGGCCAGCGGTGGGGACAGCCGCCGGCACAGCCAGGACTGTGCCCTCTCCCACCCCGAGCCCGTGGGCACAGGAGGCCAAGTTTTCCATGGGGTGGACTACAAACCCCCCACGGCCTCCATCCCCCCCACAGACTCCAGCCCCAGCACACCGCCCGAGGAGGAGAATCTTCTCTAGCGCTGCCCAGGGAAAGGCGGGAGCCGCTCGCCCACCACCCTGTGCCATCTTTTTCCTCCTCATCCTCCTCCATCTCCTGGTGCTGGGGGGTGGCAGCATCCTGGAGTCGGGCTGTGCCCAAGGGCTCTCTGCCTCTCCCATCCTGGGGAAGGCACATTGCATGGTTCTGCTGAACTCGGGGTAACCCCAGTGCTGTAGGACACCTGCGGTCCCCGAGAGCCAGCAGGGACAAGCAACTCCACGGCGGCGGTGAACCAGCAGCAGGGCCAGGAGGTCGAGACCATCCCACATCCCATCAGCGATGGCTTTAGCTGGTTCCTGAGGGTATCCTTGCAATGAATAAAAAAAATGTCTGTCCCTAAGAAGTGATGGCCAGAGCGGTTGTTCTCCTGCTGCTTGGGCACAGCACTACCCAGAGGGGAGTGAGGGCTCCATCGCCCCTGAAAAGGCATCGCTCCCACAGCCAGCTCCGGGCTGGGTTTGGACCAGCCAAATTTGGGCAAACCACTGGCTGCAGGCTCAGTTCTGCTGGAAAAAAAAAACACTGAAAATTGGAGCAGCCCCTGGAGCTGGGCATGAGTGATGGCTTTGGCCAGAGAGGGGGAGCACCAGGGCTGGGCGGGGGGTTTTTGGGATGTGCGGGGTGTTACGAGGTCTGTGCTGCCTGGGAAAGGGCTTGTCCTTGCACCCAGAAAGTCAACAACAGAGCTCTTGCTGCATTCGGCAGGCACTGGAGGTAGGCGAGCAAGGAGGACCGCTTAATTACCTCCCTGTAATCCCTGGCTTTAAAAAAAATAAATAAATTCTTGATTTAAGATGGGCTATTGGGCACAGGCAGGCACACCCAGAGGTGTGAACATCCCCGGGGACCCACGCGTGGGAGGTTTAAACATGTCACAAGTTTTCAAACCAGCTGGGAGGTGGTGGGGAAGAGGGGCCAGCCAGGACAGGCACCCTTGAGCCCCCCCAGGGAACCCCTCTGGGGTCCTCACCCTACATAAGCAGCACCACAGGTGTCAGGGCCATTTCAGGCTGATGCTATTGTCATTAATAGCACTCATTAGCTGAGTGGGGACAAGAGCAGGTCCTTGCTGTGGCAGCAAAGTGCAGGGGTGAGGATCCGGCCGGGCAGGCAGAGCCCGCCGTGGGCTGCTGGCTCTTCCTGCCCGGCCAGAGAAAAACACCTGAGCAAAACAGCCGAATAAAGGAGAGGAAAAACACCCCAACCATTGATTAAACAATAACATTAAATGGCAGAATATGATCTTGTTTATTGCTGTAATATGTCGCGTTCTGCCGTGACTCAGGCAGTACTGCAATTTCTAAGGCCATCAACGGTAACTGAGCATTAGCCAGGATGAATAATTAACAATAATTTCATGGCAAATGCACTCGTAAGTAACATTAACATTGAACATGCAGCTGTTACTGGTTTCGCTTTATTTAGAGGGTGCGATTATTATTTTTTCCATGAGCACCGGCAGCCCCAGTGCTCCCTGGCTCTGCTGCAAAGGAAGCCGACCGGGGTGGGGGAGATGCCATCAGTCACTGCAGCTGCTGCCCCTTTGTAGGAACCCCCACCCACCTGAGACCCTCGCTGGGCACAGCTGAGCCCTGTCCCACAGCCCACCCTGGGGATGGGGACCAGCTGGGGTGTGCTGATGGGGATGCAGCAAAGGGATGCTGAGGGCTGCAGGGACTGCCCAGCCACCCCACGAGGGGTGGGATGGTGGAGGAGCCCTGGGGGGGGACCCCTGCCACCAACCCAGGACCCTCTGGGTACATGGTGGCTCCTTGTGAAGACACCGGTGAGTTTGGAGAGCTTTGGGGTAAGAGAGGGAGATGGTGAAATAGGGTTGGATTTCTTCCCCCTTTTTGATGTGAGGCTGTGCTGAACTCTGCCTTCCTCCTGTCCGCTCCCGTTGCTGGGCTCCCTGGATCACCCACCTGAAAATTATTTTCTTTACTGGAGCCTTTAATGTCAGAGGACACAAGCTGTCCTTTGTGTGCAGGGCCGTTGCCTCTGATTTAAAGAGTGAGGGCTGGGCTGTTTGTTTTCCAGCCAGGTTTGGCCGCCGTTGATCAAGCCCTCGATCAGCAAGAATCCCGAGGTGTTCCCTGGCTGCCAGCGCTTCATGGCTGCGGAGATGGGGCCCGGAGCAACCACCCTGCCCCACTTCCACATGTCAAAGCCTCAGCTGGAGCTGCTGCCCATTGCGAGAGACCGGGCCGTCCAGTTGCTGTGTGTTTTCGTGCTGCTCTATCTCACTCCCAGCAGGAATTGCAGCCGCTCCGCAAAGCGCCGCCTGCCTTGCGCCATCCGGGCTTGGGATCAGCAGCAGCTGGTGGGACAAACGGGGACACCTGGCTGCTTCTTTCTGACCTCCTTCTGGGCTCTGCACCAAGGGGAGCTGAGGTTGCCCCAGCTGGTGCTGCAGGAATGATGGGTCCTCAGGGCTGCACCACCTCCTGGGATGCAGAAGTTAAAAGAGGCAGGACTGGTGTCGGTGATAAAGCAAATTATTTTGGGGTTGTCACAATAAAATCTGAGGATGACTTTGCATCATCGTGCAAGGGATTAAATTTGCTTGTAGGGTGCCCGGAGAAGGGATTTAAAACAAACCCATCACTAACTCCAGCCCAGCCGGGGATGTGGAGGGGCTCGGTGCGGGGTGGGACAGCTCGGGGACAGCCTCTCCTTCCCACTCAGGGCTTGTTTATTCCCTGCCCCAAAACCGCTTGTTTGCTGGGAATTGAAGGGAAACTCTGTGATTTACATCCATGTGTCGGAGCCAGCGGCTGCCCCGGCTCCCAGGCCCCTGTGACTCCCAGCCCCAGTG
The DNA here is from genome assembly GCF_001431845.1 of Calidris pugnax. Lineage (NCBI taxonomy): Eukaryota > Metazoa > Chordata > Aves > Charadriiformes > Scolopacidae > Calidris > Calidris pugnax. The sequence continues at coordinate 1,706,650 of NW_015090879.1, forward strand.
CTGGCCAGAGAGGTCTCCTCCCCAGGGACACGGCCCCGGAGCGGGACGGCCGGGATGTCGGGATGCTGTGGGCAGGCAGGGAGCTGGAGATCAGAGGCAGGGCCTTTTAAAGAGATTTTGGGGTTTTCCTCTGGTTTGGCGTCTGCCTGCTCCACTGCTTGGGTTTTTTTCCTTCATGGAAAAGCCAAGGTGGGGCTGCTGGAAGCCACTGGGTGTTTTTAGTATTCACTTCTGGCACTGAAGCCACTCACCCATCACCCCACCGAGCTGGAGCGGGGTGACAACAGGGTGACATGCCCATGCATGCACCCAAGGCTCCTCCGAGGGCTCCCCGGTGCTGGGAGCTGCCAACCCACATTGGCACCTTGTCCCCGTGCCCACACCGGATCGGTCAGCAGAGAGATGGTGGAGGGGGCATAGGGACTTTGCCCTTTGCTGGGATGCCCAACTACCCGGCTCAGCTCTGCAAAACACGGCAAAACACGGGGTGTTTCCCTTCCCCACCCAACTGCCGTAGGGGAAATCTTCTACCCATGCCAAAAGGCACCTGAACTTTCTCGCCGTTGCCACGTGGCCTCTCCTGAAATGCTGAAATTGCAGGTAAAAGGCTATTTTGGGGGGGCGGGGGGGGTCCTGCCCTGCTTTCACCTGGCCCTCACAGAGTTTTGCCGTGGGGCAGGGAGCAGCTGCCTTGGCAAGACGTCAAACCTGCCGGTGGTTCTTGTGTTCTGGGGTTTTTCATCTCGAAGACCACAGCCCCCAGATTCCTCGTGGAGAGGCTCTCCTCCACAACAACATAGCTCAAATTCCTGATGTGGCCGATAGCACCCTGCGAAGGCAGCTCCTGGGTGAGGGGCTGCTCCGGGGACCTCCCTTTGAGGGTGCCCCCTGCTCCGGGCTCACCCCACGCTGCACCCCCAGGCTCCCACGAGGGTTTGCTTTGGGTCCCACTCCCGTGGCCTCTCCCTGCCATGTCCCCACCTCGGTGAAACGCCCCCCCCCCTACACTTTATTTCACCTCCTGGAGCCAAAAAGCTGCTGGGTGAGTGGCTCCTTGTTGGCCACAAGTGCAGGGAGCAAACCTCCCACAGCATTAAGCACCCGGTGGGGCTCCTCAAACGTGTCCCCATGGGAGGCGTGGCCCTGGCCAGGTGCCCCGGGAAAATGCCCTGGAGTGCTCGGCCCTGGGGGTGCCAGAGTGATGCCAGAAAAGCCTCAGGGCAGCCACGGGCGAGCGGAAACACATTCCTGGCCGGGCCACGTCTGCAGAGGCACAAAATGGGGAGAGGCTGAGCCAGGAACCCGGGAGCCACCGCTGCTCTGGGGATAGGGATGGTCCCCTTAGGGCTACATCCCGGGTTCCATGAGGACAGGACTGGAGGCAGCTGGTGGGGCAGGGTCCCTGCTGCAGGGGTCCCTGCTGCCGTGCTTGGTCTGTGCCACTCTTTGGGCAAGGTCCCACCTGGGACGCCCCGGCGGTGGCTGCAGGTTGGAGATACCGATGAGCTGTTGCAAAACTATTACTAAGGCAAAATCATTAAAAAGCGGGTTGCAATTGCGTAATTGGTGATTCTTAGCAATGGTTGCGGGCTGACGGGCAGCTGGGGGGATGGTGTGAGTCCAATGCTGGTGTCCAACCACCCTGGTCTCGCCCGGGGTCTGCAGTGCCCGGAGCCACCCCTGCGGGGGACGGAGCGTCTCGGGGCAGGAGCTGCTGGTGTTGCTCGTGGAGGAATCCGGCCCCGTGGATCTCGCTGCAGGATTTGACTCGCCTGGATTGTTCAACCCGAGCGTGTGTGTGCATGTGAGCAGACAAGAACCTCCACAGGAGCTGTTTGCCAGACTCACCCAGTTACTGGGAACAGAACAAACTACCCGTCCCCTCCCCGCTCTCACTCAGTGCTGCGCACACAAAGCCCGGGCACCCGGCAGGGCTGACGAGGAGCTTCCGAAAGGTGCCTGGATCCTGCCACCTCCCTGTGTCCCTTCTCCAGCTGGGCAGGTACCTCCAGGACAGGGGGGCAGGGACAGGGGGTGCTCTCAGGGCTGTTGGAGACCTGCAGGTGGTGGGGAGGACAGACCCTGCGGTGCTAATGGGGTGCAGCTGTGTTAGGTGGCAGAAGGTGGGGGCAGCGCCAGCATCTCTGGCCCATGGGGCTGCACACCCGGGGGGCGATGCAGGGGGATGGCACAGGGTGGCACCCTGAGGAGCAGAAATGGCCACCCCAGACCCCACTCCTCCATCCCACCACCCTTCCTGGTGACCCAAAAAGGCTGAGCCCCCCAAGGAGAAGGTGCACAGCCCGACTCTGCTGGGTTTGCACCCCAGGCAGGAGCTGTGTGCTTTTCCAGGCGTGGGTCCTGCACCCACGCGGGGCAGGACCTGGTGGTGACACAGCGGGCTGGCACGCTGGGGGCTGGTGAGGGTTGCTGGGCTTCGCGGCAGGCAAACTGGTGCTGCAGGCAGAGCCGAGCACTCCGGGAGCGTTGTCCCTGCTCTGCCTGGTTGCCAGCCAGCACCGGCCGGGCCGCGGGGCCCCCACGGCACCTCACCCCACACCCTGGCACAGAGCTCAGCACAGAGCCCACCTCCCCTTCCCACCCCGCCGTGGGTCCATGGCCACTGGGCTGAGCCAGGCAGGTGGGTGCCGGGCAAGTGGGCACTGGGTGGCATCAACCATGGGGACCTGGAAGATGGGGACATGGGCGAATTGGCAGGCTGGGGAGGGGGCACTGGCCCTAGGGGCACGCAGGGGCTACGGGCTCCACCACGGGCACCAGCTTTTGGCTGAGGAGGGGAAAGGGCTGGGCGGGAGCGCTGGGGTTCCTCCCCACCCCGGCACACTGCGGCGGGTTTGCTGGGGAGGAGGAGGATCTCCCGGTTTCGGATGAGGTGGTGAGTAGGGGTGTGCAGGGCTGGGCAGAGGCGCTGGCACTCGGCACACACTGGCACAGGACCCCAGCGTGGCCCCTCTTGGCTTTGGCCACTCTTCTCGGTGCGTCCCGGTCCAGCAGTGTGGGAGCAGGGTGGCAGGTTTGGGGCTCACTGAGGGGTGGCCCCGGCCAGGGACGGGCTCCGGGCAGCTCTCCAGGCTCTGTTCCTTCCCTGCAGCCCCAGGACACCTCGCTGCGCCCCACAGCCCTCCCTGGACGAGGGGACCGTGATCGCCCGTGTGCCATCGTGCTCCTGGCCATGCCCTGCACTGGGCACTTCCCACCCCGCAGCCCCCGGTGAGCGGGGAAGGAGCCTGAGCCTCTTCCAGGTACGTGTTGGGGGCACCGGGTGGGCACCGGGCAGTGGGAGGGCGACTGAGTGGCACAGATTGACCTGAGGAGCTGGGGGTGAAGGAATTGGCATTTGGGGGTCAAACAAAATGAAATTGGAGCAGCCCGTTTGCTCGGTTCTTCGAGGGCTCAGCTTCCTCTGGGATCCTGGGGTGCTTCTCTCTGGTCTTCACCCCCCCCACGCTCCCATCAGAGGGTGTGCGTTACCCAGAGCAGCTCCTTAAAAGCCAACGGTGCGGGACGGACCCGTGGGAGACACCAACAGCTGCCGACTCACCTCTGGGTGAAAATCACCCGGGGTTTGGAAATCCAAGTAAAGCTCCGGATGGGGCTCGGAACCACGTCCTCCTCTCGCCAGGGCAGCCCCGGGCTGAGCCGTGGAGCCGGTTTGGCCGGCACGGGGCCTCGGGGCTGCCGGGAGCAGGGTGGGAGTGGGGTGGGAGCGGGGTTGGAGCGGGGTGGGAGCAGGGTGCCAGGCAGGACGACATGCTGGTGACACGCACGGACTCTCACTTTCAGCAGCCCCGCTCTCGCCCGTGCTTGGGCTGTCCCGGGTGTCACCTGTGAGAGAGAAAACCCGTCCCTGGCGTGTCCCGGCATCGCTGCTCTGCAGCCACCGCTTCCCCTTTGGCTCTCAGCACTAGGAAAGCGTGGTGGTTGGTTTAGCCCATTTTACCCACCAAACCCAGGCTCAAGGAAGGCTGGGACCAAGCCTGAGATCCCCTGGAATCTCCCTAATGGCAAAGATCCCCATCCATCCCCAAAAGACACTGGTGGAGGGCGTGCAGGGGAGAGTGGCTGAGCCGCATGAAACCCTGGGGAGGAAGGAGGACCTGGGGGCCACAGACCAGGAGCTCTGCTGGGCTGGGACTGCACCCACAGGGAGCCAGCTCAGCCCTCCCCCTGCCCAGGTGCTTTCCCATGGGGTCCCACCGTACATGTGGGGCTCCCACCGCCCCCCATCCTTCCCCCTGCAGCTCTGACGCATCAGGAGCACATGAAGCAACCAGTGACCCTACCCCTGGCTGGCAGAAAGGGGGGGCAAGGCACTGGGGGTCCATCCTGGTGGGCATCAGCACATGCCCAGAAGGAAGACAGGGTCGTGGATGGAAATGTGCTGTGGGGGTCCCCTCCTGCCCTCATCCCAAGGGACCTGCCAGCTCGTGGGGCTGGTGTCCCCACAAGCCTTTCCTTTGCTGAGAAGCCCATTGCCCCCCCCCCGCACGGCCTCCCCTTGTTGATCCTGGCCCTCGCCGGGGGATTGTGCTGCCAATTTACACCGACAAGCACGGTCAGGCCGGGGACTTGGCCGGTGTCTCATCCCCTTCGGCAAAGCCTCCGTCAGAAGGAAGTGGAGAGAGGCTGAGTCACCTCTGACTGTCACCGGGAAAGCGCGGGGCTGGGCTTTACTGTCCACGAGCGGGATGGTCCCCCCACCCCAAATGAGTGTAATGTGGTGAGGGAGAGATTCTGGCAACTCCATGAGATTAAGTGCAGCGAGAGATGAGCTGCCCCGTTGCAACCTCCCCCCGTTCTTCACCCACCACTTTTGCTGCTGTTTCTCCAGGTTGGGTGACTCCGGCGTCCGCCGGCCACCATGGATTGGAAAACGCTGCAGGCCCTGCTCAGTGGGGTCAACAAGTACTCCACGGCCTTCGGCCGCATCTGGCTCTCCGTGGTCTTCGTCTTCCGCGTGCTGGTCTACGTGGTGGCGGCTGAGCGCGTGTGGGGAGACGAGCAGAAGGACTTTGACTGCAACACGCGGCAGCCGGGCTGCACCAACGTCTGCTATGACCATTTCTTCCCCATCTCCCACATCCGCCTCTGGGCCCTGCAGCTCATCTTTGTCACTTGCCCTTCCCTCCTGGTCATCATGCACGTGGCCTACCGGGAGGACCGGGAGAAGAAGAACCGGGAGAAGAACGGGGAGAATTGCCCCAAGCTCTACAGCAACACAGGCAAGAAGCATGGTGGGCTGTGGTGGACCTACCTGCTCAGCCTCTTCTTCAAACTTATCATAGAGATCCTGTTCCTCTATCTCCTCCACAAGATGTGGGACAGCTTTGACTTGCCACGGCTGGTCAAATGCACCCAAGTGGAGCCCTGCCCCAACACAGTAGACTGCTACATCGCTCGGCCAACCGAGAAGAGAGTCTTCACCTATTTCATGGTTGGAGCCTCCTCCATCTGCATCGTCCTCACCGTCTGTGAGATCTTCTACCTCATCTTCAAGCGGGTTGTGCGGCGTGCGCAGAAGTGGAAGAAGTCCACCAAGCGCTCCGTCAGCTACAGCAAGGCCTCCACCTGCCGGTGCCACCTCAAGACAGAGGAGAAGGACAACAAGTCCCAGACTAGGTGTGTGGCAGCCCTGTGAGCCTCTGCTCCCAACCTGACTGCTCTCTGATGGGGTGCTGGGAGGGGGAGGGGGAGGGAGATGTGTCCAGGGATGGTTGGCCCCAGAGGTGGCCACTGGGGATGCCACCACCAGACTCTTCAGCCAGAACCTTGATGGCTCTAAAGGGGAAGGGGACACATCCATGGGAACTCTCCTGTTTGAGGGCATGTCCCTGGGTGTCCCAGCAGCACGGACACGCTGGTGGCAGGTGGGTGCTGGCTGCCCATGGGCACACCTGAGGTTTTCTCTTCTTTCCACAGAGGAGAGGAGCTGTGAGCTCGCCCGTCCCAGCTGGTTTGCCTTCCCCTTG
>NW_015090879.1:1727590-1734802 GCF_001431845.1 Calidris pugnax
CCCCCCGTGGCCCCCCCCTGCCATGTCCCCCCCTCGGTGAAACGCCCCCCCCCCTACACTTTATTTCACCTCCTGGAGCCAAAAAGCTGCTGGGTGAGTGGCTCCTTGTTGGCCACAAGTGCAGGGAGCAAACCTCCCACAGCATTAAGCACCCGGTGGGGCTCCTCAAACGTGTCCCCATGGGAGGCGTGGCCCTGGCCAGGTGCCCCGGGAAAATGCCCTGGAGTGCTCGGCCCTGGGGGTGCCAGAGTGATGCCAGAAAAGCCTCAGGGCAGCCACGGGCGAGCGGAAACACATTCCTGGCCGGGCCACGTCTGCAGAGGCACAAAATGGGGAGAGGCTGAGCCAGGAACCCGGGAGCCACCGCTGCTCTGGGGATAGGGATGGTCCCCTTAGGGCTACATCCCGGGTTCCATGAGGACAGGACTGGAGGCAGCTGGTGGGGCAGGGTCCCTGCTGCAGGGGTCCCTGCTGCCGTGCTTGGTCTGTGCCACTCTTTGGGCAAGGTCCCACCTGGGACGCCCCGGCGGTGGCTGCAGGTTGGAGATACCGATGAGCTGTTGCAAAACTATTACTAAGGCAAAATCATTAAAAAGCGGGTTGCAATTGCGTAATTGGTGATTCTTAGCAATGGTTGCGGGCTGACGGGCAGCTGGGGGGATGGTGTGAGTCCAATGCTGGTGTCCAACCACCCTGGTCTCGCCCGGGGTCTGCAGTGCCCGGAGCCACCCCTGCGGGGGACGGAGCGTCTCGGGGCAGGAGCTGCTGGTGTTGCTCGTGGAGGAATCCGGCCCCGTGGATCTCGCTGCAGGATTTGACTCGCCTGGATTGTTCAACCCGAGCGTGTGTGTGCATGTGAGCAGACAAGAACCTCCACGGGAGCTGTTTGCCAGACTCACCCAGTTACTGGGAACAGAACAAACTACCCGTCCCCTCCCCGCTCTCACTCAGTGCTGCGCACACAAAGCCCGGGCACCCGGCAGGGCTGACGAGGAGCTTCCGAAAGGTGCCTGGATCCTGCCACCTCCCTGTGTCCCTTCTCCAGCTGGGCAGGTACCTCCAGGACAGGGGGGCAGGGACAGGGGGTGCTCTCAGGGCTGTTGGAGACCTGCAGGTGGTGGGGAGGACAGACCCTGCGGTGCTAATGGGGTGCAGCTGTGTTAGGTGGCAGAAGGTGGGGACCCCAGGGGCAGCGCCAGCATCTCTGGCCCATGGGGCTGCACACCCGGGGGGCGATGCAGGGGGATGGCACAGGGTGGCACCCTGAGGAGCAGAAATGGCCACCCCAGACCCCACTCCTCCATCCCACCACCCTTCCTGGTGACCCAAAAAGGCTGAGCCCCCCAAGGAGAAGGTGCACAGCCCGACTCTGCTGGGTTTGCACCCCAGGCAGGAGCTGTGTGCTTTTCCAGGCGTGGGTCCTGCACCCACGCGGGGCAGGACCTGGTGGTGACACAGCGGGCTGGCACGCTGGGGGCTGGTGAGGGTTGCTGGGCTTCGCGGCAGGCAAACTGGTGCTGCAGGCAGAGCCGAGCACTCCGGGAGCGTTGTCCCTGCTCTGCCTGGTTGCCAGCCAGCACCGGCCGGGCCGCGGGGCCCCCACGGCACCTCACCCCACACCCTGGCACAGAGCTCAGCACAGAGCCCACCTCCCCTTCCCACCCCGCCGTGGGTCCATGGCCACTGGGCTGAGCCAGGCAGGTGGGTGCCGGGCAAGTGGGCACTGGGTGGCATCAACCATGGGGACCTGGAAGATGGGGACATGGGCGAATTGGCAGGCTGGGGAGGGGGCACTGGCCCTAGGGGCACGCAGGGGCTATGGGCTCCACCACGGGCACCAGCTTTTGGCTGAGGAGGGGAAAGGGCTGGGCGGGAGCGCTGGGGTTCCTCCCCACCCCGGCACACTGCGGCGGGTTTGCTGGGGAGGAGGAGGATCTCCCGGTTTCGGATGAGGTGGTGAGTAGGGGTGTGCAGGGCTGGGCAGAGGCGCTGGCACTCGGCACACACTGGCACAGGACCCCAGCGTGGCCCCTCTTGGCTTTGGCCACTCTTCTCGGTGCGTCCCGGTCCAGCAGTGTGGGAGCAGGGTGGCAGGTTTGGGGCTCACTGAGGGGTGGCCCCGGCCAGGGACGGGCTCCGGGCAGCTCTCCAGGCTCTGTTCCTTCCCTGCAGCCCCAGGACACCTCGCTGCGCCCCACAGCCCTCCCTGGACGAGGGGACCGTGATCGCCCGTGTGCCATCGTGCTCCTGGCCATGCCCTGCACTGGGCACTTCCCACCCCGCAGCCCCCGGTGAGCGGGGAAGGAGCCTGAGCCTCTTCCAGGTACGTGTTGGGGGCACCGGGTGGGCACCGGGCAGTGGGAGGGCGACTGAGTGGCACAGATTGACCTGAGGAGCTGGGGGTGAAGGAATTGGCATTTGGGGGTCAAACAAAATGAAATTGGAGCAGCCCGTTTGCTCGGTTCTTCGAGGGCTCAGCTTCCTCTGGGATCCTGGGGTGCTTCTCTCTGGTCTTCACCCCCCCCACGCTCCCATCAGAGGGTGTGCGTTACCCAGAGCAGCTCCTTAAAAGCCAACGGTGCGGGACGGACCCGTGGGAGACACCAACAGCTGCCGACTCACCTCTGGGTGAAAATCACCCGGGGTTTGGAAATCCAAGTAAAGCTCCGGATGGGGCTCGGAACCACGTCCTCCTCTCGCCAGGGCAGCCCCGGGCTGAGCCGTGGAGCCGGTTTGGCCGGCACGGGGCCTCGGGGCTGCCGGGAGCAGGGTGGGAGTGGGGTGGGAGCGGGGTTGGAGCGGGGTGGGAGCAGGGTGCCAGGCAGGACGACATGCTGGTGACACGCACGGACTCTCACTTTCAGCAGCCCCGCTCTCGCCCGTGCTTGGGCTGTCCCGGGTGTCACCTGTGAGAGAGAAAACCCGTCCCTGGCGTGTCCCGGCATCGCTGCTCTGCAGCCACCGCTTCCCCTTTGGCTCTCAGCACTAGGAAAGCGTGGTGGTTGGTTTAGCCCATTTTACCCACCAAACCCAGGCTCAAGGAAGGCTGGGACCAAGCCTGAGATCCCCTGGAATCTCCCTAATGGCAAAGATCCCCATCCATCCCCAAAAGACGCTGGTGGAGGGCGTGCAGGGGAGAGTGGCTGAGCCGCATGAAACCCTGGGGAGGAAGGAGGACCTGGGGGCCACAGACCAGGAGCTCTGCTGGGCTGGGACTGCACCCACAGGGAGCCAGCTCAGCCCTCCCCCTGCCCAGGTGCTTTCCCATGGGGTCCCACCGTACATGTGGGGCTCCCACCGCCCCCCATCCTTCCCCCTGCAGCTCTGACGCATCAGGAGCACATGAAGCAACCAGTGACCCTACCCCTGGCTGGCAGAAAGGGGGGGCAAGGCACTGGGGGTCCATCCTGGTGGGCATCAGCACATGCCCAGAAGGAAGACAGGGTCGTGGATGGAAATGTGCTGTGGGGGTCCCCTCCTGCCCTCATCCCAAGGGACCTGCCAGCTCGTGGGGCTGGTGTCCCCACAAGCCTTTCCTTTGCTGAGAAGCCCATTGCCCCCCCCCCGCACGGCCTCCCCTTGTTGATCCTGGCCCTCGCCGGGGGATTGTGCTGCCAATTTACACCGACAAGCACGGTCAGGCCGGGGACTTGGCCGGTGTCTCATCCCCTTCGGCAAAGCCTCCGTCAGAAGGAAGTGGAGAGAGGCTGAGTCACCTCTGACTGTCACCGGGAAAGCGCGGGGCTGGGCTTTACTGTCCACGAGCGGGATGGTCCCCCCCACCCCAAATGAGTGTAATGTGGTGAGGGAGAGATTCTGGCAACTCCATGAGATTAAGTGCAGCGAGAGATGAGCTGCCCCGTTGCAACCTCCCACCGTTCTTCACCCACCGCTTTTGCTGCTGTTTCTCCAGGTCGGGTGACTCCGGCGTCCGCCGGCCACCATGGATTGGAAAACGCTGCAGGCCCTGCTCAGTGGGGTCAACAAGTACTCCACGGCCTTCGGCCGCATCTGGCTCTCCGTGGTCTTCGTCTTCCGCGTGCTGGTCTACGTGGTGGCGGCCGAGCGCGTGTGGGGAGACGAGCAGAAGGACTTTGACTGCAACACGCGGCAGCCGGGCTGCACCAACGTCTGCTATGACCATTTCTTCCCCATCTCCCACATCCGCCTCTGGGCCCTGCAGCTCATCTTTGTCACTTGCCCTTCCCTCCTGGTCATCATGCACGTGGCCTACCGGGAGGACCGGGAGAAGAAGAACCGGGAGAAGAACGGGGAGAATTGCCCCAAGCTCTACAGCAACACAGGCAAGAAGCATGGTGGGCTGTGGTGGACCTACCTGCTCAGCCTCTTCTTCAAACTTATCATAGAGATCCTATTCCTCTATCTCCTCCACAAGATGTGGGACAGCTTTGACTTGCCACGGCTGGTCAAATGCACCCAAGTGGAGCCCTGCCCCAACACAGTAGACTGCTACATCGCTCGGCCAACCGAGAAGAGAGTCTTCACCTATTTCATGGTTGGAGCCTCCTCCATCTGCATCGTCCTCACCGTCTGTGAGATCTTCTACCTCATCTTCAAGCGGGTTGTGCGGCGTGCGCAGAAGTGGAAGAAGTCCACCAAGCGCTCCGTCAGCTACAGCAAGGCCTCCACCTGCCGGTGCCACCTCAAGACAGAGGAGAAGGACAACAAGTCCCAGACTAGGTGTGTGGCAGCCCTGTGAGCCTCTGCTCCCAACCTGACTGCTCTCTGATGGGGTGCTGGGAGGGGGAGGGGGAGGGAGATGTGTCCAGGGATGGTTGGCCCCAGAGGTGGCCACTGGGGATGCCACCACCAGACTCTTCAGCCAGAACCTTGATGGCTCTAAAGGGGAAGGGGACACATCCATGGGAACTCTCCTGTTTGAGGGCATGTCCCTGGGTGTCCCAGCAGCACGGACACGCTGGTGGCAGGTGGGTGCTGGCTGCCCATGGGCACACCTGAGGTTTTCTCTTCTTTCCACAGAGGAGAGGAGCTGTGAGCTCGCCCGTCCCAGCTGGTTTGCCTTCCCCTTGGCCCAGCAGCTTTCCAAGCCTGCCAAGCCCCTGAACCCTCGAGAGTCAACCCATGTGAAAAATCACTAAAGCCAACAAAATCCCCCGAGAGAGGCCCCTGGGTGCCTGAGCAGACGCAGGTAAGGCAAGGGCAGCCCTGGAGCTCTGTCACAGTGGTGCCAAGGGGCTTGGACATCACACCGACACACAGACAACGTGCACAACCCTCCTGAGAGGCCAACCCCACCGTGGCAACCACCACTGTCCGGCCTGGCAACCAGCCCAGCCAAAAGCTGCAGGGATGGAGCTGTTGAGCTTGGAGGACACACGGGACTGGGGCTGGCAGGAGGGAGAATGGGCACCCTCCTGGTCCAACAGCTTCTTGTGGGTCCTCCAGCTCTGCTGCTCCCAGTACGAATCCATCTCTCGGTGCCTGGGGAAGGCTGGTGTCCCCCAGCATGGTGACAGTCCCCAGTTTGCCAACTGGGGAGCAGTAGGAGCAGCTTTTTCCCCCTTTGCTCATGCAAACACCGCGCTGATGTCCTGCCCAAATGGCTCTGGTGCTTCCCTTCGGTGCCTTTGTGTGTCCCCTCACCCCAGACGGACACGTCAGACACAACATCAGCTGCGGATCCAAAGCACCAATGAACACACTGAGCTGGTTGTGGGCGCTGGGACCTGCTCTGCGCACCGTAAATCGAGGGGAACTGGTGAGACCAGAAGAAATGGATTTGCAGAGGTTCCCCGGGAGCCCAGGGCTGGGTGCTCCTCACTCCTCACTCCTCACTCCTCACCCAGCCAGGGCAGCTCGGGTCGAGCCCCGGGGCCGGCGTGCCCAGCGCCTGCCCGCTCTGCCACCGGGTGCTCCTCACTCCTCACTCCTCACCCAGCCAGGGCAGCTCGGGTCGAGCCCCGGGGCCGGCGTGCCCAGCGCCTGCCCGCTCTGCCACCTCCCGGCTCGTCACGCGGCGTTAAACTTTAATTCAGCAGAACCGCACACTGGCCCCCAAGGAAATCAAGGAGGGATCAGCATCAATTATTTACTAAACCTTGATAAATATTACAATAAATAGAAATGATTTCCATTTAATCTCTCCTTAAGCAGCGCCATGCCGAGGGGCTGCTGGCGCTCTGACCAGCCGTGGTTCCAGCTCTGCTGTGCCCACCCACACTCCCCCACAGCCACGAGCGTGGCACGGTGGGCACTGACACAGCCAGGGCTCGTGCCACTGCGAGAGGCAGTGACAGTGGTGCCCACGCTGCCCGGAGGGTGATGTGTCTTGGTGCCAGGGCATGGAGAAAGAGCTTCCAGCACGGGCTGCTCCCATGGGCACCCCAGCACCGTGTCACCTGTGGTGCCAGCCCTGGGCATGGGGCAACCTGTGCCCCAGGAAAGATGCTCCAGGAGGTTTAACAGCACAGGGTGTCCCACTGGGAGGTGGCTTGGGCACCAGTGAGGGTCTGCTTTGGGACTCCTGCACGGCTCACCACGGACCTGTGGCTGGTGTGGCTGAAGCCCATGCTGGGCATGGTCCTCCTGGAGGGTAAAGCAACGTGGGAGCCAGGACATCCATGGGTGAGGGCATCTTTGTGCCCTTTATGGTGTTGGAGCAGGTTCTCAGAGGGGATTGTTTCCACCCATTGAGGGCTGGGGGGGCACAGAGCATCGCTGGGGACAGGCACCAAGAGGGGACCATGCCACTTGGGCAACCACAACCCGGGGGTGGTGGGAGGGAAGGGGAAGCAACATTCACGGTGGATCAGCTGGGAGATGCCCACTGGGCTCCACAGCACCTGGTGCCATGGCACGGAGCGGCACATGGGCGTTATCTGAAGCACGGCAATTATTTTATATTAAATCTAACGATGTTGTTCCGGCTCTGCCCTCCCCTCAGCCCCAGAGCTGTCTGTGAGGAGGAAATGCCACGTCTCGGTGCGGGAGAGGCGGCAGCTCCCAGTTGTGGGTGTAGACTGGTCTCGTTCCTGGTTTGGAGAGCCCAAATCCAAGCCCACAGCCCTCGGGTGGCCCCACACAGCCCCTGCCAGCCCTGCCAGCCCTTTGCGGCCGCTGCGGGACAGCGAGGGGGGGCCACGCACAAGAGTTTTGCACCCCGAAGTCACCCGGAATTCACCCTGTGCATAAAACACGAGCATCTGCCCACCCGCCCTCCCCCCTCCTGGT
>NW_015090879.1:1736200-1746761 GCF_001431845.1 Calidris pugnax
CATGCGCCCTCTCTGCCCGCTGTGCCCCTGACCCCCCCTGTGCTCCCACCCCAAACCAGATGGCCAGCGAGCCCCTCGCCCTGGCTGTGTCCCAGGGCAGCCCCAAGCCATGGGCTGGGTGTTACTGGGGAGAGACAAATCCCCCTGCTGCCTCTTCTCCCCCAGCCCCACGTTTCCACCCTGGGCAGTGGGGTGGAGGAGGAGCACCCCTGGGCTCAGAGATGCTGCCTGGCTCCTTCCCGCAGGCATGGGATGTTCCGTGGGGGGTTTGCTGGGACCCTCTGCAGAGCAGCCGTGTCCTGACAAAGCCTGGGGTTTGGTAGCCCCGTCTGCCCTGTGCTCTCCAGTGTGGAAACGGAGGATTGATTTGGATTGATTTGGATCCCCTCTTCTCCCCTCTCTGCTGCCAGAGACACAAGGTTCCCTAGAAGATGGGCGACTGGGGGTTCCTGGAGAAGCTGCTGGACCAAGTCCAGGAGCACTCGACTGTGATCGGGAAGATCTGGCTCACCGTGCTCTTCATCTTCCGCATCCTCATCCTGGGCTTGGCCGGGGAGTCCGTCTGGGGGGACGAGCAGTCGGATTTCGTGTGTAACACCAAGCAGCCGGGCTGCACCAACGTTTGCTACGATAAAGCCTTCCCCATCTCCCACATCCGCTACTGGGTGCTCCAGTTCCTCTTTGTCAGCACCCCGACTCTGATTTACCTTGGCCACGTTGTCTATCTCTCTCGGAAGGAGGAGAAGCTGAAGCAACGGGAGAGTGAGCTTCGGGCTATCCACAGCAAGGACCCCAAGATCGAGCAGGCCCTGGCAGCTGTGGAGAAGAAGATGTCCAAGATCTACGTGACAGAGGACGGGCGGCTCAAGATCCGCGGGGCGCTGATGTGGACGTACATCATGAGTGTGATCTGCAAGAGCATCTTTGAGGCTGGCTTCCTCGTTGGGCAGTGGTACCTGTACGGCTTCTCCATGGTGCCCCGCTACGTGTGCAAGAGGGACCCCTGCCCCCATCAGGTGGACTGCTTCATCTCCCGCCCCACCGAGAAGAGCATCTTCATCATCTTCATGCTGGTGATGGGACTGATCTCCTTAGTCCTGAACCTCCTGGAGCTCTTCCACCTCTGCTGCAAGAACCTGCTCAGCAACATCAAGAAGGTGTCGGTGCCGACTGGCCCAACCCGGGACACCTTTGCCGACGACATGGCCTCGGGTCCCTACGCACCCAAGCACTACCCCTTCCTGCCCATGGCCGAGAGCCACACGCCGCCCTACCAGACCTACAACAAGCTCTCCAGTGAGAACTGGGCCAACTTCCACAACGAGGAGAACCTGGCGCTGGGCAGCGGGAACAGGCCCCTCTCGGACCCCTACGCCCCCAGGACTGCCGAAGCCCCCGCCCCGGAGGAGAAGCTGTGCAGCCGGCCTGGGAGCTCAGCCTCCAAAAAGCAATATGTCTAGTGCCGGGCTGGCCCCGGCCGGCCGGGGGGGGACCTTCCTCGGCCCCTCCTGCCCCTGAAGGTGCTGGCCATGGGCAGTGGCTGCCTCCTCCTGCCCGGTGCTGTGCCTTATGGATGCAGAGACCCGCCTGCCCCCGGGAGGTGATGCTCGGGCGCGGGGCTGAGCGGAGCCTCCGCTCTCTCTCCTGTTTTCCCCACAGGCCCTGCAAGGAAGGAAACTGCAGAAAGTTCCCCGGGACGGCGTGTCCCGCGTGCCTCGCCGTGGGAAAGGGAGAAATCCCTGGGGCCATGTAACTGGGAACAGGCTGTCCCCAGGGCTGTGGCGAGAGGCTTCCTGTCCCTTGGGAGCCACGGCTCGGCTGGATCCCGGGGCTTGTTGGAGCCCCCCCGGGCGTGAGACTGGGCATGTGGCCGTGGGAAGCCGCTCGCCTCCGCACGGAGCGGGCTGAGCCTGGGGGGGAGCTGGGCTGGGGGGGAGCAGCGCTGTCTGACGGGTCCTGGCCACCAGCCCCGTCCTGTTCCTGTGACCCCGGCAGGGAGCCAGCGGGGCCAGCACCTCCTGCCCTTTGGTTTGCTGCAGGAGCTGCCCCTTCCCCACGGAGCACGGGGGGGAGTCGAGCCACCGGCAGGTCTCTGTGGTGACCGGGTGATGCCGATGGCTGCGGGGTCACCGCTCGGGTGCCCCGGGAGTGTGAGCTCCCCCCCTGCCCCGCCTCCCGGCCCTTTCCCATGTGATGTGTGTCTCTTAAGTTATTTTTAACCTGCTGGCCTGAGCACAGAGCTTTCTGCCTTAAAGGTGCCATTGTGGGGGGATCTGGGGAGTCGTGTCCAGCCTGGCCATGCCCCCTTGAGCCCTGTGATTTTTTTCGGGAAAGAATTAGCCTCAGAACTGCTGGTTGGGGGGGGGTTAATGGTTTTACTACTTTGCACTAGTCACCTCCTGCTGTGGGCTGGGGGGACACCAAAGAACCAACCGCTGCTGTGAGAGCGGTTGCCCTGACATCCCCAGCCCCCCTGTGCTGTGAAAGGGGAAGGTCTTGTTGTGCCTGAGGGGCTGTGGGTCCTGCGTGACCCAGGCACGAGTGTGGGACGCAGACATTGCTCCTCAATGCTGTTCCCTTTCCCCCCGGCAGACTCAGTGTTGCATCTTGTTGAATAAAGTTGGATGAGAGGAAAAAAAAGTGAAGTGTGACTGCGCTTTGTGCAGCTGCCTCGGGGAGGGTGGGCAAGGGCTTAGGGCTGAGGAGGGAACCCCCTGTCCTGTGGGTGGTGGGATGAGTGTGGGCACCCTCTGAGCTCCAGTTGTGCTGCTGGAGCCACCCACCCACTGAAAGCACAGCCCTCCCTGCTCTTGTGTCCTGTCTCCTTGAGCCCAGGGGCTGTGACAGGGCCATCATGGCACAGGCTCTGGGTGGCCCAGAGCAGGGCTTGTCCCCGTAGCCAGCCTCTCTGCCCTGGCTCTGCTGCAGATAAACCCAGCAGAGGCTGTGGAGCTGCTCACGGCTGCATAATAGGTGGAAATGAGCAGCAGATAAAGGCACACAATGTGGCTGGGGCTGTTGTTTAGTTCCTCTGGCCGAGCCAGCCCGGGGCAGAGGCTGCTCGCTGCCGAGGGCCTCTTCAGCGAGGGTGGGACGGGCTAAAAATACCCTGGAGAAAATGAAATATGGGTGATAGGGGGTGATATCGCTGCCATCGGCCCCAGAGGAAGCGGAGAGGGAGGCACCCGCTGCTCTGCCCTCAGCGCACAGCCTGGGCTGGCGGCCGAGCCTGCCCTTGGCTCCCCACCCTGCTGGGTTTGGGGGGGTGAAATCCCCCGGGGTGGGGGTCTGGGGTGCACACTGCTGCCTCTCAGCCCTCCCCTGCGCCCTCCATGAGGATCCTGGAGTAAATCCCCTCTGGAGAGACCCTGCCTTGCTCCCACCATCTCTGGAGAGACCCTGCCCTGCTCCCGCTGTTGCCCAGTGGGGACCCCCCCGGGGCACCCCAGTACAATGGGGGACCACAGCCCAGACCTCGCTGAGTACCAGCAGGGCTGCAAATCCCTGCAGTGCTGTGTCTTTCTGGGGCCAGCAGTCCAGCCAGGAGGAAATGCCCGTGTGAAAGGTAACGGTGCAGCCACAGTGTGTGTTTACCCCCCCTCGCCTCCCCCCTCCAGGGCTGATATTTGTGTTGGCGCCGGGGGAGCATCACGCTTTTCCGAACGGCCCTGCAAGGTGGAAAACAAGACGGGCCCAGAGCCCCCTTCCCTGGACACGGTGCCCGGTGGCCGGGGCTGCGCAAACACGGCTCTGCCTCCCGCTATTGTTCCCGTGTTGTGACAAGGAGGCTGGGGGTGGCCGGGGTGACCCCCACGCCGCCGGGACCCGCATGCCAACAACAACAGCGAGGGGCTCACCTGCGTGGTGGAGCCAGACAGGGGGTGTCAGGGGGGGGGCGGTGTTGGCAGCAGCCCCCCAGAAGGGCGGGTGGGTGGCCTTTTAGGCAAATAAAAGTTCGCAGCTGATAAGGGCTCGGGCTGGCCCCGTGAAGCCCTTTGGCAGAGCCCGGGGACAGATAGTGGCCGGCCGGACACGCACGGCCTTTCTCACACCTCTGTGCTCCCTCCTGAGTAAACAGGCTCCTCCGGTCCCGTTCTGCCCCAAAGCCTGGTCCCGTACCGTGATGGTGAGCCCTGCAGAGGCACGGGCAGCCGAGGGAGAGCCGCGCTGTGCCGTGGGGCAGGAGCCAGGCTGCCTTCCTCAGCTGGGTACAGGCAGCACCGTGGGGCTGCTCCCGTATCCTCAGCCCCCCCAAGAAGAAAGTGAGTGCCCAGAGAGGGAGGTGACACGGCCAAAGGAGTGAAAGGAAGAGGGACAGAGATGGACAGACAGATGGATGTGCATCTGACCTGACCACCAACAGCCCGAGGCACTGGCGTGGGGTGTCCCTTGGGTGCATGGCCAGCCCCCTGGGCACCCCTCTGCTGCTCGTTTGGGAGGATGCTTGAGGGGTGGTCGCTTGGAGCACCCCCCTGAGTCAGGAAAGGCTTTGGGGCATCTCTGCCAGTCCCGGGACCCCAACTCCTGCTGGGGATATCGGTCTGACACCAGTCACAGCCCCTGGGAGCCTACACCAGTGACTCTGCCCCATGGCCATGCATCTGTAGGGAGGTTCCTGCCCTCCTCCCAGTTAGGACCAGTCCATGCTGGGCTTCCCCTGGACTATCCTGTCCTGGGCTGCAGGAGAGGAGCCGTGAGGGCTGCTGCAGCTTGTCCCGCCTGCAAGACTCTGCTCAAGGCGCTGGCTGAGCACCAAGGAGTTTATTTTTAAGCCTTCTCAGCGCACAGAAAATAGCAAGTGTCTAAATCTGACCCACTCACAGGAAGAGCTGCAGCGGGAGCAGAAGCGCAGCTGACGGGAAGAAGGGCAGAGGGCTGGGCAGGGGGATGCCAGGGGGATACTCCTGTCCCGCAGGAGCCCCATCCATGCCCAGGGCTCTGCCCACAGCCCCCAGCCCCCCCATTTCCCACAGCCCTTCAGGGGGAGCGGGGAAAAGGAAGGAGCATCCTCCTGGGCCAGGCGGGGACTCCCTGAGTCTCGGTACCCACCACGGAGGTAACACCAAAGCAGGTACCATCCTGCCTTTACCAGCCCCGCTGCCAACGGCGCACGACGAAGGAGAAGCAAACCCCAAACGTCTCCCTTCCCCCCGTGGGCCCGTCCCCCCGCGGGGTTATATTTAGCCCCCCCTCCACGCGCGGGCATGGCAGACAATGCAGCCCCGTGTGAGAACCACGGGCGGGAGGAAACGGCTCAATAGCCCCGACGACTTCCCGCATCCTGACATTGTCGCTCCCCTCTGGCCGCTTCCTCGCATGGAGGCAACAGGACCGGGGCACCCAGCACCCCGTGCCCACCCCATGCCCACCCTGAGATGGGTCCTGCCCCTGCCAGCGGCTCAGGGCACCGTCCCAGTACAGCACCATGGGAGTAGAAGCTGCTGCCCACATGCTCAGGGTTTTTTTCTGGTGCAGGGTGGTGGAGGGCCACAAGGATGATCAGGGGGATGGAGCACCTCTTGCCAGTGGCTCAGGGCACCGTCCCAGTGCAGCACCATGAGGGTAGAAGCTGCTGCCCATGTGCTCAGGGTTTTTTTCTGGTGCAGGGTGGTGGAGGGCCACAAGGATGATCAGGGGGATGGAGCACCTCTGCTACGAGGACAGGCTGAGGGGGCTGGGGTTGTTCAGCCTGGAGAAGAGGAGGCTCCGGGGAGACCTAATAGCAGCCTTCCAGTACCTGAAGGGGGCTACAGGAAGGCTGGGGAGAGCCTGTTTAGAAAGGCCTGCAGTGACAGGACGAGGGGCAATGGCTTCAAGCTGGAGGGGAACAGATTTAGACTGGAGATGAGGAGAGGGCTCTTCACTGTGAGGGTGGTGGAGCACTGGAACAGGTTGCCCAGGGAGGTGGTTGAGGCCCCTTCCCTGGAGATATTCAAGGAGAGGCTCGACGAGGCCCTGGGCAACCTGGTCTAGTTGGGGGTGTCCCTGCAGACTGCGGGGGGGTCGGACTAGATGGCCTTTGGAGGTCCCTTCCGGCCTGGGCGATTCTGTGATTCTATGATTCTATGATTTGGTCTAAAAGCAAGGAGCTGTGGTGGCCCTGGGGGTGCTGAGATGGGGATTCAGCCTTGGGTTGTGGCCACAAGAGCTGATGCTGAGCAGGAAGGGAACAAGTCCCGCTGTGGCTGTCCCCAACCAGGGCTGAGGGGCAGCATCTCCGTGTAGAGCGGAGCTGCTCCTCTCTCACAGCACTTTGGGGATTTTGTTGGCCACAGAAAGGAGCCTTGGGGCACGGCAGGGCAGATCTGCACCGTGGGGCCGTGGCCGGAAGAGGCAAGATGGGGAGGTTGGGAAAGGACTCGGCTGCTCTCGGGAAAAGGGCAAAACTGGAGCCTGGGAAAAGAGGCTCGGCTGCCCGGCAGGGAGAGGAGTCCCCAGGGGCTGCGGGGGACGCGCTGCTGGTGGCGGGGGGGGGAAGGCACCATTTGGTCTCCAGTGCAACTGGGGTGAGCACCCTCTACATCCTGGGGCTGCGGGGACACCACAGACCCTGGGTGACCTGGGGTGACAGCGCTGCTGCCAGAGGGGACCCAGGAGTGTGGGTCCCTGCAGGGCCCAGCTCCCCATGTCAATCATAGAATCATTGAGGTCAGAAGGGACCTTCAAGGTCATCTAGTCGGAGCACCCTCTACGTCCTGTGGCTGCGGGGACACCACAGACCTGGGGTGTCCCGGGGTGACAGCGCAGCTGCCGGAGGGGACCCAGGAGTGTGGGTCCCTGCAGGGCCCAGCTCCCCATGTCAATCATAGAATCATTGAGGTCAGAAGGGACCTTCAAGGTCATCTAGTCCGACCCCCCTGCAGTTGCTCCACTCCTCCCCAAAGCACCGTCACTCCGAGCCGTGCGGGACGGGGCCCGATGGCTCTGAGCAGCCCTTGTGCCAGCGCAGGGTCACAGCGTCCCCAGCCCCGTGCAGCTGGTGCATCCCCTGCTCTGATCTCACCGGACGTCCGCTGCGGCCGTCCAGGTGTGCTGAGCAGCCAGGGGGGCTCTCAAGCAAGGACTGCAGCCCTCCCAGTCCCCCCGGGCCGACCCCCAGCGAGCTGGGGCACAGCTTGTCCCCCCACCATGGCTCTGGTTCAATCCCTGCATCCTGCCTCCGGAACAACAACCTGCTCCTCTCACCAGCCCGTCCCCATGGACCCCCGGGAGCAAACCCTGCCCCGGGCAGGGCAGAGGGTCAGGGGAGCTGGCGGGGAGGATGCAGGGAGGCAGCAGGGCTGTGCCAAGAGCAGGGAACCCGGCTTGATCCCTCCGAACCTGGGGCACAGCCACCACGGGCTGGGCAGGGGGGAGGCAGCTGGATTCAGTCCCTGCCCTGCGGCCCCGGACACAGGGACTGCCCCAAAATCGGCCAAGCCCTGGGAGGATGCTCTCTGCAAAATGAGGATGCTCTCCCTCAGAGCCTGGTGTGGCAATCCCTGCCTGGGGACAAGCCTCCCCCCTCCCCAAATAACCCTGGCCATGCTGGTGGCACGGCTCCTTGCCACACTCCTGCTGCAGCGCCCAGCTGTGCCGTGCTGGCAACAGCTGGATTACAAACGTGCTGGACCAGACTTACACTCCAGCAGTCGTGTGCAGGTTCGGGAAGCCAGATTTTTTGCCACAATGGTTATTCAAAACTGCTTCCTCTCACTCTTGGTGAGCCAGTGTGGCTGCTCGCCCCAGCCCCGAGTGCTCACCGGGCTCCTATTCTTGTCGGGCTGGTGCTTCCCAGGCAGCACATTGTCGGGATTCAATGGGAGGAAGGGTGGGTTTACGGCACCGAGGCCTTAGACGTGCAAGTGGGATCTGGGAAGCAGCTTCACCCCTGCCCCAGCGCCTGCTGGGGATCCGTAGGGATGGACAGCGTCCCAGGACACAGGGAAACCAGCTGGAAACGTGGCAGGACCAGCAGGACATCCACGGTGGGAGCAGAGTGCCATCGGTGCCTGTGCCACTGTTGTGGGGGCTGAGTCCTTCCTGAGGTTCCCGAGTCCCCCCCATTGTTCCAGCCCCCCCCGACCGACACGGTGTGGGCCCAGGGGAGGAAACGGGGCAGCGAGGCCCCGACAAAGCCCAATTGTGCCCGGCCAGCCCTGGGAACAGGCAGCTCAATGGGCTATAAACAGCCGGGGGAGCCGCTCCGTCGCGGGGCGAACAAAGGCCTCTCGGAAGACGTTTCCGAGCTGGGTCCCGCTGGTCCCGGCTGGGGGGGGAAAGGGATGGGACCGTTCCCAGCCCGGCACACAATAGGGAACAGCCATCACCCCACAGCCAGGCTGGGAAAGCAGGAGGCCAAGGGCAGGGGTGAGCTCAGGGGACAGTGCCAGCCTGCCAGGGGGACCGAGGTGGTGGCATGAGAGGTGCCATGAGCCCCCAGAGCAGAGTAGGGCACGGCTGGGACAGCCTTTGCATCACCTGAGACTCCTCCTGCACCTTCTAACCCACCTCGGCTGCTCCCACACACCCCAAGGGCAAAGGGCTGCCATTTCCCGGCGGTGCCGGGATGAGATCCAGCCCCAGGACAGCAGGTCGGGCAGCAAACACGCCGGGCAGCGCGGCAGTAAAGCTGTCAGCGGGGCAGGAGCCGGCCCGGAGGAAGCGGGACGGAGCGATGCGAAACGCTGAACTGGCTGCTGAGCTCAGGGCTTCGCACCAGACGGGACAGATTTATGGTCCCCGGGAGGGGAAGGCCGGGCCGGGGTAGCCACGAGGCCTCGCTCAGGCTCCAGGGGAAAAAACAAGCCGGGAGGCAGCGATAACCCCGGCTCCAGCCGCTCGGCCCCGGCGCAGCAGCGGGCACCAGCTGGCCCTGCTCTCGCCAGGGTTTGGTCCTGCCATGTTGGTGACACCTGAGGCTGGAGGGGACACTGGCCACCAGTCCCCCACACTCGTTGCCAGCCCCTCCTGCCATGCACTGCCCTGCTCAGCAGCCCAGCAGGACCCCCCTGTCCCCCCACCCAGCACCGCCACAGCCCTTCTTGTCTCGATAAGGAGGTGGAAGGGAAGCAGATGACGTGTCCCAGGGAGCCGGGAGGGAGGCACAACTGCAGCAGGGGCTGGGATTTCGGTGCCTCCCCCTCCTTCCTGCCCACCACCCTCTTGCCAGGCCCCGAGGGGAGTGCCAGGCAGGGACAACGGTGGCATTTCCCCCACCGTAGAAGGGGCTGCTTCTTGAAAACGTGGGGAGCAGCAGCAGGCAGTGAGGCAGGGTTAGGGCCAGATGCTGATGCAGAAGACGCAGAGGCCCAAGGACTGACAGAAGTTTATTTTGGCTGTTCCCGTACAGGGCAGGGATATCCCCATTCTCTACATGCCAGCCCAAAGCCACCACCACACTCAGAGCTCCACAATAGAAGCAGGGCCAGGACTTCCACCTCCCCCCGTCCCCCTTCCTCGCTGTGCAGCCTGGGGATGATACAGAGAGGGGCTCCCCAGAGATCTCCACCGCTGCTCAGGCTCCCGTGGGGGTGACGTGGTACCGTGGTGCTGTGGTTGGGGTTCACGGGGAGCCACAGGAGAGCTGTAAGCAGGACAGCAGGTCCTCCTGCCACAGGCAGTCAGCCTGACCCCATCCCCGTGTCACTCAGGTCCAAATCTCTTCTATCTTCACACCAAACCTAAAGAGACGTGGGTGGAACCAGGCCAAAAGGGATCAGGGGTCGGGACAGGCCGAGAACTGCTGAGTTTGAGACACACTCCCCCTCCGAAGCAGGGCTCCCTGCCTGCTCTGCCACACAGGAGGAGGTCTGGGGGCCGGGTCTCGAGCGCAGCCACGGGGTGGACAAACCCTGACCCTCCGGAGGGCCCCGGGAGGGTGAAAAGCAGCAGCGGGTGCAGCGTATTGCCCTCGTACGGCCCAGTGCAGAGGGCTGGTGGAAGATAGGCAGGTGACAGAGGAGTCCCCACACGGTGCTGTGGGATACAGCCCTCCGGCGGCCAGCCCCAGCCCCGGGGACAGTCACTCCAGGGCACCGAATTTGCCCAAACAACTTAAATTAACTCTTTTCCGGGCGGTTCCTGTTCAGCACGGCCCGAGGGGCGAACTCCAGCTTGTCCTTCAGGCTCACCACCTTGGTCAGGTCCTTGCCCGCGATCTCCTGCAGCTTCCGCTCCTCCCGCTGCTCCGAGATGCTCTTCTCCTCCTCGGCCGCAGGCGAGGGGTCGCCGCGGAGGAACCGCTCCAGGTGGTAGCCCACCAGCCCCACCACGAAGGCCACCGGGAAGGTGACATAGGGGGCCTTGGAGCGCACGGCCGCCCACAGCACGGACCACATGGCGCCGGGGGCCGCTCCCGGCGGGGGAGAGGACGAAACGCGGCGGTCACAAGCTGGGCCCGGGCCTCAACGGCGCCTGAGGCCTGCGGGCCTGGCAGCGCCCGGGCAAGGCCTCACCGGGCCAGGCCGCACCGAGCGGGCCGCACCGCGGCGTCGGCACTGATCCACAGGGAATCGGGACCCTCCTGGGCCGCGCCGGGACACCCCCCGGCCCCCGCGGAGCTTCCCTGCAACCGGAGCCG
>NW_015090879.1:1747394-1748698 GCF_001431845.1 Calidris pugnax
GAGCGGGGTGGGGAAGGGCTTTGGGTGACTGAGTGGGCGCTGCCGTCCCGGAGGTGTTTAGCACCGACAGACCCCCTGGAGCGAGGGACCCCCGGCAAGGCGTCCCCCTGCTCGGCCCTGGTCCCCCCTGCTACATGGGGGGCACCAGCTGGGTCCCCCCCCAAGCTGCCTCCGATCCCACCATCCCGCCCCAGGACCCTGGGCAGTTTGGCCCCGGATTTCGGGAGCCACCCGGCACCCACCAGGGCTGGTGACGCTGCGTGGGGCTGCTGGCATGGAGGGGTGGGGGACAGGGATGGGGTCCTCCCCGCTTCTGCCACCAAAAGGGACACTGGGGGGGACAGGATGCTTGGAGAGGAACCAGGGATGGGAACAGGGAGAGGGTGGGGTAGTTGCAGCCTCCTGCCCCACCACACCGCTCCTGGGTCGGACCTTTGGGCACAACAGCCCTGCCCTGGGGGTCTCCCATCCCCACAGGGCACCAGGAGCTCAAGAAGACGGGGTGACCCCCCCAGGTGATCTCTAGCAGCCCCACACTCAAGGAGGAGACACTGGCCATGTCCACGCTCCTGTCCCACCCTCCATGATCCCCAGCACTGGGGGTGCAAACGGGCTGTGGGGGGAAGAGGCCCCACCAGCAGCAAGGCACGAGGGGGACTGTATCCCCCCTCCCCGGCTAGTGCCACACTGCAGAGGTGCTCCCGGGCTGCAGGCTGGAGGGTGACCCCCTGGGTGATCTCTAGCAGCCCCACACTCAAGGAGGAGACACTGGCCATGTCCACGCTCCTGTCCCACCCTCCATGGGGTGACCCCCCCAGGTGATCTCTAGCAGCCCCACACTCAAGGAGGAGACACTGGCCATGTCCACGCTCCTGTCCCACCCTCCATGATCCCCAGCACTGGGGGTGCAAACGGGCTGTGGGGGGAAGAGGCCCCACCAGCAGCAAGGCACGAGGGGGACTGTATCCCCCCTCCCCGGCTAGTGCCACACTGCAGAGGTGCTCCCGGGCTGCAGGCTGGCAGGAGGGATGGACGGAGGGACAGACTGATGGGGAAGGAGGGCTGAGGGGGAAGGGGAGAAGCGCGTCGCGATGCTCCGTGCGAGGGAAGCGGGGACGGCTCGCCGTGACCGGGGGGGGGTTTCTGCTGCTCTGCTCCGTCCCACCAGCCGGAACACAGCGCTGCTCACGTGTAGTTTCTGGTTTATTCCTCAGGTTATATTTATATATGTATAGAGGGGAAGGAGCCCTGGGTCCCCCCTGTGGCACCCAAGCCGGAGGCAGGAGGGGGCATCGCACGGGAGC
>NW_015090879.1:1748794-1750776 GCF_001431845.1 Calidris pugnax
GCCCCCTCCCCTCCAGCCCAGGGGGGCCGGGGGCCGAGGGTCACCTCTCCTTCGGTTGGGATGCAGGCTAGTGGGGGGGTGAAGAAGGGCTTGCGGGGGGGGGAGGGGACAGAGAGCTGGGACACGGCCCCAGGGAGGGCAGGAGGGAGGGAGAGCCCCGGACCCCGGGAGAGGCTGGCATGGGACATGCGGGCGGGGGGCACGGGGACGGGGCAGAACCGGGCTTGGGTTCACCCGCCGTCGGATCCGAGAAAGGTCTAAGATAGAAAAAAGAGAGAAGCTGTGAGTGGGGCCAAGAGCTGCCCCAGGGTGTCCCCGCGGCCCCCCATCACAGTGAGCTACGGCCGCGCCGTCCAGTCCGGGTAGAAAAGCGGAGGCTGCGGTCACAGCCGGGTCTGCGCCTCGGGGATGTAGATCTCGATGCTGTCCGCGCTCTCGGTGGCCGAGCTCTGGCGGAAGGAGGCCGCTCGCTTGGCTGCCAGGAGCCTCTTGCGGGCCTCCTGCCGCTGCCGGTCCACCGAGTCCAGGGAGCGCTCCTTCACCGGGTGCACCTTGGAGCGCGGCGGCTTCTTTGGTATCGGGGGAGGCACCTTCTTCTCCTCCTGCACAGACAACGGGGGATTCAGGGCAGGACCGGTGGGCTTGGCACAGCCAAGGCGCTGCCACAGGTGCCAAAGCCCCGGTGAGATGGCCCCGTGCCCCTCCTGCACCGCACCAAGTCACAAGGCAGGGCTGTGCATCCCTCTGTCCGTCTGCGTGGGCATGAAGATGCCCATGGCATGCTGCCCATGCCACGCCGAGACCCTGCCTGGCCCTTTGCAGGCAGTGCTGCCCAAAAATGCCAGCCATGAGCCCACGGTGAGTGAACAGCCCCTTCTTTAGCCTCATTTTTTTTCCATCTCTGTTTTTCAAGTGTTTGCCTAAAGCAGTCACCAGCAACAGCCCAGCGGTGGCGATTTGGGTGCAGATGTGCTTGGGGAGGAAGAGGGAGGTGACAGGGGACAAGTGCCAGCAGCAGAGCCCTGTCCTTACCTTGGGCTCCACGATCTTCCACCCGTTGGCCTTGAGCTGCTGGAGCTCCCCGAACTTCATGCTGACGTCCTCAATGGAGAGCTGCAGGAGGTCCCAGAAGCCGGCCAGGTCTTGGAAGGTGGGCACGGGGAATGCGTTTGGATCCTGTGGGCACAGAGGCATGGAGTGGCATCCCCACGGGACATCAGCTCTGCTGCCCAGCTCTCCCCCGTGGTGTTACAAAGTCCCTTTTCCCCCGGTACAAGCCTCCCCCCGGCCACCATGGCCAACCCCCCGGCCCCTCTGCCCAGCACTCACCATGTTCTGCTGGCAGAGGCGGTAAAACTGCTGCACCTTCTGGGACATGAGGAGCTGGGCACTGCCCACGGCGCTCCGGATCTTCTCCAGGACTGGTGGGGGGAAGAGCAGACAGTCAGTGCTCCCGCGGGGCACAGAGCCTGTCCCACAGGGACCTGCACCCCCTTGGGGGCAGCAGGACAGCTCAGGCATCTCAGACTCCCCCAACCCATGTGGCATCTCTTCCCTCCCCCAGACCCCACTAGTCCCAGAGGGTTTCCCAGTGTTTCTTGTCCCCCACCCACCCTCTTCAGCCTTGGCAGATGAGATGCTCCAAGGTGGGAGCACTGCAGGACCACGGCTGTGCCCCCCCCAGCTCTAGAGGAGCCCCAGTCCTTCCAGACCCTGTAAACCCCCGGTTTCTGCTGCTCTGCTCCGTCCCACCAGCCGGAACACAGCGCTGCTCACGTGTAGTTTCTGGTTTATTCCTCAGGTTATATTTATATATGTATAGAGGGGAAGGAGCCCTGGGTCCCCCCTGTGGCACCCAAGCCGGAGGCAGGAGGGGGCATCGCACGGGAGCCCCTTGTCCCCTCCATGTCCCAAGGCTGGGGAGTGGGGCTGGGGGGGCTCTGGCCAGGCAGGGGCTGGGGGGGCCCCATCCCCGCTGAGCG
>NW_015090879.1:1751384-1770579 GCF_001431845.1 Calidris pugnax
TGGCATGCTGCCCATGCCACGCCGAGACCCTGCCTGGCCCTTTGCAGGCAGTGCTGCCCAAAAATGCCAGCCATGAGCCCACGGTGAGTGAACAGCCCCTTCTTTAGCCTCATTTTTTTTCCATCTCTGTTTTTCAAGTGTTTGCCTAAAGCAGTCACCAGCAACAGCCCAGCGGTGGCGATTTGGGTGCAGATGTGCTTGGGGAGGAAGAGGGAGGTGACAGGGGACAAGTGCCAGCAGCAGAGCCCTGTCCTTACCTTGGGCTCCACGATCTTCCACCCGTTGGCCTTGAGCTGCTGGAGCTCCCCGAACTTCATGCTGACGTCCTCAATGGAGAGCTGCAGGAGGTCCCAGAAGCCGGCCAGGTCTTGGAAGGTGGGCACGGGGAATGCGTTTGGATCCTGTGGGCACAGAGGCATGGAGTGGCATCCCCACGGGACATCAGCTCTGCTGCCCAGCTCTCCCCCGTGGTGTTACAAAGTCCCTTTTCCCCCGGTACAAGCCTCCCCCCGGCCACCATGGCCAACCCCCCGGCCCCTCTGCCCAGCACTCACCATGTTCTGCTGGCAGAGGCGGTAAAACTGCTGCACCTTCTGGGACATGAGGAGCTGGGCACTGCCCACGGCGCTCCGGATCTTCTCCAGGACTGGTGGGGGGAAGAGCAGACAGTCAGTGCTCCCGCGGGGCACAGAGCCTGTCCCACAGGGACCTGCACCCCCTTGGGGGCAGCAGGACAGCTCAGGCATCTCAGACTCCCCCAACCCATGTGGCATCTCTTCCCTCCCCCAGACCCCACTAGTCCCAGAGGGTTTCCCAGTGTTTCTTGTCCCCCACCCACCCTCTTCAGCCTTGGCAGATGAGATGCTCCAAGGGGGGAGCACTGCAGGACCACGGCTGTGCCCCCCCCAGCTCTAGAGGAGCCCCAGTCCTTCCAGACCCTGTAAACCCTCCCCCCCCCAAACTCACTCTCCTCTGGCAGATCGTAGTCCTCAGCCTCCCTCTCCATCTGCTGGCACCAGCCCTCCATCTTCTCCACCTCGGCCTGCAGCAGTTTGATGAACCATTCCCCATCGCGGTGGCAGGGGGAGGCACGGCCGGAGTCGGGGAGGCTGCGGGAGCCCCGTTCCATCCAGGCATCCCGCCGGGGCACCTCCACCGTGTCGTACTGCAGCTGGTAGTCCTCCCGGTAGGCCCACTGCCCCTGCGTGTGCACCGTCTTGTAGACGGCGTACTGCCGCCCGGACTCGGGCTCCGAGGAGTGCCGCTGGAAGGGGCGCCCGAACTGCAGGGCCTTGTCCTCGGTGGCCACAGCCAGGCCGGTGAAGCCCTCCAGCTCCAGGTCCGCCTGCACGCCCGCCGTCACGCTGTTGGAGCGCTTGAAACGTGCCCGCCTGTGGAGAGCAAGAGCGCGTGGGGACCCTCACCACCAGCGAGGACAACCCCACTGCCCCGTGTGTCCCCCCCCTGTGGGTACCATGGCGGGCAGGGGGAGGGATGGGGCTGGGGATGCCGGTCTGGATCTTGGAGCATTCGGGGACGCGGGGACAGCCCTGAGCAGCCGCAACCCGCCGGTCCCTCATTCCCTCTGCTCTTAGCCCGTTTCCATGGCTACCGGCGCTGGACCGAGGATGGAGAGGAGCGTGCACCGGGGCTGCGTGGGCACATCGCCGGAGCTCCTCTCCCACAGGCCACGCAGGTCCCACCACACGGCGCTCCCACTCTGGCCAAAATGTCATGTTTAGCTGCAGAAACAGTTTCATCTGCGCCTGGGACGAGCTCAAAGTCCAGGGCTGAGGCGCAGTGGGGGAGTCCCCAGCACAGGGTGGGAGCAGGGGACCCCCTTCCCCAGACAGTCCATTTGCAGAGGGCAAAGGGAGGGGCCAGATCCTGCCCCAGGTGGGGGCATCCAGCCTGGGAAGGGGATGGTGCTGAGCTCCGGGGGCCTCAGCCAGAGGAGAGAGGGAAAAGATGCTGTGGGGCAGCTCAGGGAGCCCCAGGGGGTCCCAATCCCCCAGCGCAGTGAGCGTGGCAGGTCTCAGCCCAGCCTGACCGTGCAGTACCTTTTGTCCTCCTCCACCTGCACCCCGATGGAATGGAACTCCCTCTGGCTCCGGCTCTCCGTATCCGAGTCGGAGATGGCCTCAACCTGCCGAGGGGGCAGAGGGAGAGCGCTGGAAGGTGGCCCCGAGAGGTGGCACGGCAGCTCGGCATCGCCCACGCCGCTGGGGCAGGCTCGGAGCTGGCTCAGAGCCCACGGGGAGGAGCGAAGCCCACCTGGACGCCGATGGAGGGACGCCACTTGCGCTGCCGAGCCAAGCTCCTCAGCTCCTCCCGGCCGGGGATGGCCTTGATGATGAGTGTGGAGGGCTTGGGAGCAGCGCGGGGCTGGACCGGGGGCAGGTCGAGGGCCACGGCCGTCACCTTGGAGCTCTCCAAGCTCTCGGCCGAGTTGCAACGGGCCGCGGCGTCTTTGGACCAGGCGGGGCTGCGGGAGACCTCGCCGGGCAAGTAGCTGTCGTGGGTGGACTCGGTGCTGCTCTGCGCCGTGACGGAGATGAGGGGTTTGGCTTTGGTTCCTGGAGGGATGGGAGGTGGAGCTTTTCTGTAACTGAAGGCTGTTGTGGGAGAGGCGCAGGATGAAAAGGCGCGTGAAAACACAGACACTTGCTCATTTCCCGCCGCGAACGGGGGCCCCAGGGGGACGGGGGCTCGCACTGAGATCTGGGCTGGAGCTTAGGGGGGCTGTTTGGCTACTTCATCCCCAGAATGGGATCGGGAACCACCCCAGATCCATGCTGGCCACGCTGCATGCAGAGGTGGGCAAATAAAGTAGAGGGAAAGAAGTGGAGGGAAGGAGGGAATGGCAGATGGGTGCTGGGGGCACAGAGCAACCTCTGGCCAGGGCTGAGCCATGAGCAGGATGCTCTTGTCCGGTGCCAGGGGCAGGAGCAGGGGTGGCAGCAGCCCTTGGTGGGTGCCCGGGCAAGCGGGCAGGGAGATACGGGGGTCCCTCGCGCGGCTGAGCCCCCACCAACCACCCCCGGGGACTCACAGGTGCTGGGCTTCAGGATGCTGCTGGTGATGGGTGGCCCGGCGGGGGCCGACATGGAGAAGAGCGAGAGGCAGTCGTCATCCTGGGAGCAGCCCGCCTGGATGGCCCGCAGGTAGCTGTGGCTCCGCATGCGGAAGCAGCCGGGCAGGTCCAGCGCCTCCACCGCCTGCGACTCCACCTCGCCGAAAACCGACTCGCAGACGGCCTCAAACTGGTGGTTGAGCTCATCGTTGATCTGGGGAGAGCGGCGGGTGAGGCTGGGGGCCCAGAGATGGGGCCGAGCGGGGCAGGAGATGCTCAGAGAGGCATCTGGTGGCCCCTCGCCCACCCCGACCTGCCCCACGGCACCCGTGGCGTGGGACCCTACCTGGCCGGTGGTGAAGGAACGCCCGTAGCCCTGTCCCCGCGGGAGCATTCGCGGTGGCGTGCAGCAGCTGGGACAGTTACAGATATATGAATCAGAATAGTGCCTACTTGCAAACCTAATGAGAGACAGTGGGAATAGAAGGGATGGCACCAAAAGCAACACATTCAAGCAGAGCATTTGGAAACGCAGCCGCAGCAATGCTCCCGCTGGCCACCACGGCTCTTAACTGCCCCAAAACACTGTCCTGGGGGTACAGACCTGTCCCCCAGACGTGCAGGACCACCAGAGAGGGTTCTGTGACCACCACAGTAGGGCTAGGGATGAAGAGCCAGCCTGTCACCCACCAGGGCTGGGTCACATCCCAGTTTTCTCCTTTTTGGACATGCCTCTCCTCCCCAGCCTTTGCTCACAGCTGCAGCAGCGGGTCCCATCCCAAAGCCCAGCGCAGCCCCGTGCCCCCCCGGTGCCCACCAAGGGCATCTGTGGCTCCCGGAGACCCCCAGCCCCAAAGCCCCCGCTGCCACCCGCGGTGCCGAGCCAGGGCTGGGAGGTGACAGCCCTTACTTGGTCCTGGCCTGGTCGGCGCTGGAGGAGCGGCGGTAGCTGTCTCGCCGCGTGGCCGCCCTGGGCAACACTTTGGCGCTGGCGTCGGAGTCGGCGCTGTCCTCGTCGCCCATGGCCTTGATGTAGCTGCCGCTGCGCATCCTCCGGCAGGGGATCTCCCCGTCCTTGCCCACCGCCGGGTACCCGCTCCACTCGTCCTGCGGCACCTGGGGCAGGAGGGAAGCGTGGGAGGAGGCAGAGGCCGGGGGTCCCACGGCCAGGACGCAGAGCCGAGCCCTGCGCTTGCCACGTGGCACGTGCCAACCCGAGCCCGGTGCGGGTGCACGGCCCAAACCCAGCGTGCACGCAAGTCCCGAGCCTGGTGGGCACGTGCCAGCGTGGCTCCCCGGCCCCAAAACACGGGTCAGGGCAGCCGCTCCCACCTCGCAGCCCCCCCGGCAGGCACGGCTGGGCCAGATCCCACCCATGCCAGTGCGGCCACCCGGATGACGTGGCGGCTGCCGGTCCCACCACGCACCGCTGACGCTGGCACCACGGGGTCCTTACCGGGCTGTGGCAGTGGGACGGCGTCCCCCACGCCCCGTGGGGAGGGTGTCGGGGCTGTCACCCTGTCCCAGTGCCCCCACTGCTGGCACAGAGGGGCCCCGGCCACCCCTCGCCCCCGGCCAGTACGGCATGTCAGCTCACTGTCTCCTTCCCCCGGGAAAGGGAGAGAAGAGTTAATTAGTTTTTAATTGGAAGGGAGGGTGACCTAGAAGGGAGCCCGGTGACGAGGCAGGCTGTGGCACCCGGCCAGGCACAAGCGGGATAAAAGCCATGAGGAGGGAGCGGGCACAGGGCCACCAGCGTCCCCGAGCCAACAGAGCCGGTCTGACCCCAAACCCAGCGGCCACGGGGGCAGGAGGTGGCGATTGGGACTTCGCACTGGTGAGGGGACAGTGGGACCACCAGGTGCTGGGGACACGGAGAGGAGCTGGAGCATCCCCGCGCCACCCCGGGCTGCCAGGATGGAGGGTCCCAGCCCCGGCTCGCCCCACGGCATCGTTGGCTGCAGTCCCCGAGGTGGCAGCCCCCGGCGCTGCCTGGCCCCTCACCTGCAGGTACTGGTATGCTCGGTCTTTGGCCTTTGCCTCCTGAAGCATCAAGGTCTTCTCGGTGCCGCCGGCGCTGGGGTAGGCTTCACGAGCCTGGCTGACGGTCATGGTGTGCCAGGCGCTCCTCTTGAGCGTCTGGCCATCCAGAGACATGGACATGCCGGCACAGGCCAGGCATTTTCCTTCCCCGCCGCCCTTTAGACTCTTCAAGGTCAAGTCTCTGAAGGCACTTTCGGGAGCGTCCACGCAGTACTGGGTGGCCTGGTCGGCGGCGTGCCGGCCGGACACCATGTAGCTGCTGTCGCTGTCCAGGTTGTCGTCGGAGCTCCACCAGCCCATCATCTTGGACCGGTGCCGGGAGTCCACCTTGCGGTCCTTGCTCTTGCTGCGCTTGCCGTGGCGGGACTGGTGGTGGTGGTGGTGGTGATGGTGGTGGTGGTGGTGGTGGTAGCCGTCCCCGCGGCCGTCCATCTTGGTGCCGTTGTAGTCCCGCTTGGCCGGCGCCTCCAGGGAGTGGGACTTGGCGAAGAGCTTCTGGACGGAGTGGACGAGGTGGCGGATGCGGCTGGGGCTCTCGCTGCGGGGCTCGGCGCCGCCGGCCCGCGGGTACTGCAGCGTGTGGAAGCCGTCGTGGTGCAGCGGCAGCTGCTTCTCGAACTGGTCCAGCAGCGTGGGGGGCAGGCGGTTGATCTTGCTGGCGGGGTGGGCGGTCGCCATGCATTCGTCGCAGGAGTCGTAGGGCTGCTGCTGCGCGTGGTGCATCCTCGGGAAGGTGCTGCTGGCGCTGGCGGAGGGCGGCTCGCTCAGGGGCCCGCCCGGGCACTCGCTGGCCGCGCCGGGGCTCCGCGCCGGGCAGTAGGGATGCTCCAGGGAACAGGGCTCGCTGGGGCTGAGGAGGTACGGCGGCCGGCCCTCGGGGCCGTGCGGGACGTAGTTGGCGGGATGCTGGCAGTCCTCTGGGATGCAGCGGCAGCGGTGGCCGGAGGAGGGCTGTGCCTGGCTACGCTCCCCATGGTAGCCCTTCATGGTGTCAGCACCCGCCCCGTAGCCTCGGCATCCTGCAGGGTTGTCCCTGCGGGCTCACCTGTGGGGACAGGGACAGGCATGGCGTCACACTCCCCTTCGTGCCCCCCCCTCTGCTGGCAAAATGTTGGGACCACCCCATGGGAACTGACTGAGGGTGCTGGGAAGCTCCCAGGGAAGGATTTGGCCCCAGCCGAGCCCCTGTGAAGCCAGGCTGGGGTGCCAAAACCCTGGTTCCCCATGGGACGAGGGGGGCACGGCACTGGGACCAGGCACCCAGGGTCACCCCTGGCTCGGCAGCTGGGAGAGGGCAGCACCAGGCTGGAACGGGGAGGAGAAGCACCGCTGGCAGCGATGCAGGCAGCGCGGGGCCTGTAGACGGCGAGGGAGGACACGCTGCCATCAGAAACTTGTTTTCTTCTCCGACACCAAATATTATGAAGTGTTTCTGCATTAGGAAAGCGGTTCTGGCTGAGTTTTTCTGCCGTTGCGATTCACAGAGCCGCTAATGAGCTGCCGCGGGGTGTGGGGAGGGGGGGGCGCGCTCTGATGTCTCCATCCAGCCCATCCTCCTCACGCAGCCCCGGCTGCTGTGCCCAGCCGCCGATGGAGACCCACCACCAGCCATCCCACCAACCTTCCCCAAGCCCCACTGGCCCCACGGATGGAGAGCCAGGCAGCCCCACATGGAAGCAGGAGGATGGATGGCGTCGAGCCGGGCTGAGCCCCACGCCGGCTGCGGTGCACACCCGCGGAGGTTTGTCTTCCTTACTGTCCCTCAAAGGCTCTGCCTTGGGTATGACTGTAAATGAGGAAATTACTTATTCTCCAGTGTAGCTCGGCTAATTAACAGGCATCATTAACTCTCCTGCTATCACAGTTGGGCAGGGTGCTGCGGGCAGCCCGGCTCCGAGACCGGCTGCGGGGGAAGGTGACCGCGGGATGGTCCCCGTGTGACACGGGGTCCGTGGGACACGCAGGGGTCGGAAACCGGGGATGCTGGCAGGGCTGAGGATGCAGGGGATGGAGGGGCCTCGTGCCCGAGGAGCGCCAGGAGCAGAGCAGGGCTGGGGGGCGGCGGGCAGCAGACGGGGCCGCGGCAGCGCCCGGGGAACGTGTCTGCCCTCATCAGCCTCCACCGCCGCCTTCTTCCTTCCCGGCTTCAAGGCTGGATGGCTCGGTCCTGCACCTCTTCCCCCCCGCCCCCCCGCCCTCACAATCGCGCTCCTGCTCTAACGAGGCTCCCTAATTACTGCATCTTAACCGAAGGATGCTGCAGCCGCTTGCAAAGAGAAATGCCTCTCCCCTCCCGGGAGAGCTGCTACGAGGAGGGGGCACAGCGGTGTGGGAGGGGGCTGCCTCCCCTGCCCCAGCATCCAGCTGGATGGACGGATGGATGGATGGACGGACGGACGGACGGACGGACGGACAGACAGACAGACAGACAGACAGACGGGCTCCCAGCCCCAGCTTTGCCTCCACCAGCTGAGCTATCGTCTCCTGTTCAGGGAGGAAAGCTCTCAGCTGATCCAAATATTGCTGCTGCAGCAGGAAGAAGAAGTCAAAACAGCTGAGCAGCCCGTCACCACCAGCCCGGCGGGCTTTTGTGCTCTGCTGGTGGAGGAATTACACAAAGCTGGGCCCTGTCACCACACTGGCAAGGCACTGCCACCGCTCTCCTGCAGCCACGGGGTGCGGGACGGGACAGAGGATGGGGACACACCATGGCAGAGGATGGGGACGTGTGGCAGAGGATGGTGACACGCCGTGGTGAAGGATGCTACATCCCAGCCAGCACCAGCTGGTTGTGGGGTGTGGGACGGGACAGAGAATGGGGACACACCATGGCAAAAGATGGAGACGTGTGGCAGAGGATGGGGACACACCGTGGTGAAGGATGGGGACACGCCGTGGTGAAGGATGGGGACACGCCATGGTGAAGGATGAGGACACACCGTGGTGAAGGATGAGGACACACCGTGGTGAAGGATGGGGACACGCCATGGTGAAGGATGGGGACACGCTGCAGTGAAGGATGCTACATCCCAGCCAGCACCAGCTCACCAAAGCCACGCAGGTGCCTGCACCCTGTCCAGGGACCACCAGTCCCCCCACGGGCAGCCTGGAGATGGGGAAGGGGTCGGGAGCAATCCCGTGGGTCTCAGCACAAGCCAAAGGTCCACATCCCCATGTCCCATGGGGGATGGCCATATGTAGAGGGCAGGAAAAGCCACCCAGCCCACTCCTCATCCCCATCCAGGGTGGGCAGCGCAGGCGGGGGGCTCGGTGTGGGGCAGGGGGGGCTCGGTGTGGGGCAGGGGGAGCTGGTTGGAGTGTGGCTCATGGGCAGACAGAGCAGCCGAGAGCTGGAGCTGCTTCGAACTCACGACAGCTCACGCCGCGCGGCCCTCGGGAAGGAGGGGACGTGCGACACCGAACCGCAGCCTCAAAACGGGGGGAAATACCCAGCCCGGCTGAATTTTGTGCCATTTAACACCAGGGTAATTACCACCAGTGGGAACCTACCGCCCACACAATTATGTGCTAGGATAAACTGGAAGAGCGTAATTACCATTACAAATAACTCACTTCTTGCCTTTATTGCCTCCAAAGCCTGGAGAAACTCCCACCAGCAATTCCCCCCTCTGCCACCTTCCCCTCTGATGCCTGTTCCTGCCACATCTCTCCCTCCCATGAGGGTCAGCAGAGGGAGGAGAGGGGCCCACAGCCCCTCCCCTCTCCCCGTGCCAAAATTTGGCCCCTTTGCTGCATTTCCCATCGGGGCACTTGGCAGAGGTGGTTCTGCTTCCCAGCAAACCGCCCTGGCGCGGGGCAAAGCTGGGCTTTCCAAGATTTCCAGGTCAAACCCCAAGAGCTGGGGTTGATGACTCCATGCCCAGGGTGTCCCGGCCCCCCACCCTTCCCAAGCAGCCCCCATGGTGGGCAGTGGGTGCTGGGCAAAAAGTGGATGGCACTTACCGCCCGGCGCTCAGGGGGATGCTGTCCTCATGGCCCCGGCCGGCGGCGGCTCCTCCACGCTGGGTCTCCTGGGGGCAGCAGGCTCTGGGGGAGCAACATGAGGGGGATGAAGGGCAGGGAGGAAGAATGAGGGTGTTCCTCCCCCGAAACAGCCTGACCCCACTCCCTGTGTATTTTTTTAGCAGCTCAGCCTTCCCTCCTCCCCTGAGGCCACCCCGTGGGCAGCGCTGCCTGCACCGGTAGCGATGGGGACGGCTCTGCACGGCCGCCGACACGTGTTTTGCCCAGCTTAGCCCCAAAACCATCCCCGGCCCCATCCTCTTATGCAATTCCCTGCCAGCGGGTGCCGGAGCCGGCCCAGCGGCCACCTTGCCATTGACTTTGATTTGCTCTGGATCCGGCCATATGCTCCACAAAGCCTCCTCCCGCCACCCCAGCTCTCCAGGGTGAGCAAAGGGATTTTTTTTTCCCAGCCCCCAGCCCGGCCGAGGCACGAGCTCGGCCCGTTCTGCTTTGCAAATTAGCACGAGGTTTTGCCAGCGCGGGTCCTGCTGGGGATCTTTATGGCTGGGGATGAAAGCAGGAGAGAACAAACACGCAGCGTGAGCGCCCGGCACCGCGCGCGAGCTGGAGCCTGGGAAAGCAAAAAAAAAAAGAAAAAAAATAAAATAAAGTGGTCTTCCCACTTAGGAGCTGAGCAAATTTGATCTGCGGTCGTCGGAAGAAAATAAATATGGAATACCGCCAGGTCGTTTCCACCGCGCTTTTAATCTATTTACTTTTTCCCAACTCGTTGTAAGCGAGAAGGATTGTGGAAAGCAAACATTTTATTTTATTACTAATTGCTCTGTTATTTTATTAGGCTGTATTAGTAAAATTTACTCAGCCTGGAAAAAAAAAAAAATAAATAAAAGAGGGGCTTAGTAAGAGATCGCCTAATTTAGTACATAATTCTGCGCCGAGTCATTATTTTCTTAAAAGTTGAATTAGCTGAAAGCAGCTCACCGATGGTTCATTAGCTGTGTCAGGCGGGGAAGAGTGTTGTCAGGGAGAGGTTTGTCACCAGGGGAGGTAAGAGCTGGGAAGGGAAAAGGGAAAGAGAAAGGGGAAGGGGAAAAGGGGAAAGGAAAAAGGGAAAGTGGAAAAGGGAAAGGAGAAAAGGGGGAAGGGGAAGAGGGGTGATCAGGATGCAAAGATGGCAGCAAACGTGCTCAATGCAATCAGGAAACCCAATCTGTTAATGAGAGAAAACCAGGGTAGCGCTGCCTGGGGAAGGTTGCGAGGGGCAGGAACCAACCGGCCGCTGGTGTAAATAAGGGATGAGGTAGAGATTTTCTAAAAAGTCATGAAGGACAAATACCAGCTGAAGAATTGCAAATGTGGGCGGCGCAAGAAGCGTTTACCGAGGTCCCTACGAGGGGCCGGCAGCACCGTGCTGCCCAGCATGGCCAGTGGGCACCCTGATGCCAGGGGGGCATCTCCCCTGGCTCAGCCCTGTCCCAGCACATCCCTCCTCACCCAGCACGGGCACTTCATGGGCACCACGGTGCCCCGGGGCTCAAGCCCAGTGCTGCCGCCCCGCTCCGTGCACGGGGGAGGCTGAGGACAGGCCGGACGTCGGGAGGGGCAGGTTATTAGGCACATGATTAATTTAGGCACATGATTAATTTTGGCACCGGCACCGGCTGCCTGACAGCTCCTTCTCCAGGGCTGGGGAGAGCGAGCGCGAGAGGTGCTGCCTCTGCTGATGCAGCGGTTGGTGGGATGAAAAATCCTGCAATGCAGCACTGCTTCTTAATGAGCCATTTGTCTTTGAGTCTTCTTGACTCATTACCGTGCCGGGAGAGGGATGGGAGTTGCCCCAAGTCCCCATCTGAGCAATTACTCCTGGAGCAGAGCGAGGAAATACGGCCACGACGCGCCCCAGCTGCCAGGGATCCCGGCACGGCCGCCGGCACCGGGACTCCCCGCCGCAACACAGGTGACTCCGGCCACCATCACCTCGGGGGGAGCGGGACCCCCTGCCCTGCACAGAATGCACAGCCCAGCACCGCCTGCCCGGACACCCTTGTTCCCCTGGGGCAAGAGCCATGGTCCTGGGCCAGGGCGTGCAGGGGAGCCAGAGCATCCCGGAGCTGGAGGGAGCCAGAGCATCCCGGAGCTGGAAGGAACCAGAGCATCCTGGAGCTGGAGGGAGCCAGAGCATCCTGGAGCTGGAAGGAGCCAGAGCATCCCGGCGCTGGAAGGAACCAGAGCATCCTGGAGCTGGAAGGAGCCAGAGCATCCCGGAGCCGCCGGGACAAAGCCAGGGAGAAGAGGGCCTGGTGCTCCATCCCTGCAAAGCCCAAACCTGGATCTTGATGGAGGAGCCACTTCTTCTAAAGCCCTCTACAAGTGGGGAGTAGCCAGGGCTGGCAGCCAGAGCCCACAAAGAAGTTGGCCAAGAAGGAAAGAGGTGGCCCAGAGGAGAGGAGAGGCCATGCCATCCCTGGGTGGGCATGGGCAGGGGCAGGACTGGCCGGGATGACCTTCCCCAAGGCACCTCTGCTCATCCTGCCCACGGGAGCTGGGACATGGCACGAGAGGAGCCGGCTGCCAGAGGTGGGATCCCACAGCCTGACCATCAGGAATGCACCCAACTGAGTCAGGAGACCACCCCGGAGGGTCCCCCCAGGCCAGGAAGGGCCCCGGGGACCCCAGCCCATGCCAGCTGGCACAGGGTTCATGGGCGCTGTGCCGCACGGATGAGCACCCATCACTGGTTATGCCCATGGACAGCTTCCCTCCCACGGACCTGCTCAACATCTGCCTGTGCTGCCCGGGGCTGGCAGCAGCCCCCAAGCTCCCCGGTGCCCCTCCAGCGCTTGGTGGAACGGGGGGACGTGCAGGTGACCCCGAGGAGCTCAGCAGGACGGAGAGCTGACACCACACCACTGCAACCAATGTTCACCTGCAGCAACGGGAAGGGATGAGCAGGGGCATCCCCCCCTGCCACGGTCATCCTGCCTATGTCCCCACCGGGCACCCCGCTCCAGTGCCCAGCAGAGCCCCAGGTGGGTGCTGGGCTCTGGGCATCCTCAGGAGTCAGACCTGCCTCTGCCAGAGGACTCTTTCCAGGATTCTGGGGACCATGGCAGCCCCCCAGGTGCTGCCAGACGTGCCAGGGCCCCCAGTTGGCAGCGGTGCTGGGTGAACCCCATTTTCATTTCGCCCTCCCCACCCGCACACATCCCGCTCCGCGGCAGGACAGTCCCTGCTGCCCGGCCTTAAAAAGCCACTTATCTCCCGGGCCACGCGGTGTAATGACTTAAGCCGGGGATCGCTCCAAAGCTGCTTTGGTGAGCTCGGGGTGGCACAGCATCAGCGCTGAGCCTGGCAGCGGTGAGGAGCTCTGGCCACCCCCTGCCCATCCCCACTGAGCCCCTCCATCCCTGGCTCTGCTCCCACCGGGCACTCGGCCCTGCCAGAGCTCTCATCCCACAGAATCACAGAATCCCAGAATCTTCTGGGTTGGAAGGGACCTTAAAGATCATCTTGTCCAACCGTCAACCTGACTGACAAAAATAGACACCCACACAACAAACAAGGAGCATCATCACTAAACCAGACCTCCCAGCACTACATCAACCCGGCTTTTGAACACCTCCAGGGATGGGGCCTCAACCACCTCCCTGGGCAGCCCATTCCAATGGCTGAGAACCCTTTCAGTGAAAAAATTTTTCCTAAATATCCAGCCTGAACCTCCCCTGGGGCAACTTGAGGCCATTTCCTCTTGTCCTGTCGCCTGTGACTTGAGAGAAGAGAAGAGAACCTGCATTTCCCCACCTGCATTTCCCCACATCCCGCTGTCCCTGGCACACAGCACCCTCCGCTCCCACCTCAAAGAACACCCACCCAAACCAGTTCCCTCCACAGCACCGTCCCGTCCCACAGCTCTTCCTGCAGCGGAGCCCCAGGAACCGGGGTTTCCAGCAAGCAGGACCTGGGAATGGCGAGGAAGAAGAGCTCACGGTCCCTGGGCTGGCAGGGATGCTCCGGGGCACCGTGCCCCATTCCCAGGCTGGATCCCACCCCCGGGGTCCCTCGGGGCCAGGGCTGGGATGGGCACAGCGAGCCTGGGGCACGGCACAGCCCGGCTCACCAGTGGAGAACCCAAACTGCCGCTTTAATGGATGGGCTTAATTTGCAAAGCTGATGAAAACCTAAATATTTAAATACATAATTCTGCACAATGCTCTTAGCGCGGGCCCGGAGCTAAGCAGCGAGGGGGGGGGGTACATGGCTGGGGAGCTGGGAGCATGGCAGGGATGGGGAGCACTTTGGTGGGACCACGTTGGTCACCCGGGCACTGGTATCCCCACCACGCACAGCGTGGGGACGGTGCACGTCCTCACCCCCCTGGCAGGCATCGTGGGCAGGGAGGGTGCCATGGGGTGCTCTGCCACATGCCCCGGGGTCCCGCTCTGCCACCAGCCCCCAGAGCATCCCACGGGGAGATGTGGGGAAAGGGGAGCGTGGTCCGAGCCGGGGAGCTGAAAAGGGTGGTGGGACAGGCCCCCGCAGAGATTACACCACCGATATTCCTGCTACAAGAGCTTAGAGATAAAAGAGATTTTGCAGGATTTACCAGCAATACAAATTGAATATTTAATTTTAGCTGCAGGGGAGGAGCGGGGCTTGGCCCCGGGGCACGTGGAGGTGTGCGGGCGGTGGGGCCAGGGGCTGCCTCCTGGGGAGGCGTTTCCAGCTCTCAGGGGGGGGGAAACTGATGCCAGGGCTGTCCCCGGAGGGCAGGGGGGGGCCAGGCAGAACCATTGCTGGTGGGACTGGGCACTCTCTGCCCACCCTGCCCCTAATCCCACCAGCCACTTGCTGGCTGCCAACTGCATGGCACAGGCTCTGCCACCACGTGGGAGCTCCTGAGGGACCGTCCCCGGATGAGCCACGTGCACGGTCCCAGTGCCAGGGATGCTCCGGGGGGGGCTCAGGACGGGGTCTGGCCCCCACATGCTACCCATGGGCCAGCCCAGAGCCACCACTTGGCTGCTGCCTGCTTCACCATGCTCCCCCCTGCCCCGACGAGGATGTCCCCATCAAGGCTGTCCCTGGACGAGGCTGTGTGCCAGCCAGAGCACGGGCTGTGCCAGGGAACAGGGCTGGGGGCAGCGGGAAGGGATGACAGAGCTGAGCATCCTCCGGGGTGGGGTGGAGAAACCCCAAAGGGGACCTGGCCACCCCCTGCAAGGTGCCAGGCAGAAGGAGCCTCCCCCCCGTGCCCCACGGGGCTGCCAGCTGGCCCTGAGCCCCGACACGGGGGTCCCCATGGTGCCACCGAGCCAGGTGCCCATCCTCCCTCGCCGCAGCATGGCCTGGCGCGGGTGCTGCTGTGGGGCGGGCTGGGGGAGGACGGCGGAAGATGAATGAGGGAGTCGGGAGGCTAATGGCATTGTCTGGAAAGTAGGTCGTGTGCTGAGCAAAAAGATATTTATATCAAAGCTCGTTCCCCTGCAGAAAGCTCCCGAGCTGGGCGCAGGCAGCACCACGAGCCCACAGCCACGGCACCCCCATGTCCCCACAGGACCCCCTGCCCAGACCCACAGCCAGCTCTGCCACCCTGGGTACCCGCATCCCACCACCTGCTCATGGGGTGGCCGTGCCAGTGGTGAAGGTTTCCCGATGGAGCAGGAGCCACGGCAGCTCTTTCCCTCTTGCTGACCTGGCTGCAGGCGCTGGGTGACGAATGGCACCGGGTTATTTTTATTTTAATGTAACCTTTGCCAAGGTGTAATATTCCTGCAGATGCTCCCCCGATGGGCACAGCGGGTCCTGCCCAGCCCTGTGCTGGCTGCAGCACCACAGCCCTGCACCCTGCCCTGCTCCTCACACCCTGCATCACTCCTGTCCTGAGTTTCAGCCAGGCCTCAGCCTCACTGTAAACCTCAGCTACCTCTTTCCCTGCTGAGGGGAGACCCACGCTCCAGGACCCCTCCTACACACCTCCGAACTTCCCCAAAAAGCCAAGAAATCACCCCAAAGAGCCCAGATGGAGCTGCCAAGAGGTTTTGCCCCCTCCAACCATTCTGCCCCAAAGGCTGTGGCCACGTCCCAGCCAGCAGCCACAGGGTCATCCAGCCCCTCTCTCCTGTCCTGATCCCTGTCCCCATCCCTGTCCCCATCCTGCACCCCGGCAGCCTCGGATCCGGTCCGGGAGCAGGTTCATTTCCCGTAATAGCTGTGTCGGCTGAATTTACAGCCTCGCTCCAAGTTATTAATAATAATGGCCTCACTCTTAAGTAGGGCTTTTCATCTGCCTCAGAGCCCTTTCCAGAGGACGTCTGCAGCATTATCACCATTTTATTCTCATTTCAGCGAGCAGGAGAGTGAGAGGGAGAAGGGATGGCCGTGTGGGCAGCCGGGTGGGGGTGTGCAGGGTACGACCCCCCAGGAAACCCCCCAGGGAGGCTGGAAGGCCCCGGCCCGACGGGAGGCAGCCCCCGCGCTCGTGCCAGCCGCGCCGCAGTGATTTACACCGGCGGCGAGCCCGGGCCCCACCGTGCTGATAAATCCACTTCAGGCAGCAATAAACCAGCAGCACCGCATGGGTAATCCGCAGCGCTCCCACCGCGGTGACAAATCGAGGGGGCACGGAGCTCCCTCCGCCAGCACTCACAGGCTGGGGCTGAGAAACCCCAGTCTGGCGTCAGCAGGGGCGCGGGGAGGTCTCTGGCGTGGAAATCCCCCACCCTGGCCAAGCCACAGCCGGAGGGGTGGGTGCCACCGGGCACCCCCGGGAGATGCCAGCAAGAGAGATCCAGGCACAGGGCACAGGCCTGGGGGTGGCCCCAGCAGCCACACGGGAGCAGGGACATCCCCACGTCGTCCCCCTGTGATGCCCACCCGCCTCCCGCCCGCGCGCCGCAGCGGGGCTCTATGGGCAGATTTATTTCCCTGTAAAAGCACTTTGATCTGAAGTTATTTTTTGTTTACTAGCAACAAGGTATTGTAAATACATCTTTGCCGATAATTATAGAGTCTGGGCGCACACCTTAATCTCCATAAAATATCAGATGCTACAATTTGCCTGATTTAATGAGATTGGAGGCTGATAAGCCGCTGAGGTAAGCTGTAAACTTGGGGGGGGGGGGGGGGGAAATGATTGCAAATGTGCTAAAACGCCTTCGTCCTCCTCCTCCTCCTGCCGCTGCCACGTGCCCAGCCCGGGCGCATGTGCCCAGCCCCGCAGCCCCCTGCCCAGCTCCCGGGGTGGGCCCGGGCTGCGCCGCAGCAGCTTCACGCAGGGATGGGCATTTAGGGCAAACGGAGCTTTTTATACAATTTACCTCATTAAAACTCCAAGAGCTGAGAGCAGCACCGAGGCCTCACCGAGATGCCCCGGAGGGGCTGCAAGCCAGGGGGGGGGCTCTGCCTCGACACGCTCTGCACCCTGTGGTCCCCGTGCCAGGGAGGGCAGAGGTGACAGGCTGGGGTGTAGGGGGGTGTCTGGGCACACGCTGCCATGCTGGCAGCGTGCACGGCCATGTGCCAAGGACGGGGTCCCCAGGGGGTGCAGGGCACGGCTGCATTGCCCCGGGGAGGTGTGGCCATGTGCCAAGGACAGGGTCCCCAGGGGATGTGGGGGCACGGCTGCATTGCCCCGGGGAGGTGTGCAGGCTGGCACCCCGCTCTGTGCAGGGACACACGCGTGTCCATGCGTGTGCAGCCCTGCCATGCGTGTGCAGCCCGTTGGCCATGCCAAGGACAAGCTCTGGGGGTCCGTGCCAGAGGGGTCCCTGCCCCTTGGGGAGCTGCAAAGCCAATGCCACCCACCCGTGTGTGCACGGCCACGGCCTCCCCATCTCCCTCCCCAGACACGGGGATCTGCAGGGCCCAGGTGTCCGGGGTGGGGTCCCCCCCCTACAGTGATGGGGGGGCCCTGCCTGGGAAGCAGGAGGCTCCTCCCGGTAACGAGCAGCACCGTTTCCACAGCAACCTTAAAGGCCTACAGCTGCTGCTCGCTAACGAACCCGCGCTGACGGCCTTCCCGGGGGGACACTGAGCCCCATCCCCCTGCCCATCACCCCGGCCTTGGACCAGGCACCCCCTCCCCACACCCTGTCTCCCCACACCCTGTCTCCCTGGGCTCACCCGCAGCCCCTCACCCCCCCCTGCGCTCAGGCCCCCAAAAAGTGCAGACCCCTTGCACCAAGCAGGACGGGCACCCCCAAACCCTCCCCGCTCCCACCT
This sequence comes from Calidris pugnax, assembly GCF_001431845.1. Classification (NCBI taxonomy): domain Eukaryota; kingdom Metazoa; phylum Chordata; class Aves; order Charadriiformes; family Scolopacidae; genus Calidris; species Calidris pugnax. The sequence continues at coordinate 1,768,708 of NW_015090879.1, forward strand.
GGACGGGCACAAGGAGCCAGCGGTGACCTACAAACGTCAGGCTGACAGGTTAATTAATTTCCTTCTTCCTCAGGCCGTTATCAGATGGAATGAGACGTCACCTGAGACTGTTAATTGGGCTAATTATTCCAGTTTCAGATTTTAAATAATTAGTTACTGTTGTCTCCAGCCTTACTTCGACAATTTTCTAAAAAGGTCAGGTGCTTCCTGGCTCCCAAAACCCCTGAGATGGGGCAGAGGGACTGAGGGGGGGCCCCAAGTGCACTGAGCCCCCCCCGCCAGCTGGGGACAATATAGCCCCCACCAGTGACACAGGGGGACCCCACCTCACACTGGAGCAGGCAGGAGAGAGACATCATCGCTTTGATGGCAACGGAAAGAAACCAGGAGAGAGAAGGGGAGATGAAAGTGGAGCGTGAATGGGGGGGGGCTGGGAGGAGCCCTCCCCAGCCCCCTCCTCCCTCCCTGTGCCGAAACAGTGCTGTCTGCACCAGGCTGAGCTCCCCCTGCCAGACGGGGCCACAGCAACACCCCCTCCTCGCAGCACCCAGGTGCCCCCAGGTACCTAAATCCTCCTTGTTGGAGGTTGGACTCCCCAAGGGGAGAATCTCAGCCCGGCATTTCCAGCAGAATTGCCTTCCCCGGGGGGTTTCCCGGCTGTTTGACACGGAGACACTCACCCTTCCCACCGGACGCTGGGCAGGAGGGGGGCACTCGGGCAGCACCCACCCTGCAAAGGGTCACGGTGGCCTAAGGGATACCTGGTGTCCGTGGGCTCCCCACAGGGACCACCCACCACCCCGTCTGGGGCTCGGGCAGGGGGGCAGGTGCCAGCCCAGGTGGGGACAGAGGGACAAACCGAGCCAGCTCAGCCCCCAGCTTCATCCTCTCAACACCGTGCTTTTCTCCCAGCCTCATCCCCCGCTATTAATAGCCTTCACTAGCCTCCTCGGGAGCCATTTGCATATTTGATTGCAACTCCAAGGCGGGGCAGGGCCCTTCAATCAGCCGCTCCCGCAGCCTCATTTGCATGGTTTGACATTTTGTGCTGGGAGCACTGGCACCAGCACTGGGGGGACTGGGGGGGCACGGCCCCGGGCACAGGGGTGGGCGCAGTGTCCCCCCAGCCCCCGGGGGCACCGCACCGGCCGCCCCGCACCCGCACCGAGGGGAACCGGCAGCGCCTCTCCGTCCCGCCCCAAACCCGGCGGGGTGTGATGGAGCCTCGGTGGCCCGTGTCCCCAGGTGGCCTGCTCTGCCCTGCCCCGCTCTCTGGCGCCCGGTCCCCGTCCGACCTGTGCGGCGGGACAACCGGCGGTGCCCGTCGGCGACGGGCCGTGCCCAGCCCGAAAGCCAAGGGCGTGGGGCGGCAGCGGATCCCCCGTCCCGCCAGCCCCGTCTGGAGCTGCCGCACATCAAAGGCCGGGGAGGGACGGGGCGTCCCCAGGGGAGTTGGGGGGATCCTGAGCCCCGGTGTCCCCGTCGCACCCCCGGGGGGACCGAGGGGTCGGGACACGCGGCCCGTTGTCCCGTCCGGACACGCGGCGGCGGAGGGATCAGCACCGCGGACAGCGCCCGCCCGCCGCCACCGCGGCCACCGCCATGGCCACCAGGGCCACCACGGCCACCCTGGCCACCATGGCCACCACCACGGCCACCCTGGCCACCATGGCCACCACCATGGCCACCATGGCCACCACAGCCACCACCACGGCCACCACCATGGCCACCGCAGCCACCACCACAGCCACCATGGCCACCATAACGGCCACCATGGCCACCACGGCCACCACCGAGGCCACCATGGCCACCACGGCCACCACCACGCCCACCATGGCCACCACCACCACCCTGGCCACCACCACGCCCACC
>NW_015090879.1:1770716-1772180 GCF_001431845.1 Calidris pugnax
CCCCGCAGCCCCCGCCGCAGACAGCCTCCCCGCAGCCCCGGGCCAGGGACGCGCCAGGCGGCGGCAGGAGGAGCCGGGCGGCTCCAGGGCCCCGGGCAGACACGGCTGTGGGCTGTGTCCCGGGATGCCCCCACTTCCCCCCCACCCCCCCGGCTCTTGGCATCACTTGGCAGGAAAAAAACAACCCGAGGTGAGGCGTGGGACCGAGCCTGAGGATGGTGGGGATGAGCCGAGGGCTCTGCTGCTTCCTTCCCTCCTGCCTCAGTTTCCCCTCCAAGAAAACACACTGGAGAGCAGAGGTTCTCCTCCTGGAGAGGCAAGGTGGGGGGGGGGAAAACCACGGCAAGGTACAGAGGGACCTGAGTGCCAGTGTGGCCGTGCCAAGGAGTGAAGGGAAGGCAGGCACCGGGCTCGGAGCACAGATGTCGGCACCGGCTGTGCCGCTCGCCGGCAGCGGGGCCGTCTGGCAGGCGGGCAGAGAGGGGGCTCCCCGGCCCCATCCATGGGCCGAGACACCGACCCCACAGCCCTCTGCACCGACCCCTTGCACACCCGGAGGGTGCTGGGACACACTCGGCCACCCCAGGACTCTGCTCCCCCCTCTGCAGCCCCCCCGGGACACAACGAGCCGGCAAAGGAACACCCACCCCATGGGGGTCTCAGGCAATGCCAGCACGTCCCCTCGGCTCTGAGGGTGCAGCAAAGCCCCCCCTGTGCACAGTCCCCTCCCGCTTGCCCCCGCAGCCGGCCATGGACCCCCATAGTGCATGGATCGGGGACAGGCAGCACAGCACGACCCCGCACGGAGCTGGGCCAGGAGCAACGGGGGTCTCACCTCCCTCATCCCCAGCCCACCCTGTCCCCAAGGCTGAGCCCACCCTGTCCCCAAGGCTGAGCCCACCGTGTCCCCAGGGCTGAGCCCACCCTGTCCCCAGGGCTGAGCCCACCGTGTCCCCAGGGTCTGAGCCCACTGTGTCCCCAGGGCTGAGCCCACCGTGTCCCCAGGGCTGAGCCCACCGTGTCCCCAAGGGCTGAGCCCACCCCGTCCCCAGGGCTGAGCCCACCGTGTCCCCAGGGCTGAGCCCACCCTGTCCCCAAGGGCTGAGCCCACCCCGTCCCCAGGGCTGAGCCCACCGTGTCCCCAGGGCTGAGCCCACCCTGTCCCCAGGGCTGAGCTCACCCTGTCCCCAAGGGCTGAGCCCACCGTGTCCCCAGGGTTGAGCCCACCGTGTCCCCAGGGCTGAGCCCACCGTGTCCCCAAGGGCGAGCTCAGCCCCGGCACAGCCCCAGCCCACGCTGCCCCAGGGCGAGCAGCCCCCGGCCCCAGCAGACACGGCCCCCCCGGCCCGGCGCAGGGCTGCGGGGAAAGGGGGGAGAGCCCCCCGGGCTGGGAGCTGCCCGTCCCGGCCGGGAGAGCCCCAGGGCTGCGCCGAGCCTTGTCTGGGCGAGCGCTGGCCCGGAGCC
>NW_015090879.1:1772531-1772976 GCF_001431845.1 Calidris pugnax
AGGGGGACACAGCCCCACATGGATGGACACACAGCCCCGCACAGACAGACGGACAGACAGCCCCACACAGACAGGCACACAGCCCCGCACAGACAGACAGCCCCACATGGACAGACACACAGCCCCACGCAGACAGACGGACACACAGCCCCGCATGGATGGACACACAGCCCTGCACAGATAGACACACAGCCCCGCACAGACAGACAGACAGACAGCCCCGCACAGACAGACAGCCCCACATGGACAGACGGACACACAGCCCTGCACAGACAGACAGACACACAGTCCCATATGGACGGATGGACACGGAGCCCTGCACGGACAGACACACAGCCCCGCACACCCGGACGGACACACGGCCACTCTGCACCCCCGTGCACCTGGATGGCCCCGCACACCCGGCTGCTCCCCCACGGCTGCACCCCACACCCCCACACCCCCA
>NW_015090879.1:1773075-1776755 GCF_001431845.1 Calidris pugnax
CCCACCACGGGGCCACCCCCACTCCCCCCACCCCGAGCAGAGCCCTGAGTGGATGCACACTGTGACATGAGAGGCCACGACTGTCCCTTGGCCCCACTGATGACACCAATGGCACCGACCCAGGGTGCCTCAACCACCACGGGGTCTCACCACGACCCACCGGCTGGGGACACCGACCTGGCCAAGCTGCACCCCATCGCAGGGACAGCCACGTCCAAGACACCCAGCAGTCCCCCCAGTAACAACCAATTCACCGTCCCCGAACTGGGTGGCCCCCAGTCCCACCACGGCCCCTCCAGCCCCTTGGGTGCTGCCCTGGGCCGAGGCCACAGCGCTGGGGAGGGGACACCGGCATGTCCCCCGCCGGGCATCGCGTCGGGAGCCGGTACCTTCAGCTTTCGCCGTCCTCTCGCTCCAAACGGCACCCCCACACGCCCACGGACAGGCTGTTCTCCCGCTCTGCTCTGCCCACCAAAAACTTCAGCTAATTCCCAGCCCAAACGGCTCCTGGCCCTGCCGGGGACGGGGGCCAGGCGGGCAGCGAGGCTCCTACCCACCGCCTGCCGCCCAGCGCCGCCGGGGTAAGGCCAAACAGGCCCTGGGCGCTGGCAGCCGCGCCACAAACATCTGCTCTTCCAACGGCACCATGATTCACAGGCTATTAATTGGGGCTTGGCAGAGCTGGGAACTGTTTGCATCCCCTGGCTTCGCTCAGAGCCACAACTCGCTGCCGACGAGGGCCGGGTGCCGGGGAAGGAGCCAAACCCAGCAACGCACCGGCCGCAGCCGGAGCCGTGCCAGGATGGGCACGTGGGGCACGGTGCCCAGCTCCTGCACCAGAAGCCCGGCCCCGCAGGAGCATCCTGGGGATGAGCCCCAGGAAAACAGCAGCCGCAGCGGCGGGGATGGTCTGTGCTCGCCAGGAGCAGCTGGCACCGCCGGCACGGCACCATTGTGCCACGCAGCAGCACCAGCACGTGCCAAACCCTGGCCACGGTCTCGCCTGGCAGGGTCTGTGGGTGCTGGTGATGCTCTTGTGAGTGCCCGGCTCCAACCAGCACCACGTTTCCGTAGGGTCTCCCGGTTTTCTCCACGTGTGGCCACTCGCTCCCCCGGGCACCGGCGTTGCCCGCTGCCACGGCACCGGAGGGAAGCGCAGAGCAGCCCCCAGCTCGGGCAGCGCCAGACAAAGGCTGGGAGAAACCTCCTCCAGTGACAGCCAAGAGAAATCGGGATTTGGGAGCTGATTAGAAACCGTGTCATGGCTCCTTCCCGCTCCAGCATTTGGGGAGGAGTGAGCTGGGGAGGGGGAAATGGGAAATTTAATGAGGAAGGAGGGCAGGGTGTAGGGGCGTTGGCATGGAAGCGGTGGGAGCAACAGCTGCTGGAGGGAGGGGGACACTGCCCGCAGCAACCCCGGCCCCGTGGAAACGGGGAAAGTACAAATTAATTCTCCTTAATCTGATGGCCACTTGCTCTGCTGCCACGTGCCACCGCCGCGGCTGGCAGAGAGCAGCCCGGGCTGCCCACGGCTCGGCTCGCTTGCCCACGGTGGCCGTGCCCCCTCTGTCCCCCCGTGTGGCCCCAGGGCCCCGGGCAGAGCAGGGGGAGCAGAAAGGGCTCGATCCTGCCTGGTGGAGAGGAGGCAAACACGGGGTGCTGTGCTGGGAGTCTGCTCCCCTCCTTCACCCCGGGGTACCCCCCCTCTGCTGCCACTCATTGGGGGACCCCATTTCACATCAAGACGGCCATAATCCCAAGCCACGGAGCGCTTTGGCAGCACAGACTTCACCCCCAGGACAGCAGAGCCCTGAGGCCACCTTGAAGGGTGCCACACAGGGGTTGGTGGCACCAGGCTCTGCTCTGCACCCCCTTGCCAGGCACCCACCATGTGCTGTGCCACCTGCACTGTGGGGATGTCCTCCCCCCCATCATGAGGCAGCCACCTCCATCCACCCCATCACCAGGGTGTCCCCCCAGGACACATCCAACCTCGTGCCCATGGCCACCAGCCCTCCCCGCGCGTCCCCCGGCTGCCGGCACGTCTCTCCTGCTATTCTTAGCTCCCCGGCGCCGCGCTCGCCCGGCAATGGCACCGTATATTACTATTATTGCTGGCTGCCAACGTCTTGAAGCAGGCAGCCAGGATCGTGGTGGGGTTTCCACACCCCTGGTGACCCGTCATTCGGTCCCTGCCGGGCCCTGGTCTTCAACAGGCTATTTCGGGAAATCCAATTTGATGGGCAGAAGGAGCACAAGCCACACGTCCTGCTCCTGAGCCGCGTCCAGGCTCCTCGTGTCGCTGCTCAGATCCAGATCTTAGCTTCGCCCGCGATGGCAACAAGGGCCAAGAGTCACCTTTGGCTCCAGATCCAAATTTCTGGCTGGGTGGGATCCAGGGTTTCGGATCAGCTTGTCGGAGAGACACAAGCGCCTGCAAAACCTGGAGCTGGAGCCCCAGCCCCAGCAGCAGCAGGACCACCTGGGCAGGAGACCCCCGTGTGGGGCCGGATCCTGCCCTCATGGGTGGGCAGGTCCATGGGGACCTACGCACCAGCCTCCTCCTGCCTCCTGCACGGCCACTGTGTCCCACAGGTCCCGGCACAGCTCTGCTCTGGGGTCACCATGGGGAGGCTGAAGGAAGGGCCCCCCCAGGGACCCCCACCCTGGGCTCCCCACCTTCAGCTCACATGCTCCATGGTTACTTTGATGTCTATTTTTTCCCTCTCTGCCCTGCTGGCACTTGAATAACTGCTTTGGAAGGGCTGATGTGCCTCCTTCCAGCCTCCCGAGTGTGGCCGTGTCTGTCCCCCTGCTCCATCTCCCAGCAGTGGGGGTCCGGGGGGGCTGGGAGCTGCGGATGCGTGTGGGGGGAGACCGGGAGCACAGAGACAAGGAACCGAGATGGATGGGAAATGACATCCATTTTCTAAAGGAGAATCTGCTCTGCTGGCCAGATCCTGCCTCCTTTTACACCAAGGGAGGCTGCCTGCTCCCAGCCCAAACTCCAGTGGGGGCAACTGGCACCCAAGAGCCCGGCTCCATCCCCTCCTGCCCGCTCGGGGCTCTGTGCCTGGCCCGGGGAGCTGGCAGGGACCTGCCCTGCGCCCCACGAGGGAGGTGACGTGCAGGGCTGGATGTCACGGGATGGAGAGAGACCAGCGGTCCCAGCGCCAACTTGCTCTGCAGGTTTGGCACGGGCTGGAGGGACCAGACTGGGCTCCTCCAACACAACCCAACCGGCCGGGAGAAGGAAGGCGACGAGAGGAGAGAGACACCCAGACCCGGGCCCCCCAAAAGCTCTCCCAGGCCGGGTGGTACCACGGAGCCTGGATCCACGGTGACGGTCCCCGCTCGGCTGGTGCCCTGTGCCAGCTCCCAGCACCCACCGGCAGCCCCGGCCCCGCACCCGGCCCCACCGGGACATGGCTCCCGCACCCCACACCAACCCTCCCTGCCCCACAGCCTCGCAGGGTGGGGAGAGGGGAGACCACCGGGCTGGGGAGGGGTCCTGGGCCTGCCCACCCCCACCCTGAGCCCTCCGCAGCGGGAGAGAGCCAGGATGGCTGGGGTCGCCTCCGGGGGCTGAACACCCCCTCCCCACGCCCCCCCGCACCAGGAGATGGGGGATGCCCGCACCCCTTCCCCCGCGCCCGCCGGGGGATCCCGACCGGAGCCGA
>NW_015090879.1:1784251-1787667 GCF_001431845.1 Calidris pugnax
CTGGGTGGCCCCCAGTCCCACCACGGCCCCTCCAGCCCTTTGGGTGCTGCCCTGGGCCGAGGCCACAGCGCTGGGGAGGGGACACCGGCATGTCCCCCGCCGGGCATCGCGTCGGGAGCCGGTACCTTCAGCTTTCGCCGTCCTCTCGCTCCAAACGGCACCCCCACACGCCCACGGACAGGCTGTTCTCCCGCTCTGCTCTGCCCACCAAAAACTTCAGCTAATTCCCAGCCCAAACGGCTCCTGGCCCTGCCGGGGACGGGGGCCAGGCGGGCAGCGAGGCTCCTACCCACCGCCTGCCGCCCAGCGCCGCCGGGGTAAGGCCAAACAGGCCCTGGGCGCTGGCAGCCGCGCCACAAACATCTGCTCTTCCAACGGCACCATGATTCACAGGCTATTAATTGGGGCTTGGCAGAGCTGGGAACTGTTTGCATCCCCTGGCTTCGCTCAGAGCCACAACTCGCTGCCGACGAGGGCCGGGTGCCGGGGAAGGAGCCAAACCCAGCAACGCACCGGCCGCAGCCGGAGCCGTGCCAGGATGGGCACGTGGGGCACGGTGCCCAGCTCCTGCACCAGAAGCCCGGCCCCGCAGGAGCATCCTGGGGATGAGCCCCAGGAAAACAGCAGCCGCAGCGGCGGGGATGGTCTGTGCTCGCCAGGAGCAGCTGGCACCGCCGGCACGGCACCATTGTGCCACGCAGCAGCACCAGCACGTGCCAAACCCTGGCCACGGTCTCGCCTGGCAGGGTCTGTGGGTGCTGGTGATGCTCTTGTGAGTGCCCGGCTCCAACCAGCACCACGTTTCCGTAGGGTCTCCCGGTTTTCTCCACGTGTGGCCACTCGCTCCCCCGGGCACCGGCGTTGCCCGCTGCCACGGCACCGGAGGGAAGCGCAGAGCAGCCCCCAGCTCGGGCAGCGCCAGACAAAGGCTGGGAGAAACCTCCTCCAGTGACAGCCAAGAGAAATCGGGATTTGGGAGCTGATTAGAAACCGTGTCATGGCTCCTTCCCGCTCCAGCATTTGGGGAGGAGTGAGCTGGGGAGGGGGAAATGGGAAATTTAATGAGGAAGGAGGGCAGGGTGTAGGGGCGTTGGCATGGAAGCGGTGGGAGCAACAGCTGCTGGAGGGAGGGGGACACTGCCCGCAGCAACCCCGGCCCCGTGGAAACGGGGAAAGTACAAATTAATTCTCCTTAATCTGATGGCCACTTGCTCTGCTGCCACGTGCCACCGCCGCGGCTGGCAGAGAGCAGCCCGGGCTGCCCACGGCTCGGCTCGCTTGCCCACGGTGGCCGTGCCCCCTCTGTCCCCCCGTGTGGCCCCAGGGCCCCGGGCAGAGCAGGGGGAGCAGAAAGGGCTCGATCCTGCCTGGTGGAGAGGAGGCAAACACGGGGTGCTGTGCTGGGAGTCTGCTCCCCTCCTTCACCCCGGGGTACCCCCCCTCTGCTGCCACTCATTGGGGGACCCCATTTCACATCAAGACGGCCATAATCCCAAGCCACGGAGCGCTTTGGCAGCACAGACTTCACCCCCAGGACAGCAGAGCCCTGAGGCCACCTTGAAGGGTGCCACACAGGGGTTGGTGGCACCAGGCTCTGCTCTGCACCCCCTTGCCAGGCACCCACCATGTGCTGTGCCACCTGCACTGTGGGGATGTCCTCCCCCCCATCATGAGGCAGCCACCTCCATCCACCCCATCACCAGGGTGTCCCCCCAGGACACATCCAACCTCGTGCCCATGGCCACCAGCCCTCCCCGCGCGTCCCCCGGCTGCCGGCACGTCTCTCCTGCTATTCTTAGCTCCCCGGCGCCGCGCTCGCCCGGCAATGGCACCGTATATTACTATTATTGCTGGCTGCCAACGTCTTGAAGCAGGCAGCCAGGATCGTGGTGGGGTTTCCACACCCCTGGTGACCCGTCATTCGGTCCCTGCCGGGCCCTGGTCTTCAACAGGCTATTTCGGGAAATCCAATTTGATGGGCAGAAGGAGCACAAGCCACACGTCCTGCTCCTGAGCCGCGTCCAGGCTCCTCGTGTCGCTGCTCAGATCCAGATCTTAGCTTCGCCCGCGATGGCAACAAGGGCCAAGAGTCACCTTTGGCTCCAGATCCAAATTTCTGGCTGGGTGGGATCCAGGGTTTCGGATCAGCTTGTCGGAGAGACACAAGCGCCTGCAAAACCTGGAGCTGGAGCCCCAGCCCCAGCAGCAGCAGGACCACCTGGGCAGGAGACCCCCGTGTGGGGCCGGATCCTGCCCTCATGGGTGGGCAGGTCCATGGGGACCTACGCACCAGCCTCCTCCTGCCTCCTGCACGGCCACTGTGTCCCACAGGTCCCGGCACAGCTCTGCTCTGGGGTCACCATGGGGAGGCTGAAGGAAGGGCCCCCCCAGGGACCCCCACCCTGGGCTCCCCACCTTCAGCTCACATGCTCCATGGTTACTTTGATGTCTATTTTTTCCCTCTCTGCCCTGCTGGCACTTGAATAACTGCTTTGGAAGGGCTGATGTGCCTCCTTCCAGCCTCCCGAGTGTGGCCGTGTCTGTCCCCCTGCTCCATCTCCCAGCAGTGGGGGTCCGGGGGGGCTGGGAGCTGCGGATGCGTGTGGGGGGAGACCGGGAGCACAGAGACAAGGAACCGAGATGGATGGGAAATGACATCCATTTTCTAAAGGAGAATCTGCTCTGCTGGCCAGATCCTGCCTCCTTTTACACCAAGGGAGGCTGCCTGCTCCCAGCCCAAACTCCAGTGGGGGCAACTGGCACCCAAGAGCCCGGCTCCATCCCCTCCTGCCCGCTCGGGGCTCTGTGCCTGGCCCGGGGAGCTGGCAGGGACCTGCCCTGCGCCCCACGAGGGAGGTGACGTGCAGGGCTGGATGTCACGGGATGGAGAGAGACCAGCGGTCCCAGCGCCAACTTGCTCTGCAGGTTTGGCACGGGCTGGAGGGACCAGACTGGGCTCCTCCAACACAACCCAACCGGCCGGGAGAAGGAAGGCGACGAGAGGAGAGAGACACCCAGACCCGGGCCCCCCAAAAGCTCTCCCAGGCCGGGTGGTACCACGGAGCCTGGATCCACGGTGACGGTCCCCGCTCGGCTGGTGCCCTGTGCCAGCTCCCAGCACCCACCGGCAGCCCCGGCCCCGCACCCGGCCCCACCGGGACATGGCTCCCGCACCCCACACCAACCCTCCCTGCCCCACAGCCTCGCAGGGTGGGGAGAGGGGAGACCACCGGGCTGGGGAGGGGTCCTGGGCCTGCCCACCCCCACCCTGAGCCCTCCGCAGCGGGAGAGAGCCAGGATGGCTGGGGTCGCCTCCGGGGGCTGAACACCCCCTCCCCACGCCCCCCCGCACCAGGAGATGGGGGATGCCCGCACCCCTTCCCCCGCGCCCGCCGGGGGATCCCGACCGGAGCCGA
>NW_015090879.1:1788038-1790553 GCF_001431845.1 Calidris pugnax
GCCGCCGCGGCGCAGCCAAGACACGGCGGTGGATTTTCCCCGGGAGTCAGAGCGGGCGGCGGCGGCGCAAGATGGCTCCGATGCGGCTCTGCCGCCGCCTCCCGGCGCCCCGGGACCCCCCGGCCCGCAACGGCGGGGAGCTGCGGGGGGACCGGGAGCTGCCGCCGGGCTCTGCCCCACCGGACCGGGCCGGGCTGGCACCGGGACTGCGGGACCCACCCGTGAGCGTCCTCCTGGGAGCACCCCGGGGCGGCGGGGACACCCCGGGACCAGTCACCCCCCCCTGCCCGTGGCCGCGCTGCCCACCCGGGGGGGCACCGGGACAGCCCCGGGGTGGATGCAGCCCCCAGGGGCCCAGCCTGCTCCCGGTAGACCGGGGGGGGCCGCCAGCTCCCGCCCGCCCACCGAGCCCCTCAACCCGCAGTGTGTAATTTGCCAATAACACTAATTACGGCGCGCGTGGGTTAGACGTGCAGCGCAATAATAACCTGGGTACCGCCTCGGCGGGGGCCACACCGCGGCACGTGCCCGGCCACTGCACCCGCTGGCCCCGAGGCCACCCGCCACACCACGTGGGAGCCCCTGCCCGACGTGTGGGGGGACACGGCCCGTGGCGGGGGGCACAGGCACCCGGAGAGGGTTTTGAAGCAACCGTGGCCTGGTGTTTTGTGTCCACACCCCAGCACCGTGGGCCGTAGCCGGGCCGGTTGTCCCCAGCGGTCACACCATCATCAGTCACCCAGCGGGACAGTGGGACTGGGAGACACAAGTGTTTCCCCACTTGTGGGGACAGCAGGACACTGTGGGGACAGCGAGGACAGACCCAGGCCCTGCTCCCAGCGCTGCAGCTCTGCAGACCCCCCCCAGCTCAGGGCATCCTGCTCAGCAGCCCCATGGCCCCCACCACCGCCCTCCACCACTGAACAGTCCCTTCTCCTGGACACCCTGCCAGGCTGGAGCTGGAGCTGCCCCCACCTCTGGCATGCAGAGAGCCCCCCAAAAGTCTTGCTGCCCCCCAGGGTGGGAGTGTGAGCCCCAACCCCACCCCTCACCCAGCCCCGCAGTGCCCTCATTGCTATCAGCGCGGCTGCTGCCTGTGGAGCTCTGCCCACCCCCCTCAGCAGTTACATAAAAGGATTAAAATTTAATATGAACTTCAAAAGGGGAACAAGCGGGTGGTCGAGGAGGGCTGGGCCGGGGCTGGGTGTGGAGCAGAGACCCCCTGGGCCATGCCCCGTGGCACACAGACACCAGCTCCGTCCAGCCTGGTCCATGGGCACGGCAGCTTGGAGCTGGAGCAAAGTGCCTGGGCACTGTGGGCACTCCAGCATTAACTGGGCTGGGGTCTCCCTGAGTCACAGAGGTGCACAATTCCCATGGCACATGGAGACCCCGTCCCCCCCGGACCTGCCCTTGCCCCACAGCATCACCTGCCCACCAGGCACAGCATCCCCTTGGCCGTCCCGCTGCCCGGCTGCCCCCCTGCCCGTGATGGTGGTCCCTGGGGGCTCCCCATCACCTCCCACCTGATGCCTCCCCCTTCCTTCCCAGGCACCGGTGGGTTGGAAGATACCAGAGAACAGCCCTGTGCTGGGGGGTGAGACCCCCAATTGGGGGGCAGCTGATGCACCCTGGCCCCCCTGGCCGTGCCGGTGGTCCCCGGGGGCTCCCCATCTCCTCCCACCTGATGCCTCCCCCACCTGATGCCTCCCCCTTCCTTCCCAGGCACCGGTGGGTTGGAAGATACCAGAGAACAGCCCTGTGCTGGGGGGTGAGACCCCCAGTTGGGGGGCAGCTGATGCACTCTGGGCCCCCTGGCCCCTGCCACCGCCCCCCCCTCCCCTTGTGCCCCCCAGAGCTGTGCAGCCCCCGCGGCTCCCGTCGGTGCCGCGCCGGGGAGCGGGGCTGCGGTGGCGGCAGGAACCAGCCAGGGCTGGGAAAACACCATCTTCCACCCACGCAGCCCCCCCCGGCACCTGCGCCAGCTCCGCCGCCCCCGCCGTGCACCGGGGCTGGCCAGGAAGGTGGGCGGCAGGCGTGGGGCTGGGGGCTGCGCTGCGCCCACCGCGGCCACCCACCACCCGTGGGCAGGGGATGGGGCAGGGGGGAGCAGCACCCAGCACCCCCAGCACAGGAGCAGAGCTGGCACAGGCTCTGGCTGCAGAACCAGGGCTGAGATGGGGCTGGGGCTGGGGGGCCAGGGGCTGCCCCACACTCAGCCCTGCCCCATGGCGCAGGAGCGGCTGGGGCTGCTCAGTGTGTGGCACAGGTGCCTGCCAGCAAACAGACTGGGGAAGCCTTTGGCTCATTCATTTTTAATCCTGGCTGAGAGCGGGCGGGATTCGGGCAGGCTGCAGGACGGGACCAGCCACGGGACCCCAAAAAGCCCCCCCGGGGAAGCCACGGGTGTCTTTGATCACGCATGTCCCCCAGGGATGGAGACCCCTGAGAGGGGACAACAACCCCTGGGCATCCCTCCCCCTCCTGCCTCAGCACATCCCACCATGGCTCAGCC